>NC_137897.1:44194904-44592572 GCF_963455335.1 Martes martes
GAGAAAGAGAGCATGCAAAAGCAGGGGGAGCAGCGGTGCGAGAGAAAGAAACAGGCTCTCTGCTGAGCAGGGAGCTTAACTTGGGGCTCAATCCCAGGACCCTGGGATAACGACCTGAGCCAAAGGCAGATGCTTAACCAACTAAGCCACCCAGGCACCACAAGGCTGCATATTTTTTTACAAACACTTATATACTTCTATGACTGCTCTATGTCTATCATAAACTATCAATTTTCTTGTCCTACTTATAGCTCCTTCTCAGATAATCTAAGGCTTTAATCTTTATGATAGTGACAGCTATTTGGACACAGAGTAGATAGCTAAGCTAAGTCAAATCAATCCATGACTTGCCAGACTCTCAAGAACTTGAATTAAGAGATCCCAAGAGTGATGAAACAGAAAGAGTGACACAGGCCCATGAAAGAGTAGGCAGTCTCCATTTCTGCCTTTCCAGCACTATTCCCTGTGTGTACCTTTCTTTTCCTTGGAAGACAATGAGCCTACCTGGTAGGCAGAGATGGCTTTTGTTCATTGTAAACAAATGAATCTGAAGAGTGTCATTTACCCATTTTTGTTTTGGGGTGCTAGTGCAGGCATATCTTGTTTCATTGTGCTTTGCAAATACTGCACTTTTTACAAATTGAAGGTTTGTGACAACCCTGCCTCGAGCAAGTCTATCAGTACCATTTTCCCAACAGCATTTGCTCAGTGTGTCTGTATCGCATTTTGATATTTCTTACAATATTTCCTATGCTTTCATCTTTATTATGGTTGTTATGGTGATCTGTGATTAATGATATCTGATGTTGCTACTATTTTGGGGGGCATGACAAACCACATCCATATATGACCATGGACTTAACTGATAACTATGTGTGTGTGTGTGTGTGTGTGTGTGTGTGTGTGTGTGTTCCGACTATGCCATCAACTGGCTGTTCCCCAGTCCCTCTCCCTCTCCTCAGGCCTTCCTATTCCCTGAGACACAACAGTATTGAAATTAGGCCAGTTAACCCTACAACAGCCTGGAAATGTTCAAGTGAAAGGGAGAGTCACATATCTCTCACTCTAAATCAAAACTGAAAAATGATTAAACTTAGTGAGAAAGGCATGTCAAAAGCCAAGATAGGACGAAAGCTAGGCCTCTTCTGCCAGTTAACCAAGTTGTAAATGCAAAGAAAAGGTTCTTACTATTCCAGTGAATACATGAATGATAAGAAAGAGAAACAGTCTTATTACTGATGTGGAGGAAGTTTTAGTGGTTTGTGTAGAGGATCAAACCAGCCACAACATCCCCTTAAGCCAAACCTAATCCAGAACAAGACCCTAACTCTCTTCAATTGTGTGAAGGCTGAGAGAGGTGAGGAAGCTGCAGAAGAAAATTTTGAAGCTAGCCGAGGCTGGTTCATGAGGTTTAAGGAAAGAGGTAGTCTCCATAACACAAAGGTGTAAGGTGAGGCAGCATATGCTGGATGTAGAAGCTGGGTGTAGCAAGGGAGTCACCTGCTCTCCGTGAAAGTGAGTCAATGGTAAACTTCACTGCTGTCTTACTTCAAGAAATTGCCACAGCCATTCCAGCCTTCAGCATCCACCACCCCTATCAGTCAGAAGCCATCAACATTGAGGCAAGACCCTCCACCAGCAAAAAGATTGATTTGCTGAAAGCTCAGATGATGGTAAGCATTTTGTAGCACTAAAGCATTTTTTAATTAAGGTGTATACATTGTTTTTTAAGATATAATGTTATTGTATACTTAACAGGCTACAATATATAATGTAAACATAACTTTTATATGCACTAGCAAACAAAATACTTGAATTGACTTACTTCATTGTGATACTCACTTTATCACAGTGGTCTGGAGCCGAACACACAACATCTCCGAGGTATACTTGTAATTAGAAAGCCATTATATGTTGAGAATATTGACAGATGAACTGTCCTGACTTGCAAATACTTCTTGTTGGTCATCTGTCTTTTAATTTTATGTATTTTGGGATACACAAGCTCTCATAATTATTGATCTCTTTTTTACATCTTCCCTTTTTTTGGTGGGGGAGTGCCTCAAGTCTTTATCTTTTTTCCTTAACACTAATCATTTTTTAAAATAAAATTTTTACTTTGCAAAAATTTTACATATACAGAAACTTCCCTTAAAAAAGTTCAGTTGAGGTATAATTTATATACCATAAAACTCATCCACTGTAAGTGTAGAATTTAATGATGTTTAGTAAATTTACAGAGTTGTGCAACTACCATGACAATTGAGTTTTAGAATATTTTCATTGCCCCAGAAAGATCCCTCATTCTCCTGTGCAGTCACTCCTCATTCCCACCCCAAAGGCAACTACGGATCTACTTTCTATCTCCATGGATTTGCCTTGCTGAACATTTCATACAAATGGGATTTTGTGGTCTTTTGTGACTGGCTTCTTTCCTTAGCATAGTTCTTAATTCAACTTTTAAGTTTGATATTGTAGATTCATATGCAATTTTAAGGAATAAAACAGAAGGATCCTGTGAACACTTTACCTAGCTCTCCCAATGGTACCATCTTGCAAAATATAATACAACATCACAGCCAGGATATTGACACTGACCCAGTCAAGATACAACAGTTCCGTCATCAAAAGAATTCATCATATTGCCTCTTTTATAACCACACCCACCTTCTTCCCCCACTCCATGTTCCTAACCTCTGGAAATAACCAATCTGTTCTCCATTTCCATAATTTTGTCATTTCAACAACATCATATAAATGGAATCATACAGTATATAATCTTTTGGGATTGACTATTAAAATTTAGCATAATTTCCTTAAGACTCTTCTGAGTTATTGTGTGTTATCAAGATTTTGTTGCTTTTTATTGGTCAGTAGAATTCCATGGTATACACATACAATAGATAAACAATTCATCTATTGAAAGACATCAGGGCTGTTTCTAATTTTGGAGTATTAAGGATAAAGATGCTATAAACATTAGTGTTCAGGTTTCTGTGGGGACATAAGAATTCATTTCTCTGGAATAAATGCCCAAGAGTCCAATTTCTGGGTTGTATAGTTATTTTTTAAGAAACTGACAAATTATTTTCCAAAGTGGCTGTACCATTTGACATTTCCAACACCACTGTATGAATGATCCAGTTTCTCCATATCCCCCCAGTATGTGGTATTATCACATTTATTTTTTGAGAGAGAGAGCATGTGCATGCATGCAGGGGAGGGGTGGAAGGAGAGGGAGAGAGGGAGGGAATCTTAAGCAGGCTCCACACTCAGCATGGAGCCTGTCATGGGGCTTGATCTCACAGCCCTGAGATCATGACTTGAGCTGAAATCAAGAGTCGGATGCTTAACTGACTGAGCCACCCAGGTGCCCCATCACTATTTTTTTTTTATTAGCCATTCTGATAGCTGTGTAATATCTCATTGTGGTTTTAATCTGCATTTCCCTAATGGCTAATAATATTGAACATCTTTTTGTGCATTTATTTGCTATTGTATATCCTCTTCAGGGAAATGTTTGCTCATGTATTTTGCCCATTTTTAAATTGGATTGTTTGGGTTTTTTTTTTTGTTGTTGTTGTTTTTCGTGTTTTGGTTTTTTTTACTGTTGAGTTTTGAGAGTTCTTTAAATACTGTAGATACTAGTCCTTTGCTGAATATGTGGTTTGCAAACATTCTCTTCCAGCCTGTAGTTTGTCTTTTCATCCTATTCACATGGGCTTTCTTTCAATTGGCAAAAGTATTTTTTAAATACTTATTTAAAAATTTTACATAATCTTTGGGTAATTCAGAATTAGATTAGGCATGTTTCTGAAGCTTCTGAGATTGAGGTCTCTAAACCAATGTGAATAGCTTATGTGATTGGTGGAAGGACAGGGGGACCTCATGATATAGGATGAACAGATGGCTACTGATGAAGACAGAACCCTCCTCCCCTTATGGAGAGGGACTTTCCTGTAGCACTCAGTCATCATTTTTAAGTTATCTGTCACAAATATTAAACATGTCACTAGACCAACAATAATAACACTATCTTATGTGCATTTTACTAGTTTCCATATATAAAGAACACAGAATTAAAAAGTTTATAGAACTAGAGTCACACAAAAAATTAATCTGATCCCTTATATTAATAATAACAAATAAAAGCTAGCATCTACCCAGCATAGTCTCAGTGTCCACACTAACACCTATCTTCTGTTGATGGATTGCCACCTTCCTCTCACTCAGTGTTTGTGATTCAAAGATTGAAATGAATGTGTCAATCAGAACAGGAACCAACCCAGACGGGTGCCTGGCTAGCTCAGTCAGTAGAGCATGTGACTCTTGATCTTGGGGTTGTGAGTTCAAGCCCTACATTGGGTATAGAGATTACCCTCCCCCCCCCCAAAAAAAAAGCAGGCCAGGAATTCATGGGCCCAGAGAGGCAGAAAAGACTTGCTCCACATAGCAGTAAGTGGCCCAAGTGCTCCACCCATTCCCAAGCAGAATTAGGCCTGAACTGCAAGCAGGGATGAGGAGGAGGAGGAGGGGCATGTTCTGCACCCTCCACTGCCTTGGATGGTTTCTTGGGTGTTCCAGGCAGGGTAGTTATTGTCTCCTAATAAGATAGTTAATTCTCTGAGGACAGGAACCCCTCTCTGCCCTCCTTCAAAGCAAGGTCCTCACCAGGTGTGAGCACAGAACAGGTCCTTAATGAAGGAAGGAAGGAAGAAAACCACAATGTACTGAGCACCTGTTATGTGCCAGGACAGATGTTTCATGTGACCCTCACAACAGTCCTGATGTAGGCTCATCACCCCCATTTTACAGATGAGGAAACAGTCTCAGGAGATTTCGCCCATGGTGACACAGATAGTAAACAGGGGATCATCAATTTGAAAACCCAGGGCTTCTCCTTTCAGGGTTCCTTTTACTGCTTATTTAAGCCAAGTGTTTGGCAGCAAATGAGCACTGCAGGTCCCAGATGGCTGGTCTCTGGCTCACGCTTAAGAGGCCCTTGAGCACATGGAGCCAGGAGTCCAGAATCCTGGGTCTAGGAGCCCTGGCTCTATAGCATTACTTTGTGACCCTATGTGAGTCCTTTACTTTCTCCACACTGGAGGCTGGACTATTCCAATGTGGTTCTTCACTGGGGGAGGGGGTAGCAAAACTACCTGGAAGCATGTTTGCAGACTGCGGTAGCAAGGCCTCTGTCTGGATGCTTGACGTTGTTCCCTTGCTGGAGGGGTGGAGGGCAAGGCAGTCTGATAAATGTTGGGAGAATCAGTTATGATCTCTAAGGCTCTGACTTCTGAGAGTGACTAAATTCTAGGGAACCACAACCCCACTCCCTGAGAGACATTCCACAAAAGGCCCATGAAGGACAAAGAAATTGTCAGGTCAGGATAATTTTAAAGTAGAAAATGCTTAAAAGCAATTTGAGAGAGGGGGAAAAAACTACTACTTTCAAAGGGAAAAAGCAAGATTGCAGTCAGGAGGGGGTAGGGTGGGCATCAATAGGGAAGCAGCAGACATGGTGGGCAAACCCAGCTGCAGGGTAGGGTCAGGCCAGGGTGAGCCTGGACAAATCCAGTTTTTGGCATCTGGCTTGCCTAGTGTCTGCCATGGGGCTGTACTTGCTACCTTAGACAGGGCTAGGGGTTTCCTCAAAAAATAATTTGAGCCTTTAAGTTCAGGCAGACCTTAGAGAATAAGTACAGGCAACAAAGGCAGAAAGGAAAACACAATTCAAATGACTCAAATATTTGCTTGACATGTTTCTTCTCTTCCTCTAAAATTTCCTTCACAGCCCCAGTTCTGTGAAGCCCTCTCCAGCCATAGACGAAGCAAGTGTATGGTCCCTCCCAAATGTGCTTGCCTCTCCACAACACCTCCCTCCCCCAACCCCATGCATTGAACACAGTGAATCCTCCCTGTCTCTCTCTCACTGAACTATGAGGAACAGGAGGATGAAGACTGTGCCCTTCTGTGCCTCTCATCTCCAGATGGCTATGGGATCATCAAGACCCTTTGCTCATAAGCAGCCAGCCTAAGGACCCACCAAACCAGCTAGATAGACAGAATACCACCTCTCTCAGAGGCATGGACCTTGTGGGGGCAACTTTGTACTGAAGGGACTGAGCATGTTTCCTATGTCCTGTACCACTTACTGGCGCCCCAGAGCCACCCTATATGCAAGCCCAGTCATAATTTGGGAGAATTTCTTTAACACATGAGATCAGTGTCTAGGTGCAGATTTCAAGCAATAGAGTGTTGGTTTGTGAGAATAACATCATTCCAATGGGGAAAACAGCCCAGCTCTGGTGAGAAAGGTAGATCTTGCATTTACCTTTGTGTGGAAAGAAAGCTAGGTGTGTGTGTACATGTGTGGCAGGAGGATTTGGGCTCACACACCTCTGTAGCTACAGGGCAGACTGGTTGCTGTTGGCTGCTTGCTGTTGGGCTCCTACAGCCTGGGACTCTTGTGGCCTGAAGGCCTACAGTGCAAGCTGTGATTATTCAGGAATGTGGTCTGCCCAGGCTTGGTGGAGAAGGGCTAGGGGACATGACCAGGGAGCCCACGCTCAGCAGTGAATTCTCCGGAAGCCAGGCAGTGGAGTTTTGCCAAGCAGGTAAATGTCCTCGTCTGTGCCCTGGTTGAGGTGCGTCACCAGATTCTTCTCAAAGAGGAGTGAGTGGTAGGTGCCCACTGTGCAGGTACTGCCAAAGAATTTCTGGTAGTAGTAGCACACATTGGTCTTGCACTTGGATAGGAGGAACTTGTAAATATCCACCTGGTCACACAGCATGATGATGATGGTGATGATGATGATGCCGCCAAGCATCCCAGAAGATGGGGGATTTGGCTGAATGTCTTCTGTGGAGACTTCTTGAATGATGTCCCACAGCTCCCAAGGCATCTTAGGCTTGAGAATGTAAAAAGGCTGATCAGGATGCAGCTCACAACAGCTCTTATAGTGCTTAAAGAAGCTGTAGTCAGGGCTCTGGTTCCACGCTGGGATATCTGAATTGCAAAGAGATGGGTCCCACACAATTCTCTCACTGCACAAGCTGTCTTGAGGAAGTGTCCCAAAGAGGTGACCAATTGAGAGTTCATCAGGTGAATGGTAGTTTTTGTGCCCACATTTTCCTGGAAATTGGTTGCAGGTGTCACATTAAACCACAGGACTGCATCATAATCATCTACTTCTTGGCCCATCTGGGAGGACTTCAGAGATTTTCTGCTCCTGAGATAGTAGCACATCTGCCCCATGGCCAAGGCTTGGTCGCAATGTTCTCCTTGGGCAGGAAACCCTCCCATTCAGAAACGTTGAAGGGAAAAATCTGTGGCCTTTACTATGGATGTGTTCACATGGTCCCAGAGGTGGCAGTGCAGGGCCTCTGCACTGAACTTGAAGCCTGGCCCTAGCCCCTTATAAGACACTTTATATTTCTTTTTTAATTTAAAAAAAATTATTGTTATGTTAGCCACCATACAGTACATCATTAGTTTTTGATGTAGTGTTCCACGATTCATTGCGTATAACACCCAGTGCTCCATGCAATACGTGCCCTCCTTGATACCCATCACCAGGCTCACCCATCCCCCCAACACTCTCCCTTCTAAAACCCTCTGTTTGTTTCCTGGAGTCCATCGTCTCTCATGGTTTGTCTCTCACTCCAGCTTCTCCCCCTTCATTTTTCCCTTCTCCTTATGTTCTCCATGCTATTCCTTATGTTCCACAAATAAGTGAAACCATATGATAATTGACTCTCTTTGACCTGTTTCACTTAGCATAATCTCCTCCATTCCCACTTTATATTTCTTCATGTTCAGATAATTCCTCCAGATTTTCTGCAGCCTGGTGACAAGGTTTTTGGAAGAGCTGTCCTTGTTCCACACCTGGAAGGAGGGCTCTGGCTTGGTCTTGGCTGGGCCCTGGGGCCTGTTGAGGACATGGATGTTGAAGGCCTTGTTGCCCCTGTGGGGGTTCTGGGTGTTGCTGGAAGCCATAGACCATTTCCCCAAACTTCTCAACATCTGGGACTGGTTTGCAATTTAAGGGAATCACTGTAACTCCGTTTCTTCTTCTCCTTCCCCACAAGGATGACTGCAAATAGGAGAAAGGCCAGCACACAGCAACTCAACTATCTCTTCAAGTTGGTGTGAATCATAATGAAAGAGGCATTCAAGGCAGTCACTCAGTTCTGAACAGGAAAACAAGACTGGTTTTGGCTAAGGCCCCTGAGGCTGCAGGTCCTTCCAGTCTTCAGGAACCAGCACCGTTCTCCATGGGAGGAATATTTACTTTATTGAGCCTGGAGCCCAATGTTCATTTATCTCAGGATGATCACAAATCATCTTGATGTTCCCAGGGCCAAGGTCAGTGCCTGTAGCTCAGCTCATGTGCCAAATAAGCAAACGTTCTCTTCTTGCAAAGAAGGTTCTCCTTAGGCCAGGAGTAGGGGCACACATCCGGATCAAAGTGCTCCTGGATGAGGAAGACCTCAGTGCTGGGACAGAGGCTTGGCCCCAGGGCTTGGGCACGCTCAAGGAGACCAGTTCATTTTCGGCTGGGCTCCATGACTTCACTGTCTCTCTCTGGGCTGCTCACTGCAGAGCTCTCCACAACTGGCTCCACCCTGCTTGCTGCACACTTGACCACCTGGGCTGCAGCTGCTCGGCCTGCTCTGTGCCCTTACAGGCAGCTGCTCCCTTTGTTCCTGCCCGGTGTCCACCCAGGCCCGGCCCTGTCACCCCACTCCTCTCCACCAGATGCCGGCCAACTCTGTGCCCTGCAGCCACAAGGGAGCCTGGTGCCACGTACCAGGTCCTCACAGGAGGCTCTGCTGGGTAGGAGTGGGGGACCTGGGCTGAGAGGTGGATAGGATGGTGAAAGAGGGAAGAAAAGAGCTCAGCTGGCAAAAGTTTTTAGCTCTAAGAAGGTCCAATTTATTAATTTTTCCTTCTATGAACTGCGCTTTTGGTTACAAGTCTAAGAACATAAAATCTTCCAAAAATCAGTTAAGTGAGTAAATTAGAAAAATATACTTATACAACTTTTTATATTTGTCTATGCAATTACCTTTACAGGTGGTCGTTATTTGTCCATTTGGTGTCATTGCCTTCCAGCCCAAAGGACACGATTTTTTTTCTGTTTTCTATATTTATGTACTGTTTTTTTTTTTTTTCGTTCTAATTCCAGCATAGCTAATACAGTGTTAAGTTAGTTTCAGGTGTACAATATAGTGATTTAACAATTCTATCTACTATTCATTGTGCATCAAGGTAAGTGTACTATTAATCCTCTTCACCTATTTCACCCATCCCCTCACCAACCTCCCCCTTCTGATAGCCATCTGTTCCCTATACTTAAGAGCCTGTTTTGGGTTTGTTTCTTTTTGTTTTGTTTTTAAATTTCATATATGAGTGAAATCATATGGTATTTGTCTTTCTCTTATTTCATTTAGCATTATACTCTCTAGATGCATCCAGTATGTTGCAAATGGCAAGTTTTCTTTCTTTTTTTTCTGATTAAAAAATATTCTGTTGTATACAAATACCACAGCTTTATCCATTCATCCATTGATGGACACTTGGGCTACACTCATAATCTGACTATTGTAAATAATGCTGCAATAATCACTGTGGTGCATATATCACTCTGAATTAGTGTTTTGTATTCTTCAGGTTGGTGTGATTATTGGATCATATGATAGTTCTATTTTTAAATTTTTTTTTAATTTATTTATTTGACAGACAGAGATCACAAGTAGGCAGAGGCAGACAGAGAGAAAGGGGGAAGCAGGCTCCCCGCTGAGCAGAGAGCCCGATGCGGGGCTCGATCCCAGGACCCTGGGATCATGACCTGAGCCGAAGGCAGAGGCTTTAACCCACTGAGCCACCCAGGTGCCCCCTATTTTTAAATTTTTGAGCATTGTCCATACTGTCCTCCATAGCGGCTGCACCAGTTTGGCTTCCTCCCAACAGTGCACGAGGGTTCCCTTTTCTCCACATCCTCACCAACACCTGTGTTTCTTGTGTTTTTGGTTTTAGTCCTTCTGACAGGTGTGAGGTGGTATCTCACCGAAGTTTTGATTTTCATTCCCTGATGATGAGTGATGTTGAGCATCTTTTCATGTGTATGTTGGCCATCTGGATGTCTTCTTTGGAGAATGTACATTCTTCTACCTGTTTTAAACTAGATTACTTGTTTTTTGGGGTGTTGAATTGTATAAGTTCTTTTTCTAACCCTTTATCAGATATGTCATTTGTTTTTTTTTTTTTTTTAAGATTTGACAGAGATCACAAGTAGGCAGAGAGGCAGGCAGAGAGAGGAAGGGAAGCAGGCTCCCCACTGAGCAGAGAGCCCGATGTGGGGCTGGATCCCAGGACCCTGAGATCATGACCTGAGCCGAAAGCAGAGGCTTAACCCACTGAGCCACTCAGGCGCCCCCAGATATGTCATTCGTAAATATCATCTCCCATTTGGTAGACTACTTTTTAGTTTTGTTGATAGCTTCCTTTGCTGTACAGCAGCTTTTTATTTTGATGTAGTTCCAACAGTTTATTTTTGCTTTTGTTTCTCTTGCCTCAGGAAACATACCTAGAAAAATGTTGTTATGTCTGATGCCTACGCTCTCTTCTAGGATTTTATAGTTTCAGGTCTCACATTGAAGGACATCATTTAATACTTCCTATAATGCAAGGTGGTAGCAATAAATTCTCCTTATCTTTGTTTATCTGGCAATCTATTTATTTTACTCTCCTTTCTATTTTACAGGTTGAGATAAAATTAACATACTAAACATTTCAAGTATTAAATGGGTACAATTCAGTGCTTTTTAGTATATTCTCAGGGTTGTATAAGCATCACCACTATCTAATTCCAGGACATTTAACTTCCCAAAAGAAACCTTGTACCCATTCATTCTATATTTGCCACTCTCCTTAAGATCCTTGCAAATAAAAATCTTTGGATTTGCCTATTCTGAACATTTCATATAAATAGAATTGCATGATATAAGTCCATTCGTGACTGGTGCCTTTCTCAGCCTAATGTTTTTTTGTGGTTCATCCATGCTGTGGCATGAATTAGTAGTTAAATCCTTTTTATAGCTGAAACATTTTATTGTCTTAATATTTATTTTGTCTGATATTTTTAGCCACTCCAGCAATCTTACGGTTGTTGTTTGCGTGTATATATTTCCCCCATCTTCTTTACTGTCCATCTATTTGTATCTTTGAATCTAAACTCTGTTTCCTATGGACAGCATATAGCTGGATTTTGTTTTCTTACCTAATCTGACAATCTCTGCCTTTTGATTCGACTTTTAATGCACTCAAGTTCAATGTTATTATTGATTTGCACCTGTCATTTTGCTTTTTATATGTCTCATGTGTTATTTGATCCACCATTCCTTCTTTATTGTCTTCTTTCTTTTAAGTAGACATTTTCTAGTGTAACATTTTAATTCCTTTAATAATTTTTAAATTACATATTTTTAAAGATTTTATTTATTTATGTGACACAGAGAGAGACAGCATGTAGAGAATGAGCATGAGCAGAGGGGAGGGGCAGAGGAAGAGGGAGAAGCAGACTTCCCCCTAAGCAGGGAGCCCTATGTGGGGCCTAATCCCAGGATCCCGGGATTATGATCTGAGCGAAAGGTAGATGCTTAACGGACTGAGCCACCCGGGTGCCCCTTAAATTACATTTTTGAGTTATTTTATCTAGGGCTTATAATAAACATCTTAACAGTACCTGCTTCAGATATACACTAACTTCATTCCAGTGTAATATCAAAACTTTATTCTTATGTAGCTCCATTCCCACCCCTCATTTTTGTGGTATTATTGTTATACATGTTACATCCGCACAAACCCAAGAATACACTGTCATAATTATTACCTTACACAATCTTATTTCTTTTAAAAGAGTAGAGAGGAGAACAAGTACATATTTATAGTTTTTGTCATATTAACCTAATTATTTCTGGTTCTCTACTGGTGGATTTACCATCTGGTGTCATTTTCTTACTCTAATACATCTTTGTTCCCATACACTTTCTTTTTTGCTGATTTGTCAAATACATTTTTATATGATATAGGCTCAACAATTATGTACATATTGTTTGATGCAATTACATTTTAAATAAGAGCTATGCAATTATTCTGTCTTCTGTATTGACCTACACAATTACCTTTGCTGGTGTTGTTTTTTAGTATGAATTTGAATTATTGTCTGTTATTACTTGCTTTCAGCCTGTAAAACTTCCTTTAGTATTTCCTATAACAGAATTCTGCTAGCAACACATTCTCTCAGTTTACCTTTTAATGTCTTTCTTTGGCTCTCACGTCTGAAACATAGTATTATTGGATATAAAGTTGGCAGCTGAGAATTTTATATTTAAGCACACTGAATTATGTTGTCCCATGCTTCCTGGTCTCCATTGTTTCGGATGAGAGTCTAATCTTTGTGGTTTCCTTGTATGCGATTAGTCATTTTTTTCCTTACAGCATTCAAGATCCTCTTTTTGTCTTTGTCTTTCACCATTTTGACTATGTCTAGTGTGGTTCTCTGAGCTCATCTCATCTGAAATGTATGAAATAATGTGGGGATTTTTTGGTCAAATTTAGGAAGTTTTCAGCCATTTTTTTTCGAATTTTTTTAATCCCCCCTGCTGGTACTCCCATTACATGAATGTTGGTACACTTAATAGTGTCACTCATTTTTCTGAGGCTCTGTTCAGTCTTCTTTATTCTTTTATCTTTCTGGCCTTCAGGCCACATAATCTGTATTAATCTGTCTTCAAGTTTGCTGCTTCTTCCTTCTGTCAGTTCAAATCTACTGTTGATCTCTAAACTTCATTTTGGTTTACTATATTTATCAACTCCAGTGTAGTCCACTTGGTTGTTTTAAATACTTATTCTTTACTGATATTCTCTATTTGAGGAGACACTATCATCATGTTTTAATTCTTTATGCATGGTTTCATTTGGTTCTTTGAACATTTTTAAAATAATTGCTTTTAAGTCTGTCTGCTAAGTCTATAATCTAGGCTTCATTAAAAGTCTGTTTAATGGGCACCTGGGTGGCTCAGCTGGTTAAGCGATTGCCTTCCACTCAGGTCCTGATCCCGGAATCCAGGAATCGAGTCCCACATCGGGCCCACTGCTTGGCAGGGAGTCTGCTTCTCCCTCTGATCCTCCCCTTCTCATGCTCTCTCTTTCTCATTCTCTCTCAAATTAAAAAAAAAAAAAAGCCTGTTTTATTTAATACGAGTGGGTCAGACTTGCATGTTTTTTAGAGAGTCTTGGAAGTTTTTTGTTGAAAACTGGATATTTTAGATAATATACTGTAATGACACTGGATACTGACCTCACCCTCCAGCCTCTGGCTGGTTGATGTTTGCTTGGTTGGTCTCTTGTTTATTTAGTGACTTGGCTGCACTAATTCTGTGAGCTCTATTTCTGAAATAGAAATGTAGGGTGCAGCCTCTGATGTCTCTACTGATGTCTCTACTTGTTTTTCTTTTAGCTTAGCAAACTAGATGTTCCCCCTGGGTCTGCTTAAGCCACTAACTGATCAAAGATTTTGCTTAAGCCTTCTTAGCCAGTTAGATTTTTACCTTTTACCATCGAATATGTAGAGTAAGGCTTCTCTCATCGTTCAGGGAGTTTACACATTTTTGAACCATATTCGGTGAGGGAATATTAGTTTGGAGGTTCCTTCTCTGATCACTGCTAAGAAGGCATAACTCTGGGTATTTATAATCTTCTAGTCTGGCAATGATAAGTTTTATTTTAGTGTTAAACTTGGCTTCCTAGGAGTTGCTTCTGGGTCAGAAAAGCTTATTGTTCAGTTGATACTTGATGAGAGGTGGTATTTTGGTTACTTGTGTCAGTGAGGCATCTGCCCTGTATTGATGATCTCGGGTGGTTTGGAGAATGCTTTGAAGTCTGTCCTGTGTCCTGTTCTGGTTGCTCCTGAGTGGGTTTCATCTAGCTCATGCATACACCATTCCTGATCTCCAGAGTTCATTCTGATCCTGGGAGGGTTCTTCTTGGCTGTTTCTTTCCCTGGTGTCCTCTATAAAACCTGGATTCCCTGGTGTTCTGCTCAGATCATGGAGCTACCAGTCTCCTCTTAATTGTTCATCAAGATACTTATTATTCTTGACATACTCTTAGGCACAGAATTCTCCGTACTCTGCTCTAAGTAAAGACAGTCCCTTCAGGCAGGTGTAGAGCTTCTCATTCTTATGGCCTACTTTCTCCCTGAAAAGAACTGCTCAGTGCATCATTCTGATTCCCAGAGTGACAAGTGACACCCCTGCTCTATAAGTGTGCACTGAAAAAGGGTGGGGTAGTTGGCAGCCCCTACTCTTTCTGGCTTGATCCTCCCAGTGCGGAAACTCCTTCTTACACATGAGTTGGGGTGGGAATGATTAGGGCTCCAAGTATTCCTGGCATGCTGCCCCTAGATTAGACCTTCTGCCCTGAGTGGGGGGGGTGGGTGGGTGATCTTCTTTACCATGCCTGCCTGGACACAGGGCAGGAATTGATGAGAAATGGCAATATTTTCCTCCCCAGGTGAAACCATAACCCAAGAACGAGAGCAGGGAAAAGGAAACCTCATCTTCTTGGCTATATATGCTTAAGGGTTAAGTGATTAAAAAAATAATTTTCACCAGATAAGTTGCAATTTTCCTGGGGAGAGTGTTTGTCTACATCCTTACTATGTCCTTCTGGAAGGGGAAGAGGAAGGGTCCTACCCCTTATGGACTTTTTTTTCTCTTGTGGTAAAATATATATAATATTTACCACGTTAATAATGTTCAGTGTATTTCACAATGGTATTAAGTACATTTACACCATCACCATTATCCATCTGCAGAACTTTTTATTCTTCTCAACTTGAAACTCATGTCCACTAAATACTCCCTATTTCCCCAACCTCAACTCTCTGGAAATTACCATTTTACTTTCTATCTCTGAATCTGACTACTCTAGGTACCTCATATAAATTAAATCACACCGTATTTGTTTTTACTGACTGGCTAGTTCACTTAAGTATAATGTCTTTCATGAACAGACATTTGTGCAAAGAAGACCTCCAAATGGCCAAAAGACACATGAAAAAGTGCTCCACGTCACTCGGCATCAGGGAAATACAAATCAAAACCACAATGAGATACCACCTCACACCAGTCAGAATGGCTAAAATTAACAAGTCAGGAAATGACAGATGCTGGTGAGGATGCGGAGAAAGGGGAATCCTCCTACACTGTTGGTGGGAATGCAAGCTGGTGCATCCACTCCAGAAAACAGCATGGAGGTTCCTCAAAAAGTTGAAAATAGAGCTACCCTACAACCCAGCAATTGTACTACGGGGTATTTAAACTAAAGATACAAATGTAGTGATCCGAAAGGGCATGTGCACCCAAATGTTTATAGCAGCAATGTCCAGAATAGCCAAACTATGGAAAGAACCTAGATGTCTATCAACAGAAGAACGGATAAAGAAGATGTGGTATACACACACACACACACACACACACACACACACACACACACACAATGGAATACTATGCAGCCATCAAAAGAAATGGAATCTTGACATTTGCGATGACGTGGATGGAACTAAAGGGTATTATGCTGAGCGAAGTCAATCAGAGAAAGAAAATTATCATATGATCTCTCTGTGATATGAATAATTTGAGAGGCAGGGCAGGGGGTTGTGAGGGGTAGGGAAGGAAAAAATGAAACAAGATGGGATTGGGAGGGAGACAAACCATAACAGACTCTTAATCTCACAAAACAAACTGAGGGTTGCTGGGGGGTGGGAGGGGTAGGGAGAGGGTGGTTAGGTTATGGACACTGGGGAGGATATGTGCTATGGTGAGTGCTGTGAAATGTGTAAGCCTGATGATTCACAGACCTGTACCCCTGGGGCAAGTAATACATTATTTGTTAATAAAAACAACTTTTAAAAAAGTATAATGTCTTTAAGGTTCAGCTGTGTTGTATCATGCATCAGAATTTCCTTCCTTTTTAAGGCTGAATAATATTCCGTTTTACATATATACCACATTTTATCAATCCATCCATCAGTGGAAACAGGTGCTTCCACCTTTTGATCATCTTTTTTAAGATTTTATTTATTTATTTGACACACAGAGAGACAGTGAGAGAGGGGATACAAGCAGGGGGAGTGGAAGAGAGAGAAGCAGGCTCCCTGCTGAGCAAGGAGCCCAATGCGGGGCTCAATCCCAGGTCCCTGGGATCATGACCTAAGCTGAAGGCAGATGCCTAACGACTGAGCCACCCAGGTGCCCCATACATTTTGATTATTATTAATCTTCTTCTGAATCCTTATATGTGATAAATTATACTTCCCTTGCTTCTTCCAAGACTGTCTGTGTCTTTCAACAGTGTTTGAGTGTGGATCTTTGAGTTGACCTTGGAGTTTTTGATCTTGGATATGTAGATTTATGTTTTTCACCAAATTTGGGAGGTTTTCATTTCTTAGTTCTTGACGTATTTTTTTCTAACCACCCCCCTCTCTCTAGGTTCACCTATTGTGCATATGTTGGTATATGTGATGTCCTTATAGGTATCTTAGTCTCCTTTCATTTTTATTCTTCTTTTTTACATTCTGTTCTTCAGATTGGATAATCTCTATTGACCTACCTTCAAGTTTCTTGATCTTTTTCTTCTCTCAGCTCAAATCTACTAGAAGGAGCCTCTTCCTTCAAGTTAATTTGTCATTTCTATTATTGTATTTTTCAATTCCTGAATCTCTATTTGGTTTCTTTTTGTAATTTCTATCTCTCCACTGCTATTCTCAATTTGATGGGTCACTGTTATCATACTTCAATTTTTTTAAAAGATTTTATTTATTTGACAGAGAGATATACCGCAAGAGAGGGAACACAAGCAGGGCGAGTGGGAGAGGGAGAAGCAGGCTCCCTGTGGAGCTCAGAGCCCGATGAGGGGCTCAATCCTAGGACCCTGGGATCACGACCCGAGCCGAAGGCAGAGGCTTAACCAACTGAGCCACCCAGGTGCCCCTCATACTTCAATTTTTTAAATATGGTTTCCTTTAGTTTTCTGAATATATCTATTATAGGTATTAAAAATTCTTATTTACTTTGTCCTACATCCATACTCCCTCAGAGACAGTTGCTATTCAGTGCTCTTTGTTCAGTGTATGAATCACACATTATTATTTCTTTGGAAGTCTTCTTTTCAATCATATATTGCAGCAACCCTCCCCAAGCACTATTGTTGCTATTGCTTTGTTTGCTTAGTGAAATGTCTGGACTAATTTTGCAGAGCGTGTCCCTCCTGCAAAATGTGGCCCAATAGCCCTGTCCAGATTTTGATTTTTATTTTTAACTCTTCTTTTCATTTTTAAGCCTAGCTTCCTAGGCATCTCCCTTGGATCAGCATAGCTTAGTGGTCAGCCAATGATTAGTCAAAGGTTGTGCAGAAACATCTTGAGCTAATAAAGCTCCCATTTTTGCCAAGGGGATATAAGTGTAGGTTAGACATGCATTAAAATTTTAGGCAGCTATAAATCAGGCTTTTATTTTTACCTTGTGCAGGCCTCATGTTCAGCCTGGTAGGAATATGTAATTGGCATTCTCTCCAGTTTCTCTTAAGTGTGTATATAGCCCTATGGATGTATACAACCTTTCAGAGCCCCAGGAATATAAAGCAGCTTATCAAAGCCCTTTATGACCATCATATTGCCCAGATCAATCAGTTAAATTTTTAGCACAGTGTACAGCAACCACTGGCAATGGAAGTGTTTGCCTTCCCTGACACTGTTACTGTTTTTGATATTGCCCTGGACTTAAGCTTTTCATTTAAAAATTCCTTTCTTTTCTCAAGATCAGTTAAATCATTGCTTAGTTTTTATTCTATCTTTTCTCTTTTCTCTTTTCCCTTTATCTCTGTAATAAATCCGTCTGGAATTTATGTGAGGCTAGGCCCAAACTTGATGTTTTCTCCCCAAATACCAATACAGTTTTTTCAACAACTATTTAAAAATTCCTCTATTCCTCAGATTTTTGAAGCTTCCTTTGGCTTGTTTTAAGTTATCATGTGTGATCTTACTATTATCTGCTCTGAAACAATGACCTGTCAATTTTTATGCCAGTATCACATCATTTTAGTTTAAATTTATAATACATTTTGGTATTTTTGTTTGTTTGAGCCAAGCAAGACTGGTCTTTTTTTATAATCCCAAGCTATTCTTCATTTGTTTCTCCCAATAAACTTTAGAATTATTCTGTCAAGTGAACAAAAACTAGTTCTTTTTTATCTTTACTTTTTACATATCAGGATGGCACATGTTTAACTCAAATGCCCTATTACAGCTGATAAGAAATCCACTGCTTTTTAACAGGATTATTTGTCCAGAAAGATTCAACTTTTACCCATAAATCTAGAGGTATGACCTTGTTCAATTTCATGTTCTGTTTCTGGAAAACTGTTGAGATTTGAATGAAACCTTGCTAGAAATGCCTTGCTACATGCCTCTCCACATTCAACAGGGCTATACCCCACCCCTGGAAGGTTATGCCTTCCTCAAACCGTACTAGCCTGTCCTGTAGACTCTCTTTTCTCTAGGCCAATTGTCCAAGAGCTGCATCAACATTAATTTTTAGTCACAACTTCCCAGCATTATTTTACTTCCATGAGAGGTATCTTATACCTATAGTTACCAGAAGCAACTGAGGAGTTTAGACTCCTAGTACCCAGTCAGGCCACAGTTCAACACTGCTACCCAGTCTTTATCTGAAATTGCTGAGCAATGCAGTACTTAGGATAAGTTAATCTTCATTTAAAGTTGAATTTTAAATTTCCAACCAGATTTTATGTTAATTTGTAAGGCTGTATTTTTCTATTATTTTGTCTTTTAAAGAGCATAGGAATTCGGAGGTGGAGAGACTTGGGTACAAACTCTTAACACTACCCATTACTAGCTTTGTAACCTTCGCAAGTCACTTCTCTTTGAGCCTTTGTTCCCTCATGTATAAATGGAGATAAGTAATATTTACATATTAGCACTATTATGAGGATTAGAAGCATTGTACACAAAGAGCTGACTTAGTACATTGCCAGGTACATAACATGTAATATTACAGAACCTGTTCTTGATGATTTTATGAACAATGATTATTGCCTGTGCTTTATTAATGAATTTATATAGGTTCCTGGTTTATACAAGGCAGTTTCCCCCTCTACCGCATGGGTTCTTAGGTCTTTTTAAAAGTAATCTTTAGGGGGACCTGGGTGGCTCAGTGGGTTAAAGCCTCTGCCTTCAGCTCAGGTCATGATCCCAGGGTCCTGGGATTGAGCCCCACATCGGGCTCTCTGCTCAGCGGGGAGCCTGCTTCCCTTCCTCTCTCTCTGCCTGCCTTTCTGCCTACTTGTGATCTCTGTCAAATAAGTAAATAAAAATCTTTATTAAAAAAAGTAATCTTTATATCTTTTCCCCTGCTTTTAGGCAGCTTTTAAGCTGCCACTTATCATTGCTGTCACTGGGGCTGGTTCTAAGAATAGGTCCTATTCCTTGTCTCACCTCCCTTACAATTTGCTGCTTCTGATCTGTTGTACACTGAAAAACCAGATAACCAAATTGTCAGAAATGTATCTAAATTAAGAATAAATAGGTTGAGCACGAGGCCAAGGGATTTTCTTCAGGGAAAGCATATGGAACCTATAAGACTATCAGAGCCTAGGCTTTGTGATAGCTATTATAACTACTCATAAGCCATTCTTATTTTCATGCTCCTGGAAGTGTTTAAAAAAATCCAGAGAATCAAACATATGGAAAAATGAGCTATTACTGTATTTTGAGAATAAAGGTAAACAAAACAGGTAATTCCAGAGTTAATATTCAGGGCTATGGGCCAGAAACATGTTAGAAGCTAGGAGGAATGAATTCTGTCATTATTCTTATTGGGGAGACTTCTTAAATCACCAATTTTAATCTCAAGGCAGTTAGAAAATTAAAATACTAAGCATCTATTATGTGATAGGGCCCCTACATGTATTACCTCACTCCTTAAAGAGCTCTGAGAAATAAGAATTATTATACCCATTTATGGTAAGGGAATGAATGCTCTAAAAGGTTAAAGTGACTTATCCAAGATGCAAAGTGACAAAGCCGGAATTCAAATTAAGGTCTGTCCAATTTTAAAGGTCAATGCTCTGTAACCCTTTGATGACTTTTTTTAAAAGATCTTATTTATTTATTTGTCAGGAAGAGAGGGAGTGAGAGAGAGAGAGAGAGAGAGCATGAGCTGGGCGTGGGGAGAGACAGGGACAGAAGAGAGAAACAGACTTCCTGCTGAGCAGGGAGTCTGATGCAGGACTTGGTCCCAGAACCCTGGGATCACGACTTGAGCTGAAGGCAGACGATTAACCGACTGAGCCACCCAGGCTTCCCTGATGACTTGTTGAGATTGACTTCTCTGCATAAAAATTTACTTCCTCTACATCAGCAAATAAACAATGAGAAAGTATAACAGATAACAGAATGTCAACCATAATCACTACAATATGTATCAAGTACTTACAACTTTAAAATGCAGACCTCTATGGAAAAAAAGTAACTCTACTAAGATATAAAGGAAGAGACCTAAATAAAGGGAGAGGTAAACTATGATCTCTGGATGGGAGTACTTAACATGATAAAGATGTGAACTCTCCCGAAATTAATCTATAAACTCAATTCATTAACCAAAAAATTCCAACAAGATTTTGTGGAAACTGGATGAATTCTAAATTATATGTGGAAGAATAAAGATCACATGATTCAGAAATAGTACACGTCTGACACAAGAAAAGTACACAGTGGAGATTTGTCCTACCTGATATTAAGGAAAATTAAAAACTTATAATAATTTAAACAAGGTGCTCCTGGCCAGAGATCAAATAGGCAATGGAAAAAAAAATGAATCCAGCAATGTACTCATGAATATATAGGAACCTGGTACATAAGAAAGGTGGTAATATACATCAATGGGGAAAGAAGAGATCATTTAATAAATGGAGTTGAGAAAACTAGCTTATTATGTAAAGAGAATAAAATCAGATCCTTCCTTACAGAATATACAGAATACCCATTATATTAAAGAACTGACATGGAAGGCAACATTATAATACTATTAAAAAATGTAGAGAAGTATCTTTATGACCCAAAGGTAGGGGAGAATTTATTAAATAAGAGTTCAAAAGCACATACCACACGGATACAATTTGAAAGGTGTGACAAAACCAAAATTAAATATTTCTTGGTTAGGCGTGAAGTACACTGATGTCTGCAACTTATTTGGAAACGCATCCAAAAGGATGGATAAATGGCTGTTTAAAGATGGACAGATGGACAGTTATAATAAGATAAAGTAAGTATAGTAAAATATTAGTTATAGAACCTAAGCAGTGGTCATATGGGTGTTCACCATACTATTCTTCCAACTTTTCTGTGTGTATGAAGTTATAAAAATAAAAAAGCTCGTGAAAATGAAGCACTTTTGTTCAACAAAATATTGTACATAGTTTTAAAAAACTGTGAATGGAAAGTATATTTGATATACACACACAGATACAGAAATGATACTTGCTATATACGTATGTATATACACACATTTGACAAGAAACTTCTGTGATCCGCAAGACAAGTAACCTAAAAGAAAACTTGCAAGGTAAAATAAACAGGCACTGCACAGAATGAGAAAAACAAATGGTTAATATGTATAAAGTAGAAGCTCACCTCATCTATAGTCAAAGAAATGAAAAGTAAAATAAAAGATACTACTTGAGAGGCACCTGGGTGGCTTAGTTGGCTAAGTGTCTGATTCTTGGATATGGCTCAGATCACGATTTCATGGTCATGAGATCCAGACCCCCATCCAGCCCTCTGTCAGGCTCTACACTCGGCGCAGAGTCTGCTTCAGATTCTTCCTCCCTCTGTCCTTCCCCCACCCCTCTCTTAAACAAACAAACAAAGTCTTTTTAAAAAGATACTACTTGAAGCCCACTGGACTGGCAAAAATTAAGAAGTTATGTGATATCAGTACTGGCAACACTACGAAGAAAGAGAAACCCTTAAGTGCTGTTCACAGAACTATATATTAGTACATTAGTGATCTAGAGCAACTTGGCAATATATGGCAAAAAACCTATATGCGTATCTTATAGGGTCCAGGAATTCTACTCCTGAGTATATACTTCAGATAAACTGACACAGGAACACAAAGAAACAAAGACATCTATGAAGATACTTCCTGCAGCACTGTTTGGAACACCCAAGAACTGGAAATCAATAAATAAAATACTGTGACATTACTATTTGATGGAACATAATCCAGCAGTCATGAGGTATGAACCATGTATGAATATGGATAGATCTCAAAAATAACAGAGTGAAAAAAATAAGTAGAATGAGATGTACAGCACCTTTCCTGTTAAAAAAGGGGAAAAAATCTACACACGCAAACAACACTATAGACTCTGCAAGGATACACACATGTCTAAATAAATACATGGAGAATGACTTGGAAGGACATACACCAAATACCCAAGAGAGGGTAACTATAGGAAGAGAAGGGAATTAGATCATGAATAAAGACTGAAGGGGACAAAAACCAAACATAAAACCAAATATGAAAGTTCACACAGATCATGCATGAACTGATGATGACAGAGGATCATGAACTGAGGAGACTGTCATAGGAATCAATTTCAGTGTTTCTGAATTCTAAGCTAAACATAAAACAAAAACCTCCCCATCCCCAAACACCATAAAAACACATGCTTAAAGGAAATGTGAAAAAAGTAAAAGAGAAATGAACTGGCCACCTCCCTGTCACATGGCTTACCGGAGTACACAGCACATGAGCAGCAGATGGGTTGGGACATTAGCTGGATTGAGCATACTGGGTGTATCTGACTTCATACAGGCCAGGAAGGCCCGCATCCTTCTGTTCTTGTCCTCAACGGCTTTGCCTAGCCAGAGCTTCTTGAGGTTTGGGCAAGTCCATTCCCGAAACGTCAGTGCAGACACCAGCTCAGGGGTTTGAGGAGACTTCCCTTTATAGGCAGACCACTCTTTGAGGATCACTGAAGGAACTAGAAAACAGAAATTGAGGAAAAACAGGTTCTAGAGAATGTCAACTGGCCACAATTGACAGGATCTGTCATATTTCAACATCTTTTTATTTTTTGTTACCATTAATTTTTCTTGTTAACAGTAGTAACAGCAGGAATAGTAAACACTTATCAGATGTTTGATACATGCTAAGAACTTTACATATAAAGTTCTCACTTATTTCTCAGAACTCAGAACTCTAATCCTGAGAGAGAAATATTGTATCTATATTATCATAAAACATAGTGCCCATTTTTCAGACGAAGAAATAAAGTCTCAAAATCACACAGTTAATTATATTAAAACTCATTTAAGTACATGTACCAGGCTAGCAAGGAAAGAAGTCCAACTAAGAATTACATAAGTATCTGGCTTCATACAAGATGGGATTGGGAGGAAGACAAACCATAAGAGACTCTTAATCTCACAAAACAAACTGAGGGTTGCTGGGGGCAGGGGGGTAGGGAGAGGGTGGTTGGATTATGGACATTGGGGAGGGTATGTGCTATGATGAGTGCTGTGAAGTATGTAAACCTGGCGATTCACAGACCTGTACCCCTGGGGCTAACAATACATTGTATGTTTATAAAAAATCTTTAAAAATATCTGCCTTCATTATAGACTTATAGATTATTATTATAGATTTTTTAAAATTTCATAAAATTCTCAAAAAAATCAACATCTTTTAGATTTTTGAAGGTTTAAGAGATGAAGAAAACATGGCTTCTGTCTACTTCTGGTATATGTCAGGCTCTTAAGCTATGGCCTCTTTTACTTAAGACATCTAGCATCTAATCAATTACCCAAGCTAGAAACCTGGAAGTCATCCCAGAGTCTACACTCTCCTTCACCTTGTACACATCTGGTTATTTCCAAGGTCCTGCTGATTCTATTACTTGATTATGTTTTATATCTGTGCCCTTTTCTTCATCACAACAAATATTGCAGAGGTTCAAATCTCATCACCTTTCACCTGACAAGTCTCCAGAGTGCTGTCCCAGACTTCATCCTGTCTGGTCTACCTCATATGCATGCTCCACAACCGTGAGAATTCTCTTTTCAACAAAATTTTTATTTTGAAATAATTAATTCATAGGGAGTTACAAAGATAGTTGAGAGAGGTCCTGTGTATCCTTACCCAGTTTCTCCCAAAAGTTATATCTAAAACAATTATAATATCAAAGCTAGGAAGTTGACCTTGGTATAGTTGTGTGTATAGTTCTATGTCACAGGTAGTTTTTTTTTTTTTTAATTCTATTTATTTATTTGACACAAAGAGAATACAAGTAGGCAGAGTGGCAGGCTGAGGGAGAGGGAGAAGCAGACTCCCCGCTAAGCAGAGAGTCTAATGCTTTATCCCAGGACCATTATGACCTGAGCCGAAGGCAGATGCTTAAACTCAGTGAGCCACCCAGGCACCCCTCACACGGAGGTTTGTATAACCACCACTGCAATCAAGATACAGAACTATTCAATTACTACAAAGATCTACTTTATGCTACCCCTTTTATGGTCACACCCAATGCCTTACAGCACCATCCCTAATCCCTAGCAACTGCTAATCTATTCTCTATCCTTACGATTTTGTCAATTGGAGAATGTTATATAAATAGAATCATATAGTATGTAATCTTCTGAGATTGGCGTTTGCACCTGGCATAATGCCCTTAGGATCCTTCCATGTTGCTGAATATATCAATACTTTTTTGCCAAGTAGTATTCCATGGTATAGCCATACCATAGTTCAACCATTCATCTTTTGAAGGACATCTGGGTTGTTCCCAGCTTGCGGCTATTACAAATAAAATTTATTATGAATATTTGTTTATAGGTTCCTGCATGAAAGTAAGTCTTCACTTCTCTGAGATAAATGCCCCAAAGTGTAAGTGCTGGGGTGCACGAGAAGTCTATTTTGACTTTTGAAAGGAAATGCCAAAATATTTTCTAGAGTGGCGGTACCATTTTACATTCCTACCAGCAATTTATGGGTGATCTAGTTCCTCCACATCCAATCCAGCATGTGGTATTGACACCATTATTCATTTTAGCCATTCTGATAGGTATATAGTTATATCTCATTGTGGTTTTAATTTGAAATTCTTTGGGCACCCGGGTGGCTCAGTCACTAGGTGTCTGCCTTCGGCTCAGGTCGTGATCCCAGGGTAATGGGATTGAACCCTGCACTGGGCTCCCTGCTTAGCGGGAAGCCTGCTTCACCCTCTCCCACTCTCCCTGTCTATGTTCCCTTTCTCACTGTCTGTCTCTCTGTCAAATAAATAAATAAAATCCTTCTAAAAAAATTGCAATTCTTTAATGGCTAATGATGCGAAACATCTTTTCATGTCTTTATTTGCCACACATATAATTTCTTCAGTGAAAGGTTTGAATTCTTTTGCTGATCTTCTAATCAGACTGTTTCCATAATGCTTAGTTTTCAGAGTTCTTTATATATTTTATTTAAAAAAATTTTTTTTTACCAGAGAGAGAACGAGAGAGCGAGCACAAGCAGGGGGAGTGGCAGACAAAGGGAGAAGCAGACTCCCCAGTGAGCAGGAAGCCCAATGTGGGACTTGATCCCAGGACCCTGGGATCATGACCTGAGCCAAAGGCAGATGCTTAATCGACTGAGCCATCAAGAGTTCTTGATATATTTTAGACAGTAATCTAGATGTGTGGTACCTGTTCACCTATGGATGTCCAATTCATCTAGTACCATTTTTTAAAAGGACTATCCTTCCTTTAATGAAGTACTTCTGCAGCTTTGTCAAAAATCAGTTGGTTGTACTTGCATGGGGCTATTTATGGATTCCCTATTCTGTTTCACTTCTCTGTCTGTCCATATTACTATCACCAATACCACACAGTCTTAATTACTGTAGCTACACAGAAAGTCTTGAAAATCAAGATAGAGTGATTGCTGCCCACTTACTCCTTTTCAAAATTGTTTTAGCTGTTCTAGTTCCTTTGTCTTTTCATATAAATATTAGAATAATCTTGTATATATCTACAAAGAACCCTGCTGGTATCTGGATAGGAATTTTGTGAAACCTGCATATCAATTTGAAGAGAAATGACATTTTACTATGTTGAATCCTCCAATTCATGGAGATCTATGTCTCTCCATTTATGTAGTTCTTCACTGATTTCTTTCATCAGCATTTTATAATTTTCAGCATACAGACCTTGAACATCTTTTGTTAAATTTATGCCTAAGTATTTCATTTTCTTTGGAGGAATTATAAATGGTATTTTTAAATTTTGGTTCTTCATATTCATTGTCAGTATACAGAAATAAAATTAATTTATGTATCCTACAAACAAGATGAACTCACTTATTAGTTCTAGGAATTTTGTTGTAGATTGTGATTTTCTACATAGATTACGTCATCTACAACTAGGGACAGTTTTATTTCTTCCCTTCTGATCTGTATGTCTTCTGTATAATTTTCTTGCCTTTCTATGCTGGCTCGAAGTTCCAATACTATGCTGAAGAGCAGCAGTGAGGGCATAACTAGCCTTACTCCTGATTTTAAGAGAAAAACATTCAGTCTTTCACCATGAAGTGTAATGTTAGCTGTAAGGTTTTTGTAGATGTTCTTTATCAAGTTGAAGGATTCTCTACTCCTAGTTTTCTGAGATTTTTTTTTTATCATAACTGTTAAATTTTGTTAAATATTTTTCTGCATCCATTGAGATGACCAGATACTTTTTCTTTTTTATCCTGTCTATATGGTAGTTTACATAGACTGATTTTTCAAATATTGAACCAATCTTATAAGATAGAATAAACCCTACTGGGCAGTGGTGTGTAATTCTTTCTATATATTGTTGAATTCTACAGATGAATATTTTGTTAAGAACTTTTATATCTATACTGATGAAGGATATTGGTCTGAAGTACTGTTTTTATATACTGTCTTTATCTGGTTTTAGTATTGGGATAATACTGGCTTCATAGAGTGATTTGGGAAGTGTTCTCTCTTATTTCCTGAAAAAGATTTGTGTAGAATTGATGGCAATTCTTTTTTTTCAATTTAAAGGTTTATTGTCCACAATAAGTGCCTGACTGTATAAAGCACTGTTGGAAATTAAAAGACTTACGAGACAGACTCTATGTACTCTTTTTAAAAAAGAATTATTATTGAGGGGTGCCTGGTTGGCTCATTCAGTAGAGCATCCAACTCTTGCTCACAGAGTCATGAGTCCGAGCCCCATGCTGGCTGTAGAGATTACATTAAAATTTTTAAAAAATTTTATTATTGAAATATAATTGATATAAAATGTTATATTAGTTTCAGTTGTACAACATAGGGATTTGAAAATTATCTGTTAAAAATTCAGTAGAATTCTCCAGTGAAACCAATTC
This sequence comes from Martes martes, assembly GCF_963455335.1. Taxonomy (NCBI): domain Eukaryota; kingdom Metazoa; phylum Chordata; class Mammalia; order Carnivora; family Mustelidae; genus Martes; species Martes martes. Next base: position 44,222,427 of record NC_137897.1, read on the forward strand.
AGTCAGATTTCTTTTTTGGGACAATTTAAATTTTATTAGTATTTACAGGGCTATTCAAATGATCTATTTCATATTAGGTGTGTTGTGGTAGTTTGCAATTTTCAGAGATTGCTCCATTTTGTTTCAGTCGTCAAATTTATGTGTAGAGTTGTTTACAGTATTCCCATATAACCCTTTGGATATCTGTAGGTACTATGGTGTTATTCCCTGCCTCATTCTTGGTATTAGTAATTATGTGTTCCCTATTTTCTTTGCAGACTTTCTAGAAGTTTGTCAATTTTATTGTTCTTTTCAAAGAACCAGGTTTTTTTTTCACTAATTACTCTATTATGTTTCTGTTTTCAATTTCATTGATTTTTACTCTTTATTATTAATTCTTCACTTTGGTTTGCTGCAGGCTTAGCTTTCTCCTCCTCTTGTTTCTTGAGGTGAAAATGCAGATGATGCTCTAATTTGAGCATTTAGTACTATAAATTTCCTTCTCAGCAATTTCGCTCCATATCACAGACTCTCATATACTGTATTTTTATTTTCATTTCATTCCATGTATTTCTTTCTTCCTCTTGAGACTTGTTCTTTGACCCATGGATTGTATTAAAGTGCTTTGTAATTTTCCAAGTATTTCCAGGTTTTCCTATTACCTTTCTGTTTTTAATTTCTAGTTTGATTCCATAGTGGTCTGAGAATATACTCTATATAAATTTTAATGAGCTTAAGTTTACTGAGTTTGACCGGGTATTTACCCTAAAGATACAGATGTAGTGATCTGAAGGGGCATGTGCACCTGAATGTTTATAGCAGCAATGTCCACAATAGCCAAACTATGGAAAGAACCTAGATGTCATCAACAGATGAATGGATAAAGAAGATGTGGTATATATATACAACGGAATACTATGCAGCCATCAAAAGAAATGAAATCTTGCCATTTGCGACGACATGGATCGAACTAGAGGGTTTTATGCTTAGTGAAATAAGTCAATCGGAGAAAGACAACTATCATATGATCTCCCTGATATGAGGAAGTTGAGAGGCAACGTGGGGGGCTTGGGGAGTAGGAAAAGAATAAATGAAATAAATGAAGATGGGATTGGGAAGGAGACAAACCATAAGAGACTCTTTAATCTCACAAAACAAACTGAGGGTTGCCGGGGGGAGGGGGGTATGGAGAGGGTGGTTGGGTTATGGACATTGGGGAGGGTATGTGCCATGGTGAGTGCTGTGAAGTGTGTAAACCTGGTGATTCACACAGACCTGTACCCCTGGGGCTAAAAATACATTATATGTTAATAAAAAAAAAAAGTTTACTGAGTTTGTTTCATGGTCCAAGATATAATCTATCATGGTATATGTTAAGTGGGCATGTGAAAAGAACATATATTTTCCTCTTGTTGCATGTTCTATTAATAGTCAATTAGATCCTATTCATTAATGGTACTGTTGAGTTCTATATTCCTGATGATCTTCTTTCTAGTTGTTCTACTCATTATTGAAAGCAGAGTTGAAGTCTCTGATTATAATTGTGGATTTGTCTCTTTCTAAGTTTTCTCAGTTGTGGCATCACATATTTTGTGGCTCTGTGGTTTGGTGACAGACATTTAGGATTGCTAGTGTTCTTGGTATATTGACTCTTACCAGTATATAATATCCCTCTCTTTTCCTGACAATCTGCTTTGCTCCGAAGTCTACTTTATGTGGTATTAATATAGCCATTCCTAATTTCTTTTGTTTAATGTTTTCATGGTAAATAATTTTCCATCATTCAACTTTCAACATACATATCACTTATATTTGAAGTGAATTTTTGGAGGCAACACATAATTGGGTTATGATTTTTATCCAGTCTGCCAATGACTGTATTTTAACTGGTGTAATTAGACCACTACATTTAATGTAATTATCGATGTTAGGGCTTAAGTCTATCATTTTTTTTGTTTGTTTTCTGTTTTTCATATCTCTGCTTTCTTCCTCTTCCCTTCCTGTAGGTTATATGAACTTATTTTAGAATTCCATGTTGATTTATCTATAGTGTTTTTGAGTATTTCTGAGTACACCTTTTCTAATGCATTTTCTAGGCATTGCATTATGTGCACATAAGTTACCACAGTCTACTGGCATTGACATTTTACCTGTTCAAGTATAGAAACCTCACCAGTTACATCCCTTTAATCTTCCTGACTTAGAACTGTCTTACATATTTTCCCTACAGACACTAAGAACCAAATTAAGCAGTGATACTTTTGCTTCAACTGTGAAATTTAGAAAACTCAAGAAAAGCAAAGTCTATTGTTTTTACCTAAATATTTGTTCCCTCCATTGTCTTTCCTTCCTTCCTGATGTTGCAAGATTCCTTCTTTAAGTTTCTACTTTAACTCTAGTTAGTTAACATACAGTGTTACTAGTTTCAGGTGTACAATACAGTGATTCAGCACTTTCATACATCACCCTGTGCTCATCAGGACATGTACCCACCCTCCTACTCCCCCGCTCTGGTACCCATGAATTTGTTCCTTATTATGGAAAGCCTGTTTTTTGCTCTATCTCTCATTTTTTTCCTTTGCTTATATATTTTGTTTCTTAAATTCCACATTTAGTGAAATCATATGGTATTTGTCTTTCTCTTATTTTGCTTAGCATTATATTCTCTAGCTCCCAATATTGATGCAAATGGCAAGATTTAGTTACTATTAGGGCTTAATAATATTCCATTATATATTCCTATACAATATTCCATTATATTCCATACACACACCACATCTTTATCCATCCACCAACTGATGGGACACTTGGGCTATTTCCATATTGTGGCTATTATAAAAATACTGCTATAAACATAAGGATGCATGTATCCCTTTGAATTAGTGTCTCTGTATTTGGGTAAATAGCTAGTAGTACAAATACTGGTTCATTCATACAAAAACTGGTTCATTCCAGTTTTAAATTTTTGAGGAACTTCCATACTATTTAGCACAGTGGCTGTACAACTTTGCATTCTCACCAACACTGCAAGAGGGTTCCCGGTTCTCTACATCCTTGCCAATACCTGTTGTTCCTTGTGTCTTTGATTTTAGCCATTCTGACAGGTGTGAGGTGTTACCTCATTGTAGTTTTGATATGCACTTCCTTGAGGATGAGTGATTTTGAGCATCTTTTCATGTACCTGTTGGCTACCTAGATGTCTTCTATGGAAAAATGTCTGTTCATGTCTTCTGTCCAATTTTTAATTGGGTTGTTTTTTGGGTTTGAGTTTTGTAAGTCCTTTATATATTTTGGATACTAGCCTTTTAGTGGATATGTCATGTGCAAATATCTTCTCCCATTCTGCCTTTTAGTTTTGATTGTTTCCTTTGCAGTGCAGAAGCTTTTTATTTGATATAGTCCCAAGAGTTTATTTTTGCTTTTGTTTCCCTTGCCTCGGGAGGCCTATCTAGAAAGAAGCTACCACAGCTAATGACAAAGACGTTCCTGCCTGTGTTCTCTTCTAGGATTTTTATAACATCAGGTCTCACATTTTAATATTTCTTGTAGGGCTGGTTTAGTGGTCATGAACTGCTTTAGGTTTGTTTGTCTGGGGAACTCTTTAAGTCTCCTTCTACTCTGAATGATAGCCTGGCTGGATAGAGTATTCTTGACTCTTCATTTCTCCCATTCAGCTCTTCAAGTATATCATGCTACTCCCTTCTGGCTTGCAAAGCTTCTGTTGCAAAATCTTCTGCTAGCCTTATGATTTTTCCCTTGTAAGTTAATGACTTGTTTTACCTTGCTACCTTTAGAATTTTTTCTTTATCACTATACTTTATAAGTTTAATTACAATATGTCTTGCTCTTGGTCAGCTTTTGTTGATTCTGTTGGGGTTTCTCTGTGCCTCCTGTACCCGAGTATCTGCTTCCTTCTCCAGCTTAGGGAACTTTTCAGCTGTCATTTCTTCAAATACACTTTCTGACCACCTTTCTCTCTCTTCTGAGACTCCTGTAATATAAATGTTATTACATTTAACTGAGTCAGTGAGTTCCCTAAGTCTATTCTTGTTTTGCGTAATTCTTTTCTCTCTCCTTTATTCAGCTTGATTATTTTCCATTACTCTCTCTCCTAGGTCACTAATTCATTTTCATTTGTTTCCATGTACATGTTCCTCTGCTTCTTCTATCTTGCTGTTCATTCCATCAAGTGTGTTTCTCATGTCATTTATTGTGCCCCTTATCTTTGCTATGTCATCCCTATCTCTGTGTTAAGTGTCTCACACATGTATTCCACTCTTTTCTCAAGTCCAGTGAGTATCCTTAGAATCATTGCTTTAATGTCTTTATCCAGCATGTTACTTACATCTGTTTTGGTTAGATCTCTGGCTTTGGCCTTATCCTTTCTTTCAGTTGGGATAAATTTGTTTTCTCATTTTGTCTGCCTCTCTGTGTCAATTTCTGTGTGTTAACAAAGTCAGTTCCATCTTCTCCTCTTGAAAGTAGTGACTTCATAAAAAAGAGGTCCTGGAGTGTTAATCCCCTGTTCACCAGAATCTGGCACTTCAGGAGAATATCCTATGTATATTGCTTATGGCCTTCTTTTGTTTATGGGTCCCTTTTCCTTTCCATGTAGTCATCAGTACTGACTCTCTGCCTGCTGTGGGTTGTGCTTGCTCTCTATGGTGGTAGTGGGACCCAGGCAGGCTAGCTCTGGCGGAGTGGGGCATACCCACCAAGGAAAGGGAACAGGACAGTTGTATTAGCAAAATATACACTGGGCAACTAGTCCTATGCCAGATCTCCTTTACTGTTGTAGTAGTTGGAGGCTGCACACTGGGCAACCAGAAATACAAGACCAGCTGGGGGTACGCAGCTGGGCATGGTGGGAGATGATGCCTGTGGGTGCACAAAAAAGTGCCTGGAGGATTGCTGCTCAGTGTGGTACATGCTCGAGGCTGGGGTCACATGTCCTGGAGATCACACAGGGGTAGCTAGGGGTGCACAACTAAGCACAGTGTGACAGACATGCATGGTGCTCAGTGGCAGCCGTGCACCTCGTGGCTGGGTAGGGAACCTGTTCAGCTTTAACAAAATTTGCCCTGGGGTGCTTGGGTGGTGTAGTCAGTTAAGCATCTAACTCTTTTTTTTTAAAGATTGTATTTATTCATTTGACAGAGAGAAAGCACAGCAAGGGGCATGGCAGGCAGAGGAGAAGGAGAAGCAGGCTCCCCGCTGGGCAGAGAGCCCGAAGTGGGGCTCAATTCCAGGACCCTGGGATCACAACCTGAGCCAATGGCAGATGCTTAACCAACTGAGCCACCCAGGCGCCCCATAACTGCCCAGCTCTTGGCCTCAGCTCAGGTGGTGGGATCAAATCCCATGTCAGGCTCCATGCTCAGCACGTAGTCTGCTTGGGATTCTCTCTCCTTCTCCCTCTGCCCCTCTTACTTGCGCTGTCTCTCTAAAATAAGTAAATCTTTTTTTAAAAATTGCCCTGAGCCCACCAGCCGCTTGGAGTTGATAAGTCCTCAGGAGAACTCAGGGGCATGGAGCACTGCTAGTGAGTTAGGTGCCAAGTGTCTGTGCAGCCCCACCTCCAGCAGGTGTCTCTGTGCTTATGCTGACAGTTGGGGATGGAAAATGGCACCTGCCAGCTCCCTTGTTTCAGAAGTCCCCCAACATACTCAGAAACAAGTATGAACAGATCTGTCTACTGTTTGTGCAGTTTGTTCTATCAGTCTTCAGATCGCTCTCCAGTTTATTGACTTGGATGTGGATGATATCTAACTGGAAACATGGGACGGGGTGAACTCAGGGTCCTCCTATTCTGCCATCTTCCCAAGCTCCTCCCAAGATTCCTCCTTTTATCATTTCCTTTTTGTGAAGAGGAATACCTTTAGCCCTTCTTTTACTGCAGTTCTGCTTGTGAAAAATTATCCTAGTTTTCCTTCACCTGAGAATATGTTGATTTCCCCTTCATTCCTGGAGGATGCTTTTGTTTGATACAGAATTCTAACCTGACATTTCTTTCCTTTCAGCCCTTGAAAATGTTGTGCAACTTCCTTCTGGATTCTGGCTTCTGAAGAGAGATCAGCTGTTATTCATACTGTTTTGCCACAATAGGTAAAGCATTGCTTTTCTCTGGAGGCTTTCAAGAATTTTTCTGCCTTTAGCTTTCACAGGTTTAATCAAGATACATCTTCGCATGGATTTCTTTGGGTTTGTATTATTTATAATTCACTTGGTTTCCTGGATCTGTGGGCTTGCTTTTCCCAAATTTTATAATATTCCAGCCATTATTTATTTGAATACATCTGCAGTCCACCCTCTCCCACCTCTCCTTCTGGAACTGTGATGACACAAATATTAGACCTTTTGTTTTAGTTTCACTGATCCCCGTCCATTATTTCAGCCTATTTTCTATTATTCAAATTGAGTAATTTCTATTGTTATGTCTCCACATTCACTGATTATTTCTTTTGTTGTCTCCAATTTGTTATTTAACCCATCTATTGAGTATTTTGTTATTGTATTTTTTAGTTCTTAATTTCCCTTTCTTCTATCTTCTGTTTCGTTGCTAAGACTTTCTATTTTTAAGTTGTGTCATGCATGTTCAGAACTCTTCGTCAAAGCATTTTTATGATGGCTGCTTTGAAATCCCTATCAGGTAATTCAAACATCTATGTCATCTCAATGATGGCACCCACTGACTTTCTTTCCTTGGTGTGAGATCTCAGTTTGAAATCTTTCTGGTTCTTAGTATGATGAAGGATTTTCAATTGAAACCTGGACATTTGGGATATTATTTTAAAAGACTCTTATTTCAATCTTTTAAAAGGATCTTTAATATTTTAAAAGGATATTATTTTAATTTTGTTGTTTTAGCAGGTATTTTCTGCTATCACTACAGTGAATAAAGGGGGATGCTATCTCATTCCTGCCAAGCAGGAGTGAATGAAAGCCCTGGCTCCCCTCTCAGCTCCCCTCTCTCCCTGGTTATACAGTCTGGCAAGGATAGAAGTCTAGGTTATTTATCTGGCCTTTGCTAGTAGGGGTGAGGGTGGGCTGCAGTTTTTCCGTGGTATTTGACTAGTGTAGAGTGGTTATTATCTGAAAACGTTGTGTTGCTAGGTTCTTTCTTTTGGGTCCTTTGACTAGAGTGAGAAGGCATTTCTTGGGGCTTTTACTGGTCTGTACCTGTTGGGTGTTTCTGGGCTGCCAGCTTGTCCCACACCTAGTCTAGGATATATGCAGCAATAAGAAAACCCAGGGAACTCACCACTGCATTACTCCTTGGATCCCAAAGTCCTTAGCCAGTCTGCATTCTTCTTCTTGTCACCTTTGAGAATGTCTTGTGCTTTCTATATATATATAATGTCCTGGGCTTTCAGTTGTATTTAGCAGGAGAAATAAGGAAAAGTATATGTACTCCATCTTCCCAGAAGCAGAAATCTAGAGGGTTCTACTGAACACACTAATCTGACCATGTCCTTCTGCAGCTTAAAACATCTCAATGGCTCCAACTCTCTACGGGATCAAATCCACAACAAAACCTTACTGAGGAGGAAAATCTATGTCAGATATACCTCTACATTCCCGAAGTCCAGCATGGTTCTTTTAAGTAGTAGTGATTCTGAATGCTTAATAATTAAATAATTGAGGCTTAAGTTAATTCAGTTCCCATAGTAATGTGTATTCTGGTGAATTATGTATTTTCTCAAAGACTGCTCCATAGCCAAAAGTATTATGATGTGCTTGCACAGACATTTTTGTTCCACACCAAGCTCTGAGAGAGCTGTTGAAGCTAGAACTAAACCTACCTTCTACAGGTAGCCGCCGCCGTATGGCTAGGCGTTCCATTTTCCGCTGTGTTTCTGCCAGACTGAAAAGGACTCCATAAACATACTGACGTGCAGACCGGAACAGGAGAGCAGCTGGAGGCAGCTCCATGTTACACTCATCCTCAATACATACGGGGATCTTAATCTCACCCTAACAACAACAATAACAAAAAGTCCAGGAAAAAGAACAAAATGAGTTACCTCAAGATTTGGAATTGAGCTGAGAAGAATCAGTAATGAACTATAGCCTCTGTAGCCAAGCTACCAAATTTTCTACTTGTATTTAACAGTTTCAGAATAAAAAGAAGCTGTAATAAGCCCCCTGATCATAGCCAGCTTAAAAGCTATGCTCCATTTTTAGAGTCTCTGCCATGACTGACTGTAGCTGACTAAATGGAGAAAGTCACATCTTAGACATTTTGCTGGGGGATAGATTTGTATAGTAAGACTGGAGGAAGGAAACAACTCTGGAAAAATAGAAGAAGTAGTAAAGAACAAGGGTGTAAAGAACAAGGGCATAAAACCTTTTCTTAGATTGTGTCCAGCCCTAAGTCCACAGTCTATCAATATGGTGTATGATCCTCTTTGACATCTCACAATTATAGTTCTCTTCTTGGGGCCTCATTTATTATAAAGTTCCATCTCCTGCTGGCGTCACTTTACCTGAGGCCCTTAATACAATGAGGGGCCCCAGGATACTTGGTATTTTATCTCCCTTCAGAACCAATTAGAATTTTCTCTGGTAACTTATGGTTCTAGAAGTGTGTAGTACAATGCTGAAAGCAGGGAGGTAGGTGCCAATGTGCTCTCTTACCTTAGTGAGGACATGATAGATATATGGGTACATAAGACCCCTTCGGTGTCTGTGTTCAGCAACCCGTAAGACTTCGGGAGCTACTGGAGGTAAGGGCGGAATGGTGATGTCCATGTGGTTCCTTGTAGACATAGACAGCAGGGATGGGATGTGGGGCTCTCCATCACCCAGGCTGGTATCTGCAACTCCAGCATCGATGGGCTGTACCCAGGACCCTCTGTCACCATTTGGATCCTCCCATCCAGGCTGCTGCTGAAGTGTTTCTGTGATGTGACTAAAAATTTCAAAAGATCTTGTAGAAGAGATAAAGGAGTAACGAGCACTGGGTGTTATATGCAAATAACGAATCACTGAATACTACATCAAATACTAATGATGTATGGTAACTAACATAATAAGAAAATTCAGCTGGAAAAAAAACAAAGATATAAACATATGAGTATAGTAAAAAAAAAAAAAAAGACATTCTAACTGAAGATGTCTGTTCTGAGGCTAAGGATTCTTCCAGACCCTCTGGAAATCAAGACACTAAATTAGTATTGGACCTGATTCATTTCCTCTACACCTTATAAAAGGCCATGTCTAGAGTCAGCTTACATTCTAAGAAACTAATTACAATTGAAACCTCAGTGTTTCCCAGGAAGAATCTGCTTGGAGAAATAATCTAAGAACAAATAAGCTAGTATAAAATACCACTGTTTTCATCCTCAGAACCCTGTCTTCAGCAATATAACTGCATACTCAACTGTTTTAATACGTCAATTCTTTTTTTTTTAAGATTATTTTTATTAACATATAATGTATTATTAGCCCCAGGGGTACAGGTCTGTGAATCATCAGGCTTACACATTTCACAGCACTCACCATAGCACATATCCTCCCCAATGTCCCTAACCCAACCACCCTCTCCCTACCCCCTCCATCAACCCTCAGTTTGTTTTGTGAGATTAAGAGTCTCTTATGGTTTGTCTCCCTCCTGATCCCATCTTGTTTCATTTTTTCCTTCCCTACCCCCCAAATCCCCCACCCTTCCTCTCAAATTCCTCGTATCAGGGAGATCATATGACAACTGTCTTTCTCTGATTGACTTATTTTGCTCAACATAATACCCTCTAGTTCCATCCACGTCATTGCAAATGGCCAGATTTCATTTCTTTTGATGGCTGCATATAATACTTCAATTCTATAAATATTACCATTTTTTCTACATTCAATCCTTCCCTCTCAAAATTAAAAAATGACAGCCATGAAATGTAGCACACCCATACCTACAGCTTTCCTAACCAACTGCAATGCTTCCTTTTATTTCAGGGGCATGGGTAGCTGAAAATTACCACTGGTGCAGAGTCAATATGAGTATGAAGTAGTCAAGCACAGAGTGTTCCTACTTCATTTAAGAGTAAAGAGCCACAGAGAAAAGCCAGAAACATATACTTCCCCATGCTCCACCCAGGTTACCAGCTAAAAAAAAAAAATATATATATATATATAGATAGATAGATAGATAGATAGATAGATAGATTCTCCAGAAGTCTGTTCTCTTGAGTGCCTATTGAGATACTTACTCAGAGCTGGTTCCATTTGGTTCATCACCATCAGAGGAAGAGGAGTGAGAAGAGTCTGGTCCCAAAGGAGGTGAGGTTTTGGAAGTCAGGTAATTGGGAAAATGGGATGCAGAGGAGTCATAAGAGACAGCCCAATTGGCAAAGGGGCTGTCCTGCAGCATGGGATCCTCAGAAAAAGCATGGGATTCCCCCAAAGCATGGGGAGAGAAGAGAAGAGAGGAGTTGGGTCCCATTGGGAATGGTGGTGGATATTTCATTTTCTGGGGCACATGGTGAGAAAACTAAAGGATAAAACAGACAGAAAAGCTATTTAACATTTGAACAGGCTCCAAAATGGTTCCCTCAGAAGTTGTGATACAGTGGATAATGCCAGTAGCAGGGATTGTTGGGATACAAAGAACCTACTGAGAATAATAAGAAATTATTCTAACAGTGAAATATGGACAGAATCCTCCAGGGGCAGGACAATGGACCAATACATGTCTCCTAGAACCACTCTCCAACATTAGCTAATCTACCTTCACAGTGCCCTAGTGGTTACTAATCTGGATGTTTTCTTTACATAATCTGCCAGCCTCAAGTTGAGAATGCAACATAGGTATATACAGCCTTGATATTCTGATAACATTGAATTACCTTAACTCCTTAACTCAGAGTATAAAAATCAAGAAGCAACCTGAGTCTAATGCTAACACATGGTCTTAGGACTCTTGAAAGATATTACCATTGGCTTTCCAGCAGAGATAGTGCTCATCTGATTTCGTGGAAGGGGAGGATTTCCAAGCCGATTATTTCGAAAACCTGAAGCCAAGAGAAAGGGTTATATACTTCAGTCAATCCTAGTAATTCTACCACATACATTCTGCTAACCCCACATTGTTTGAAAAATTATTAACAGATAAGTTATAATTTATTGAACACCAGCTATGTGCCATGACAAGAAACTTAGAGAAATTATTTTATTTTTTAAAAAATCCTATAAAATAGGTATCATGAGCCACATAACATACATGTAAATGTGACTAGTTAAGATCACATAGGTATTAAGCAGCAGAGGTGGAATTCAAACTCGGGCCTGAACTCAAAGACAGGGCTGTTTTACATACACCAGGCCATAATGGAGGTTAGTGCCAGAAGAAGCCCAAGCAAAGGAAATGGCATTGGACGCCATCCACAAACTTGAGAAACCAGTGCCCCGTGTCTCAGGTCACCACTCTTATTACATGGAAATCAAAAGGAAAATATCCACCAAATAGGAACGACTTCTACAAGAGTGCAATACAAGTCATTTCACTCTGGCCCAGGAGTTCCCACAAGGGACTTGGTTTCCCCTTTGGATACAGAAGCTCTGTATCAGATGGAAGCCTTACCTAGAAAGGAGGAGGGACCCACTGGCAGTGAAGAGAGTTTGGTTGTGACAGAATAATATTCAACTGCTTTCTTGAATCGCTCTATTTTATCTTCTGTCCTGGACTGGACATTGGAACATCAGATGTTCAGGAGAAGAAACAACATGAGAGTGTGTTTTTCATGCAATGTATAATTGAAGAGTCAAAACAGTAGCAGAAATTAAATATCTTAAGAAACCCAAAGGGCGCTGGGTGGCTCAGTCGTTAAGTATCTGCCTTAGACTCAGGTCATGATCCCAGGGTCCTGGGATCGTGCCCCACATCAGGCGCTGCCCTGCTCAGCGGGAAGCCTGCTTCTCCCTCTCCCACTGCCCCTGCTTGTGTTCCTTCTCTTGCTGTGTCTTTCTCTCTGTCAAATAAATAAATAAAATCTTTAAAAAAAAAAAAAGAAAGAAAGAAAAAGAGGGCGCTTGGGTGGCTCAGTGGGTTAAGCCTCTGCCTTAGGCTCAGGTCATGATCTCAGGGTCCTGGGATCGAGTCCCACGTCGGGCTGTCTGCTCAGCGGGCAGTCTGCTCTCCCCCCACCCCGACACTTCTTGCCCCTCTGCCTACTTGTGGTCTCTCTCTCTGTGTCAAATAAATAAATAAAATCTTAAAAAAAAGAAAAAAAAAGAAACACAGAGAGCAATTTTTCATGGTGCAGAAAAAATTAAGTAGTGAGAAAGCATTATAAGATGTAAAATTTAAAAATTAAGCTTAAAATAAGTTTACTTGTATTTTGTGCTATTCAAAAATGGTCATATGATCATTAGAAAAAATAGATAAGAACGGGGAAAAATTACACAGTACCACCACCCAAATATATCTTTGTCTGTTTTCTTCCAGTATTTTATCTTATATATTTTATTTTTTAAATCTTAAAAAAAGATTTAGTTATTTAAGGGGCGGGGGAAGAGAGAGAGAGAGAGAGAGAACAAGAACAAGCATGTGAGTGGGGTGAGGGGCAGAAGGAGAAACAGAATCATCAAGCAGACTCCATACTGATCACAGAGCCCAACACGGAACTCAATCCCAGGACCCTGAGATCATGACCTGAGCTGAAATCAAGAGTCAGACACTTAATTGACTAAGCCACTCAGGCGTCCCTTCATCCAGTATTTTAAAATAAAATTTTTTGTTGACATATTGCTGGGCTATTTTAATATACACATTTTTCTGTAGTTGATACTATATAATTTCATATCCTCCTTCTATTATAATTTTGAATGACCATATTTTTAAGTATAAATGTTATCATAAATTATGTAACTACTACTCTAATACCTGACATTTAGGTTATTTCTCACATTTGGCTATTGTAAGTTATGCAACAAAGAGCATATATGTACATATAAATTTTTTCTGGATTTCAGATTATGTTCATAGGAAAATGTCCCCAAAGTGGAATCATTGGCTCAAAAGGTATAAACACTAAAATAAAAAGCACTTAGGCATATATAAAAACCACAATGTTTCATCACTATATATCCAATAGAATGGTTAAAATTAAAGGTTATAAGCATCAGGCACTGGTACGGATATGGAATAACTGGAACTGCAGTGCATCGCTGGTAGGAGCATATACTGGTACAATTTGGACAACCGAATGGCAGTTTCTTAAAAAGTTAAACATATATGTACCATATGGTGCAGCAATCCTAATTCCAAGTATTTACCCAGGAAAAATGATTACATGTGCCCACCAAAAGACAGGAATGAGAATGCTAACAAGAACTTTATTCATAATATCCCAAACTCAAATAACTCAAATGTATACCAAGAGAAGAATGGATAAATTGTGGTAGATTCCTACAATGGAATACTACACAGTTCTAAAAAGAATGAAGTGCAACACAGACAAATCTCAACCACCTTATACTACGTGAAAGAAGAGAGACAGACACAAAAGAGTACATATGAAGTTCAAGTAGAAGTAAAACCGATCAATGGCAAAAGAAGTACAAATACTGTTCATCTCTGAGGGATTAGGGCTGACTGAGAAGGAGCTTTTCCTTATCAAACCTTTTCCAACATAATTTTAAAGTCCTCTTGAATATAATTTTATGAACTTCCTAATATTTCATCAAATGGAATATAAACTATTAAAGTCATTTCTACTTTATCATTATAAAAATGCTTTAATAAGCATAATTTTACATAAATTTCTTGGATTATTTCATAGGGACTTCTTAGGTCCACTTCTTAGAAGTGGAAAATATTAGGTCAAAGGATATGGTCATTTTCATAGACACATTTTTTAAATTTAAATTTTAGTTTGTTAACATACCATGCAATATTGGTTTCTACAGTAGAATTCAGTGATTCATCACTACATACAACACCCAGTGCTCATCAAAAGTGCCCTCTTTGATAACCATTACCCATCTATCCCATCCCCCACACGCCTCCCTCCATCAACCCTCACTTTGTTCTCTATAGTTAAGAATCTCTTATGGTTTAGGGGCACCTGAGTGGCTCACTCGGTTGAGCATCTGACTCTTGGCTTTGGCTAAGGTTGTAATATCGGGGTCATGAGATCAAACCCACACCAGGCTCCACACTCAATGAGGAGTCTGCTTGTCCCTTCTCTCCCCATCTGCCCTCCACCCCACTCTCTCTAAAATAAATAAATTAATTAAATCTTTTTTTAAAAAGTCTCTTATAGCTTGTTTCCCTCTCTCCATTTGTTCTTTTCCCCCTTCCTTAATGATCCTCTGTTTTGTTTCTTAAATTCCACATGTGAGTGAGATCATATGGTATTAGTCTTTCTCTGACTGACATTTATTTCACTTAGGGTAATACACTCTAGTTCCATACACATTGTCGCAAATGGGAAGATTTCACTCTTTTGATGGCTGAGTAATATTCCATTGTACGTGTGTGTGTGTGTGTGTGTGTGTGTGTGTGTAATATATATATACACATCACATCTTCTTTATCCATTCATCAGCCTAAAGACATTTGGGCTCTTTCTATAGTTTGGCTACTGTTGATAATGCTGCTATAAACATCAGAGTGCATGTACCACTTTGAATCTGTATTTTTGTATTCTTTGGATAAATGCCTAGTAGTACAATTGCTGAATGGTAGGGTAGTTCTATTTTTAACTTTTTGAGGAAACTCCAAGTTCTCTAGAGTAGTAGCTGTACCAGTTTGCATCCCCACCAATAGTGCAAGAAGGGTCCCCTTTCTCTGCATCCTCACCAACACCTGTTGTTCCTGGTATTGTTAATTTTAGCCATTCTGACAGGTGTGAGGTAGTAACTCATTGTTAGTTTTTGTTTGCATTTCCCTGATGATGAGTGATGTTGAGCATCTTTTCATGTGTTTGTTAGCCATCTGAATGTCTTTTTTTGGAAAAGTGTCTATACATGTCTACTGCCCATTTCCTAACTGGATTATTTGTTTTCTGGGGTGTTGAGTTTAGTAAGTTCTTTATGGATTTTGGATACTAGCCCTTTATCAGATATGTTGTTTGTAAATATCTTCTCCCATTCCATATGCTGCCTTTTAGTTCTGTTGACTTTTTCCTTCACTGTGCAGAAGTTTTTATCTTGAATAAGTCTGAACAGTTCATTTTGGTTTTGTTTCCCTTGCCTTTGGAGATGTGTCTATGAAGAAGTTGCTGCTGCCAAGGTGAAAGAGGTTTATGCCTGTGTTCTCTAGGATTTTGATGGATTCCTGCCTCATGTTGAGGTCTTTCATCCATTTTGAATTTATTTTTGTGTATGGTATAAGAAAGTAATCCAGTTTCAAACTTGTGCGTGCTGCTGTCAGTTTTTCCAACACCATTTGTTGAAGGAACTGTTTTCTTTTTCCATTGGATATTCCTTTCTGCCTTATCAAAGATTAGTTGACCACAGAGTTGAGGGTTCATTTCTGGGTTTTCTATTCTGTTCCACTGATCTATGTGTCTGTTTTGTGTCAGCAGCATACAGTTTTAATGACTACAGCTTTGTACTATAACTTGAAATCTGGAACTGTGATGCTTCCAGTTTTAGTCTTCTTTTTCAGGATTGCTTTGGCTATTTGGGATCTTTTGTGGTTCCATACGAACTGTAGGATGTTTTGTTCCAGCTCTGTGAAAAATGCTGGTGGTATTTTGATAGGGATTTCATTAAATGTGTAAACTGCTTTGGGTAGTATAAACATCTTAATAATGCTTGTTCTTCCAATGTACATGGGATGCTTTTCCATTTCTTTGTGTCCTCCTCAATTTCTTTCATAAATGTTCTCTAGTTTTGAGAGTACAGATTTTTTTAACCTCCTTATAGTAAGGTTTATTCCTAGGTATCTTCTTGCTTTTGGTGCAATTGCAAAGGGGATCAATTCCTTGATTTCTCTTTTTGCTGCTTCATTATTGGTGTACAGAAATGCAGCAGATTTCTGCACATTGATTTTATATTCTACAACTCTGCTGAATTCATGTATGAGTTCTAGCAATTTTTTGGTGGAGTCTTTTGGGTTTTCTACATAGAGTATCATGTTATCTGCCAATAGTGAAAGTTTGACTTCTTCCTTGCCAATTTGGATGCCTATGTTAAATAATGGTGACAGCAGACATCCTTGTCTTGTTCCTGACCATAGGGGAAGGGCTCTCAGTTTTTCCCCATTGAGGATGATATTAGTTGTGGGTCGTTTGTATATGGCCTATATGAGGTTGAAGTAAGTTCCTTCTATCCCTACATTGTTGAGGGTTTTTATCAAGAAAGGATGCTGTATTTTGTCAAATGCTTTTTTTGCATCTATTGATAGGATCATATGGTTCTTATCCTTTCTTTTATTAATATGATGTGATTGATTTGTAAATACTGAATCACCTCTGTGGCCCAGGAATAAATCCTACTTGAACATGATAAATAATTATTTTAATGTATTGTTGAATTTGATTTGTTAGTAGTTTACTGAGAATTTTTACATCCATGTTTATCAGGAATAGTTGCCTTTAATTCTCCTTTTTCGTGGGGTCTTTGTTGGTTTTGGAATCAAGGTAATACTGGCTTCATACAATGAGTTTGGAACTTTTCCTTCCATTTCTATTTTCTGAAACAGTTTGGGGAGAATAGATATTAACTCTTATTTAAATATCTGATAGAATTCCCCTAGGAAACCATCTGGCCCTGGGCTCTTGTTCATTGGGAGATTTTTGATTTTTTTGATTACTGATTTAATTTCTTTTCTGTTATGGGTCTGTTCAAATTTGCTATTTGTTTCTGTTCCAGTTTTGGCAGTTTGTAGGTTTCTAGGAATTTGTCCATTTCTTCCAAGTTGCATGTTTTTTTGGCATATAATTTTTCATAGTACTGTTTTATAACTGTGTTTCTGTGGTGTTGGTTGTGATCGCTACTCTTTCACTCATGATTTTTATCTATTTGTGTCCTTTCTCCTTTCTTTTTGATAGGGGTTTATCAATTTTCCTAATTATTTCAAAGAATTAGCTCTTAGTTTTTTTAACCTGTTCTATGGATTTTTTGTTTTGTTTTCTTCTGGTTTGGTTTTTATTTTTATTTTTATTTTTTTAAAGATTTATTTATTTGACGTAGGGGTGGAGAGCATAGAGAGAGAAGCCAACTCCCCGCTGAGCAGGGAGCTCGATGCGGGACTCAATCCCAGGACCCCGAGATCCAGACCTGAGCCAAAGGCAAACGCTTAACCTCCTGAGCCACCCAGGTGTCCCTGGTTTGGTTTTTATATAGTTTATTTCTGCTCTAATCTTTATTATTTCCCTTCTTCTCATGGACTTAGACTTTATTTGCTATTCTTTTTCTAGCTCCTTTAGGTGGTTATCTGCTGTTCTTTTTCCAGTTCCTTTAGGTGTAAGGTTAGATTGTGTATTTGAGACTTTTCTTCTTTCCTGAGGTAGGACTGTGTAGCAATGTACTTCCCTCTTAATACTGCCATTGCTGCATCCCAAAGGTTTTGGACTGTCATGTTTCTATTTTCATTTGCTTCCATGTATTTTTAAATTTCTTCTTTAATTCTTGGTTAACCCATTCATTCTTCAGTAGAATGTTCTTTAATCTCCATGTATCTGCAGTCTTTCCATTTTTTTTTTCTTATGGTTGACTTCAAGTTTTGTAATGTTGTGGTCTAAAACTATGCATATTATGATCTCAGTCTCTTTGTACTTGTTGAGGGCTGATTTTTGACCCCGTATGTGAATCATTCTGGAGAATGTTCCACATGCACTTGAAAAGAATGTGTATTCTGCTGCTTTAGGATGAAATGTTCTGAATATTATCTGTTAGGTCCACCTGGTCCAGTGTGTCATTCAAAGCCAAGTTTCCCTGTTGCTTTTCTTAGATGATCTGTCCATTGCTGTAAGTGGGGTGTTAAAGTCTCCTGCTATTATTGTATTATTATCAATGGATTTATGTTTATTATTAATTGATTTGTATATTTGGGTGCTCCCAAGTTAGGGGCATACATATTTATAACTGTTAGATCTTCTTGATGAACAGACCCCTTAATTATGATTTAATGCCCTTCTTTATCTTGTTAGTCTTTGTTTTAGAATCTCATTTGTCTGAGAGAAGCATGGCTACTCCAGCTTTCTTGTGATGTCCACTACACGAGAGATGGTTCTCCATCTCCTCACTTTCAATCCGCATGAGTCTTTAAGTCTAAAATGCATTGACTTTTGACACATGATAGTAAATCTCTTTCCAAAACTGATGTCTTAAGTTATACTCTCATTATCAATGCCTGAGAGTGCCCAATTCACCATATAGCCTCAATGTTGAGTACCTTCTACAAAATAACCATCCAACTACAAGAAACATTTCTTATAGAAATATATAAAAATTATTAAAATATGTAATCCAAAAAAGTAAAATTTTAAACATTTATAATCTTCTCTCTCAGAATCTATAATTGTTAACATTCTAGGATCTATATAGCATTCGAGATGTCTTTATTTATAAACATTCAGGCACACAAACACAGAAATCAAGATCACCAGGTCCTCTAGCCTCACTTAGAAATAAAATCACTCTGCTTTCTCAATAATCTATTGAGTATATAATTGTCTGAAAAAGTATCCCAAATCTCAAGATTACATGCAAATTACTGACTTACAGAATGATATTTGGCTGAATAATATTCCACTGTATCAAGGTTCAATTAGTTACATATTCACTATTATTTCCAGATTATATTTAATTACACACCTAACAATCTCCTAAAAGATAAAAGACATAGTCTTCCTTAATATCTATAGCTCTGTACTTACTCCCCTCCCCAGAAGTGACTAGTGTTATCAGTTTGATCTGTGTCTGTCATATACATATTATGTATATATACCAATATAGTTTTGCTTTTTTCATATATGTGGAATCATATTATTATACTGTTTTTTTCAACTTGCTTTCTGCACTTAACTTGTAAACTATTCAACATCAGTGAGTAAAGATCTATGACCTCATTCCCTGAAATACTGAATTACGAGTATGTCTCTCAATGTATCACTCTTCTGTGCCCTGACATAACATCTACTCTTCCTTCAAGGGTACAACTTCTATGAAACCTTTCCTTTTGTGACATATTTATTGTGGTTTTTCTTCGTTGTACTTATTTATGCGCCTCTGCCTCCCATTTAAACAAAAGTTCTGCAAGAACAGAGAAGAGTTTATTCACACTTATATTTTAGTGTCTAGCATGGGACCTTGTCTGTGGAAGTATATTCAGTATTTAATATATGATCATATTTAATAATATCCTACCCTTTTCTTCTATAGATCCCCAGAGAACATGGGAAGCAGAGTAGAACATTGTCCTTTAATGTTATTACCTAGCAGTTTTTGTATGTTTGTTTAGAAGAGCTCTATAATTCTACAAGTGCTAAAAATGATATGTATGAAAATTGTACAACAACAATGAAAACTGGTTTAAGACATAATGTTAAGTGAAAAAAGCAGGTTAAAAATTTTTACACATCAAAACATACATACATACATACAAAGGAAACTAGGAAACACTGTAAAGCATTTAGGGTGGAATTCACAGCAAAGTCCCTATTTTTTAAATTTTATGTTCTTATTGTTTAGTGAAAAGGGGGATCCTTGTTATTATGAGTAGTCATTATCCAGATTCCAAAGATCATAAAGTTATAAAGGGAACCAAAAGGTGTAACATCAAAAATATTCACCACTCAGATGAACACTTACAAAATTTTTCCCGTCAACATATGATGGAATATTATTTGGTTTTAAAAAGGAAAGAAATTCTGGCACATGTTACAACATGGGTGAACCTTGAGGAAATTGTGCTAAGTGAAATAAGGCAGTCACAAAAAGACAAATAGTGTTTAATTCCATTTAGATGAGGCATCTAAAGTGGTTAAAATCATAGGGAAAGAAGGGCGCCTGGGTGGCTCAGTCAGTTAAGTGTCTGCCTTCAGCTCAGGTCATGATCTCAGGGTCCTGGGATGGAGTCCCACATCAGGCTCCCTGCTCAGTGGGAAGCCTGCTTCTCCCTCTCCCTCTGCTATTCCCCCTGCTTGTGCTCTCTCTCTCCCTTGCTCTCTGTCAAATAAATAAATAAATAAAAATCTTTTAAAAACATCATAGGGTAAGAAAGTAGAACTGGGGTTGCCAAGGGCTGGAGGGGAGGGGAAAATGGAAAGTTATCATTTAATGGGTATAGAGTTTCAGTTTTACAAGATGAAGAATAATGAAGATGGATGATGGTGATGGGTACACAACACTATGAATGTATTTAATACCACTGAACTGCACACTTAAAATGATTAAGATGGTAAATTTTGTATTATATACATTTTATCACAATAAAAAAGGGAAGGAAAATTTATTCTCCATCCAAACAGTATCTCCTACTTAACACTAACATCTCTCCCTACTCACTATGTGAATTTCTTTCTTTGTGAGTCAGTGCCTTTGCAAACAGCTGAAAGTACAATGGGAATCAACAAAATGAGCAAAATCTGTCATAAAGGTCAAGATGTCCTTAAGTCAAGGGAAATGATGGAGGACTGTGTACATCATGCGAGAAGTCATGGAACGAGAGATCTGGTACAGTTAGTGTTCAACAACAGTGGAAGAAAGAATTATGAAAGAAGATGTTAGGAAAGGCACTTGGAAAAATAATGATTTGAATATCAAAAGAAATTAAGCCCTTTGGGAAAATAAAGCCCAAGTACACTTTTTTAAATGAAAAACAACCCTTTTTCTAATTATGCTAGGAAGTCAGATGTAAAGTAATGGATGCTAGATTATGCTACCACATAACTAGTTAGGAAAACTTATGTTCCCAAAAAGAAGTGCTGATTTCATGCTTTATTTGCTTAAAAAAAAAATCTACAGAGAGAGTTCCATTCCAGATAAGATGGAGTAAACACACTACCTTATTCCCACTGGAAGGTTGTTATAAAACCTAGGAGCAACTATTTGAAGACTCTGAAAAGTAAACAGTGGCAGGAGGACTGGGGAAGAAGACCAGAATTCAAAGTATCACAGAATCAAGTGTGAGTTTAGCATTTCTTTTTCTTGCAGTATCCCTTGGTGTGGACAGACTGCAGCCTAACACCTGGAAGCATACACTGATGTGGACAGAGAGCGCCAGGGGAAACCCAAGTTTAGTTCTGGCTTGAAGAATGGGAAAGGGGTTCTTGAAAACTCAAGAAAGTATACGGAAAGACCCCAATTTTTTTTCTTTTCCTTTTTTCTGTTTTCATGTGTATCAGCCTGAAACAAACTTAATGTGGCAGCATGGCAACCTTCCTCTCCAATCAGAGAAGCAGCAGTCTCAGTAGGCTAAGGTGAGCCTTTGATGCTTTTCCTCTCTTTCTACCCTTCTGCTGGTTAGCCCCAGATACTGAGAAAGGGTGGAACCATATGAACCAGAAGTACTGAAGAGATAATAGAGAGGGAGCAACAGAATGGGTGGATCTGACACTAAACAGCAGACAACAGACTCTGAGAACTGAAGAAATAAACAACCAATCAAGTCCCAGACTGGATACTGAGTGGGTAGCATACACATGGGACTAAGCCAAATAAGTTTGCAAACTTTGAAAATTGCATTGACAATGATACCACTGACCACAGAAGGACGGTAAGAACCTGTGGTCTGAACCTAAATGGGTCAATTGCCTCCTAAAACAAAACTATAAACATTCCCTATTATACTGAAACAAGACCAAGAATCTCAATGCCGAGATGACAAACATGCTGGAATTACCTGACAAAGATGTCAATGCAGCTTTATAAAAGTGCTTGAAAGTAAGGCAAACATCTGAAACAAAAAAGAAAGATGGAAAGTCTCTGCAAAAAAAGATCATATGTAAAGAAGAACCAAATGGAAATTTTAGAACATAACAATTCATAACCAAATTCATAACCAAAATTAAAAAAAACCTCACTGGATGGGCTCTATAGCCAGGAAAGAGTCAATGAAATTGATGATAAATCAAAAGAAATTATCCAGTGTGAAAATCAGTGACAAAAATAAAATTTTATTGAAAAATATAGAGGCTCAAGGATACACAGGAATACCAAAAGTTCTAACATTGGTGTCATTATACTCATGGAAGGAAAGGAAAACATGGAACAAGAAAACTATCTGAAAAAAAAAATAGCTGAAAACTTCTCAAATTTACTAAAAGACATACTTAGATATTCAAGAAGCTTAGAAAACTCTGAACAGCATAAATTCAAAGAAATCTCTCCAAGAAATCACTGGCAAATTCTACCAATTAAAGAGGAAAAACCAATTCTACACAATCTCTCCCCCCAAAAAGAGAAGAACACTTGTCAACTCATTTGAGTCCAGCATTACCCTGATACACCAAACCAGACAAAGACAGCACAAAAAAACTCCCTATAGACCAATATTCCTCAAGAAAATAAATGCAAAAATGTTCAATAAAGTACTAGTAATTCAAATCCAATAATATAAGAAAGGAAGTATACCTTCACCACATTCTGGGAATGCAAAGAAGGTTCAATATTCAAAAATCTATGGACTAAAGAAGAAAAAGCACATGAGCTTATCAGTAGATAAAATACATTTGACAAAACAGACCATCCTTTAATGATAAGTACTCTTAGTAAAAGAGGAAAATAACTTCCTCACCCTGATAATGTACATCTACAAAACCTATAGCTAATATAAAACTTAATTCTGACTGAATGCTCTTCCCAAAGATTGAGAACATGAGAAAAAGATATAGCCTCTCTTATCACTCCTATTCACCATTGTTTGGAAATCCTAGATGGTGCAGTAAGAAAAAAAAAAAGGCAAAGAGACTAGAGAAGAAATAAAACTGTCCTTATTCACAGACAACTGATCATCTACACAGAAATACCAAGAAATCTACTAAAAAACTTCTTGTGAGTTTAGGAAAGTTACAGGATACAAGGTCAACACACACAAAAAAATCATATTTTAATACAGTAGCAATGAACAATTAGAAATTGAAATTAAAAAAAAATAGGTGCCTTAATTATAAAATACTTAAATAACTGTTAAAAAATGTATGGGGCTTGTCCTAGCCTCAGCAATCAGAAAACAAAAAGAAATAAAAGGCATCTGAATTGCAAAGAAGAAGTCAAACTCTCGCTCTTTGCAGATGACATGATCCTCTATGTGGAAAACCCCAAAGACTCCACCCCAATATTGCTAGAACTCATACAGGAATTCAGCAAAGTGGCAGGATATAAAATCAATGCACAGAAATCAGTTGCACTTCTATACACCAATAATGAAGCAGAAGAGAAAAATAAGGAGTCACAATTGCACCCAAAATGCCTAGGAATAAACCTAACCAAAGAGGCAAAGTATCTGTACTCATAAAACTATAGAATAATCATGAAAGAAACTGAGGAAGACACAAAGAAGTGGAAAAACATTCTATGCTCGTAGACTGGAAGAACATATGTTGTTAAAACGTCTATGCCACCTAGAGCAATCTACAGATTCAGGTCAATCCCTATCAAAATACCATCAACCTTTTTCACAGAACTGGAACAAATAATCCTAAAATTTGTACGGAATCAGAAAAGACCCCAAATAGCCGAAGGAATGTTGAAAAAGAAAACCAAAGCTGGTGGCACCACAATTCCAGACTTCAAGCTGTATTACAAAGCTATAATCATCAAGACAGCATGGTACTGGCACAAAAACAGACACATAGATCAATGGAACAGAACAGAGAACCCAAGAATGGACGCTCCACTCTATGGCCAACTAATCTTTGATAAAGCAGGAAAGAATATCAATGGGAAAATTCTCTTTCACAAATGGTGTTGGGAAAACTAGAGAGCAACATACAAAAGAATGAAACTCGAGCACTTTTCACACCATATACAAAAATAAATTCAAAATGGATGAAAGACCTCAATGTGAGACAGAATCCATCAAAATCCTATAGTAGAACATAGGTAGCAACTCTTTGACCTCAGCCACAGCAATATCTTGCTGGACATGTCTCCAAAGGCAAGGGAAACAAAGGCAAAAATGAACTATTGGGACTTCATCAAGATCAAAAGCTTTTGCACAGCAAGGAAACAGTCAACAAAACCAAAAGACAACTGACAGAATGGGAGAAGATACTTGCAAATGACATATCAGATAAAAGGCTAGTGTACAAAATCTATAAAGAACTTATCAAACTCAACACCCAAAGAACAAATAATCCAATCAAGAAATGGGCAGAAGACATGAACAGACATTTCTGCAAAGAAGACCTCCAAATGGCCAACACACACATGAAAAAGTGCTCAATATCACTCAGCATCAGGGAAATACAAATCAAAACCACAATGAGATACCACCGCACATCAGTCAGAATAGCTAAAATTAACAAATCAGGAAACAACAGATGTTGGGGAGGATGCAGAGAAAGAGGAACCCTCCTACACTGTTGGTGGGAATGCAAGCTGGTGCAGCCACTCTTGGTGCAGCCACTCTGGAAAACAGTATGAAGGTTCCTCAAAAAGTTGAAAATAGAGCTACCCTATGACGCAGCCATCGCAATACTGGGTATTTACTCCAAAGATACAAATGTAGTGATCTGAAGGGGCACTTGCATCCCAATGTTTATAGCAGCGATGTCCACAATAGCCAAACTGTGGAAAGAGCCCAGATGTCCACTGACAGATAAATGGATGAAGAAGATATGGTGTATATATCTATGATGGAATATTATACAGCCACCAAAACAGAAATCTTGCCATTTGCTACGATGTGGATGGAACTAGAGAGTCTGATGCTAAGCGAAATAAGTTAATCAGAGAAATACAATTATCATATAATCTTACTGACTATGTGGAATTTAAGAACAGAGGATCATAGGGGAAGAGAGGAAAAAATGAAACAAGATGAAACCAGACAGGGAGACAAATCATAAGAGGCTCTTAATCTTAGGAAACAAACTGTGGGTTGCTGGAGGGGAGAGGGTGGAGGATAAGGTAACAGGGTGATGGACACTGGGGAGGGTTATGTGTTGTAATGAGCACTGAGTATTATATAAGACTGATGAATTACAGACTATAAGACTGATGAATCACAGACCTGTATCCCTGAAACAAGTAATACATTTTATGTTAATTAATTAAATTTAAAGAATAATAATAAAAAAGAAAAAAATGTATGGGACTTGTATGATGAAAACTATATAATGCTGATGAAAAAAATCAAATATGAACTAAATGAATGGAGAGAGATAATTGTATTACTGGATCTGAAAACTCAAATTCATCTATCCGGCTGACCCTTGAACAACACAGGTTTGAGCTGTGTGGGTCACTTATATGTGATTTTTTTTTGATAAATACAATACAGTACTTTAAATGCATTTTCTCTTCCTTATAATTTTCTTAATAACCTTTTTTTTTCTCCAGCTTACTTTATCCTAAGAATACAGTATATAGTACATTTAACATACAAAATATGGGTTGACAGTTTATGTCATCAGTAATGCATCCAAGCAACAATAGGCTATTAGCAGCTATGTTTGGGGGGAATTAAAAATTATACATGGATTTTTTAAAAAGATTTTATGTATTTGTCAAATAGAGAGCAGAAGCACGGAGAGCTGCAGGCAGAATAGGCAGAGCAGGCAGAGGGAGAAGGAGCCTTCCTACTGAGCAAGGAGCCTGATGTGGGACTCGATCCCAGGACCCTGGGATCATGACCTGAGCCAAAGGCAGATCCTTAACTGACTGAGACACCCAGGCGTCCCTATACATGGATTTTTTTACTGCATGGGGGGGGGGGTCAGTCTCCCTAACCCCCATGTTATTAAAGGGTCAATTGTATATTTAATACAAGGAATTCCCATTAAAATCCCAGCAGGATTATTTTTATGGCTACGGAAAAGATTATTCTAAAATGATTATGGAGAGAGAAAGGAATTAGAATAGACAAAATGATTTTGAAAAAGATAAAGAAAATTGGAAGGATCACTACCTAATTTTGACTTACCATAAAGATACAGTGTTCAAGACAGTCTTATTTGCAAAGAGATAGATACATGGGTCAACTCAACAGAACAGTGTTCAGAAATAGACCCACACAAACAGCAATTCAATGGAGAAAAGACAGTCTTTTCAACGAACTGCTGAAACAACTGAACATCCATACGCAAAATGTAAACAAAAACACCTGACACGTTATACAAAATGAACTCAAAATGGATGATTTGTTCTAAATGTAAAATGTAAAAGTATATCATTTTTACAAGAAAACAGGACAACATTAGCATGCCTGCAGTTAGGCAAAGGATTTTTATAGATGACACCAAAAGCATGATCCGTAACAGATGAAAATTTAAAACTTTTCCTTTGCAAAACACACTGTTAAGGGGCGCCTGGGTGGCTGAGTGGGTTAAAGCCTCTGCCTTCGGCTCACGTCATGATCCCAAGATCCTGGGATCGAGCCCCGCATCGGGCTCTCTGCTCAGCTGGGAGCCTGCTTCCTCCTCTCTCTCTGCCTGCTGCTCTGCCTACTTGTGATCTCTCTGTCAAATAAATAAATTAATTAAATCTTTAAAAAAAAAAGACACTGTTAAGAGAATGTAAAAATAAACTATGGGCTGGGAGAAAATATTTGCAAACCAGATACCTGACAAAGGACTTTAAGCAAGAATATACAAAGAACTCTCAAAAATCGACAGTGAGTAAATAAACAACTCATGTAAAAATGGACAAAAGACTGTTGAAGAATATTCACCAATAAGGGTTGATGAATGGCAAATACACACAAGAAAAAAGTGTTCATCATTACTCATTTGAGAAATGCAAATTAAAATTATGGAGAACTACCATTATACCCCTTTTAGAATGGCTGTAAAAAAATACTGACAGTAACAAGAGCTAGGGAGGAATGGAAGAGCCATACTGGAAAATGGTTTGGCAGGGGCTTATAAAGTTATAGTTAAAGATGTACCTACCATACGACCCCGAAATCTCACTCCTAGGCATTCACACCAAGGAAATGAAAACTTTTGTTCATAAGAAAAGGCCCAGTACACAAATGTTTATAGCAACTCTATTCAAACCACAAAAAAATGGGAACAACTCAAATATCTTCCAGGGGTGAATAAATAAACATATTATGGTATAGCCATACAATGTATACTACTTGGTAATAAAAAGGAATAAATTATTGATAGATGTAATATGTAACAATTTAGAAGATTCCTGAAGGCATTATGTTGAAAGAAAAATGTTGTTCTTTTTTTTAAGATTTTTATTTATTTATTTATTTGACACAGAGAGAGAGAGATCACAAGTAGGCAGAAAGGCAGGCAGAGAGAGAGGAGGAAGCAGGCTCCCCATGGAGCAGAGAGCCCGAAGCGGGGCTCGATCCCAGGACCCTGGGATCATGACCTGAGCCGAAGGCAGAGGCTTTAACCCACTGAGCCACCCAGGCGCCCCGAAAAATGTTATTCTTAAAAGATTACATACTGTATGATTTCATTCATATGTTATTCTCTAAAAGATATAACTGTAGTGACAGAGAACAGACTGGTAGTTTGCAGGAGGTAGTGATGTTTCGGTGTGATTACAAAGGGACAGCATGAGAGATTTCTGGGGTGGTTTAATCTACACATGTGCTAAAAATTCACAGAACTATATACACACATATATAAATGTTGGTTTTACTTTATGTTAATTTTAAAAATAAACTGAAAAACCCATAGTACAAGTATAAATTAAATTATTAGAAATAAAACTAACTTATTTTCCTAACTTTAAATTTTATCTCACAAGACAAATTCCCAGTAGAGCCCATATTTCATTATTAACAATGATGTATTGATTTTTGTTTTATGTGGACCTTGTAGTCTTTTTCATTATCCATTAACCTCTACTAAGCAAAAACTTCTTTAAAGTATATACTGAAACGAACAGAAGAGAAGAAGCACATATTCTAGAGTGATAATTACAGCAAGTTGTTTGTGAGCAATGAGATTTTAAGTGGCTTTATTTTCTAAATTTTCCCGAATGAGCTTATATAACATTGATAATTAGTGGGGAAAAGCTAAAGAACCCTTTCAGCCCAGGCCTAGTACTGTTTTCAAAGGAAACTTTAGGGCTCTGGTCTGTAAGCACGGAGAAGACAAGCAGCTACAAGGAGAGAAGGTAGGTAGCACAGAGGAAGAAAAATCAGATCTGCTGGTGGTACTAGTGAAGGTAAGAAAACTGGTGACTCTTAAGTAGAAGCCAACTTACCTGAGACTGTTTGAAAACATCCTTCCCAACCACATCCAGGTTTGAGGGGTCTTTGATGGAACTAACATACTCAGAAACAGCCTTGATCACCACATCACAGGGAGGAAGCACCAGCTGATGAGCTCGCACCTAGAAGAGATAAGATACGCAAGGTACACTGACTGACATCAGTGATGGATCACTAAGACAAAGAGTGAGGTAGGGGGCGCCTAGGTGGCTCAGTGGGTTAAAGCCTCTGCCTTCGGCTCAGGTCATGATCCCGGGGTCCTGGGATCGAGCCCCACATCAGGCTCTCTGCTCCATGGGGAGCCTGCTTCCTCCTCTCTCTCTCTGCCTGCCTCTCTGCCTACTTGTGATCTCTGTCTGTCAAATAAATAAATAAAATCTTTAAAAAAAAAAGAGTGACGTAGGCCTAAGACAGAGAATTCAAATTCAGTAAATGTACTGATAGATAGTTAAAATCTTTTCTTTGAAAATATTTTCCCCTGTAATTCTCAGTATACAACACTTGGAAAAGATCAAACAGTATAAAGAAAGATAACATCGTATCATTTATAATCCTACTATGGAGAGAGCCACTAGTTGATGACACTGTCATAATTCATCAGTTTTCTTTCATAATACCATTTGGCTGCTTCAATATTTTGCTATTAAAGGTAAGGTTTTAATTTGTAGACCAGGTTCGGATCCCGATTTGAACTAACCAAAAAAAGCCTTTTTGGGACAATCAGGAAGATCTTAAAATGGACTAGATATTAAAATGATACCAAGAAATTATCATTAATTTTGTTAAAAGTAATAATGGCATTGTGCTCACGCATGAAAATGCCCTCATGTTTTAGAGATGCATATCGTAGAATGTGCGAGTAAAATGACTTGAGGTCCAGAATTTATTTTATAATACATTAGCAACAGAAACAAACAAACAAACAAACAAAAAAAAACCAGCAAGTGTGGCTACATCTTGATAACTGTTGGAGCTAGAAGATGTTACAATAGTGACTGCCTATGCTATTATTTTCTCTATTTTTATGATGCTCGAAAATTTTTTAAATACAGGGTTTTTTTAATGCCATGATAAAAATGTAGGTATGATTTGTTGTTCACTTTCCAGTTATATAATTACAAGCTTCCTAAAATTATAATTAGTCAAAGAGTATAAACTTCTTAAAGACTTTTTATATAAAATTGTTTGGGCAAAAGGCTGTACCACTGATTCCTTCAACAAGTGTTTACTGCCTATTGTGTACTAACTAGGTACTGTCACAGGCACCAAGAATAAAGCAGTGAACAAGACGGAAAGATCGCTATCCCCATGGAAGCTTAAATTGCAGTGTAGGCATGTCAGGATAGGGTGAGGGGAGTCAAACAGAATAAACAAGTAAAATGCATACTGTGCTAGATGTAGATAAGTGCTATGGAGAAAATCTAAGCAGAGGATGGTCTTGGGAATTCAAGTGTGTGCGTGCATGTGCACAAGCACATAATATTAAATAAGATGGTCAGGAAAGGCCTCACTGAGAGAATGACATTTGAGAAAACCTCTTAAGAGTGAGGCACAAAGCTATGTGGGAGGGAAAAGCATCCCAAGTAGAGGGAATAATAAGTACAAAGGTTCTACAAACAAAAGAAAAGAAGAGATGACATCATAACTGTAACAGAGGCCAGTCAGTACAGGACTTTGTAGGCCATGGTCACAATTGAGTGAGTGACATGAAGAGCCACTGGAGGATTTTGAATACAGAAGTAACGTGATCTGAATCAGTTTTTAACCTTCACTCTTGCTGTTGTACTGAGAATAGGTTTTGGGGAGGGAAGAGTGCAAACAGAAGACCAATAGTCAATAAGATGTTCTAATAATCCAAGCAAGAAATAATGGTGGCTTGACCAGTGTAGTAGCAATGAAAATGGTGAGACGTGGACATATATTGGAGGGAGAACTGATGGTATTTGTTGGCAGAGGAAATACAGGGTGTGAGAAAGAGAGCAAGAAGTCAAGGATGACCTATGGTTTTTAGCCTGAGCAATTAGAAGGATGAGACTGCCATTAATAAAAATGGGGAAGGCTCTGGGAGGAACACATTTAGGGGAAAGATCACAAGTTTCCACTTAGATAAACTTCCTTAAGATGGTTAGTAGGCTGTTAGATATTATAATCTGGAGTTCAAGAGGGATGTCAACACTAGAGATACAGATTTAGGAGTCATCAATGGATTGGTGATACTTAAAGTCATGAGATTGGATGCTATTAATCACTAAGGCAAAATGTGTAGGGAGAACTGAGAGAAGGGACCAAGGACAGAATTCAGGGACACTCCAAACATAAGAAGTAGAAAAGAAGACAAAGAAGCAACAAAGGAAACAGTAGCAGCAGCCAGTGAAGCAGAAGGGAAACTAGAAGAGAGTGGTGTCCTTAAAGCCAAGTGAAGAACATGTTCTAAGGAAGAGGGAGTAAGCAATTGGGTCAAATGCCACTAACTGGTCAAGTAAGATGAAAACTGAGAACTGGCCATTAGATTTATTAACATCAAGGATTATGAACATCTGGACCTCGTCAAGAACAATTTAAAACAGACTGCGGAAAGAATAGGGAAAATGGATAATAAACAGTTCAAGTGTAGATGATTCTCTAAAGGGTTTTGCTATAAAGGAAGGAAGAAATGTGGGCCATAGAGAAAAGGAAAGATGGAACAATAGCTTGGATGGAGGGAGTAAGGTCAAGAACAGGATTTGCTTTATTTTTTTTAAGATGGATGCATGGTTATAAGTCTGATGGGAAAAATCCAGTGAAGAGAGAAAAACTGATGATGCAGGAGAAAGAAGTAAGAATTGCAAAAGTGATGCTCTTCGGTTAGCAAGAGGGAATGTGATTTGGCATGTCAGTAGAGGGGTTGGCCTTAGACGGGAACATGGACAGGTCATCCACAGTTAACACAAGGCAAGCAGAACATGCGGGCACATAGATGCATGTAGGTGAGAAGATGAAAGGCTAGGAGCCGGTGAAGTGCTGTTTCAAATGCCTCCATTTCCTCAGTGAAATGGGAAGCTAGCTCATGAGCTGACAGTGAGCAAGGAGGAAGGAGTATCAGCGGCTTGAGGAGAGAGGGAAAGGTATGAACTAGCAGAGTGAAAGAATTAGAGAAAAGTTATATATTCACCAACTTACACTACCACCAGAAATGTATGGGAGTATCAGTTTCAACATAGCCTCGACAGGAGTGGACAGACTCGTTTTTCAGTATCTGCCAAACTCTTAGGTTAAAAAAAATCATTTGATTTACATGTGTGATCACTAGGGAGATTTAACACCTATATAGCCATACTATTGGCCACTATATTTCTTCTTTTGTGAACTGTCCACTTCAGTCTTTCGCTCATTATCTCATTTACTGGGGTATTAGTATTTTACTTCATAGGTTTATATGAAGCCTTAAGATATTAAGGGTATTGTCTTCAAGAGATGGTGCTGGGAAAACTGGACAGGTACATGAAGAAGAAAGAAACTTGTCCATTCTCTTACACCATACACAAAAAGAAACTCAAAATGGATTAAAGACTTAAATGTGAGACCTGAAACCATAAAAATCCTTGAAGAGGGCACAGGCAGTAATCTGTATAACAACATTGTTCTAGACATGACTCCTGAGGCAAGGGAAACAAAAGGAAAAATAAACTATTGGGACTACAAAATGAAAAGCTTCTGTGCAGTAAAGGAAACAATCAACAGAATGAAAAGGCAACCTATAACTGAATGGAAGAAGATATTTGCAAATGACATATATAAGGGGTTTATATCTAAAATATAGAATGAACCGATATAACTCAACGCCCCAAAAGACAAATAATCCAATTTAAAAATGGGCAGAAGACATGAACAGAGATTTCTCCAAAGAAGACATGAAGATGGCCAACAGACACATGAAAAGATGCTCAATATCACTTATCATCAGGGAACTGCAAATCAAAACTAACAATGAGTATCACCTCACACCTGTCAGAATGGCTGAAATCAAAAACACAATAAACAACAGGTGTTGGTGAAGATGTGGAGAAAAAGGAACCCTCCTGCACTGTTGGTGGGAATGCAAAGTGGTGCTGGCACTGTGGAAAACAGTACAGAGTTTTCTCAAAAAGTTAAAAACAGAACTGCCTTACAATCCAGTAATGGCACTACTGGGTATTACACAAAGAACATGAAAACACTAATTGAAAACTATATATGTACTCCTATGTTTATTGCAGTACTATTTACAATAGCCATATTATGGAAGCAGCCCAAGTGTCCATCAATAGATAAATGGATAAAGAAGATGTGGTAAGTATGTATGTGTGTGTGTATGTGTGTGGGTGTTATGTGTGTGTGTGTGTATATATATACATACATATATATATGTGTGTATGTATATATATATATATATATTCAGCCATAAAAAGGAATGAAATCTTGCCATTTGCAATGACATGGATGGAGCTACAGAGTATACTGCTAAGTGAAATAAATCAGTCAGAGAAAGACAAATACCATATGATTTCCCTCATGTGGAATTTAAGTAAGAAAAAAATGAACAAAGCAAAAGAAAAAAAAAGAGAGAGAGAGAGACAAATCAAGAAACAGACTCTTAACTGTAGAGAACTGATGGTTACCAGAGACAGGGATGGGTGTGGAGAGGGATTAAATAGGTGATGGTGACTAAGGAGTGCACTTGTCTTGGTGAGTGCTTGATGTGTGGAATTATTGAATCACTATACTGTATACCTCAAAGTAATATAATACTGTGTGTTAACTATAGTGGAAAAAGATATTAAGGGTACTGATCATAATTATAATTTCTGTATTTGAAATATTTTAAGCCTAATGAAAGGTAATTATTCTATCAAAACTCCAATGCAAACAACCTGATATCCCCTAAGCATGGATGTATAGGCAGGAAATGGGGGCACTTTACCTTAAGTGATGCAAGGGGATGCTCTGGTCCCAAGAGGCTCCAGTGAAAAGCAGCCAGGTCCTCATCTGGAAGAATGTGGTTACCTATAAAGTACATTTGTGATTTATTGACTGTGCAAATGTTTTCATAGAACCTCCAGGCCATGAAAGGGCTTCTGGGGAAGAAAATAATCAAATAATTCACAGAGGTGTAGATTCTCAATGTAATATCTATAGTATCTATGTGTTGATTACTTACTATGTATCACATGCATTATATGTTTTATTATTGTAATAACCATGCCTAAGAGTATTATCATCCCCATTTTACAGATTAGGAAACTGAGGTTCAGACAAGTTTGGTGACATAGCCCGAAGTAGCTTGGTTAATAAGTGCCCCCACCAGGATAAGAAGCAAGCTCCAAAGCCCATGCTATTATCTATCATCTAGTCATTCTGCCTTTTATAATAGCAGCCACAATTACTGACTGCCTACTAAGTGCTGGGCATTTTATACGTCTCATTTCATTTAATTCTGTCAATAACACAATGAGGTATACTATTCCATTTCACAGATGAAGAAATTGAAACCAGGGAGGTGTGACTTCAGTGATTTGTCACAGGCCTAATTCTATGACTTGTGCTGACTCCATTAGATGTGCCAAACTCAAATCCTTTGGGATCATAAGCAGAGGTTACACCTGAGACAATATATTAACCTTCATGCTGTCAGTACTTAGAAAGCCACCTGAAAACATAATCAGCTCTCGGGGTGCTTGGGTGGCTCAGGTGGTTAAGTGTCCAACTCTTGGTTTCAGATCAGGTCATGATCTCAGGATCCTGGGACTGAGCCCCATATCAGGCTCTGCATTCTGCAGAAGTCTGCTTTAAGATTCTCTCTCCCTCTCCCGCTGCCCCTCTCCCACCTGCATTTTTTCTCTCTCTCTCAAATAAATAGATAAATCTTTAAAAAAAAAACATAGCCAACTCTCTGGAGTTTACTTTTTTTAAAAAAGATCTTATTTATTTATTTGACAGACAGAGATCACAGGTAGGCAGAGAGGCAGGCAGAGAGAGAGGAGAAGCAGGCTCCCTGCTGAGCAGAGAGCCCAATGTGGGGCTCGATCCCAGGACCCTGGGATCATGACCTGAGCTGAAGGCAGAGGCTTTAACCCACTGAGCCACCCAGGCTCCCCTGGAGTTTACTTTTAAATGCATCTTTAAAAGATAAATTGATGGATGGCTAGAATGGACAGATACATGATAAAGGAAGTATAGGAAAATGTTAATGGCAGAATATAGGTGGTAAATACAGGATATATAGGATTTTCACTACCAAATTCTTTCAATTTTGCTGTGTGTTTGGAAATTCTTATAATACAATGTTAGCACAAGAGAAAAAGAAAAACATATACAACAATTTGTGTTCTTCATCTAAATTGAGACAGCAGGAAAGAAATGCTAATGCTCTGAATAGGGAACCAAAGCTATCTGGGGCTAGTAAAACATTTGGCCCAAGACAGTACTCTGTATAAAATGTTATGGAATGTAACAAAAAAAGTTTTACAAAAATCAAAATAATTTTCTAGGATGTCCTATAGTAAATTCATAAGACAAACATGCTGAGTTTCTAGTAAGAAGCCCAAAAGCCTGCTGGGTTTTCCCCAGTACAGTGTTTAGCATGTGGACTTTAAAAAGATAAATTCAATTATGATAGGCTAAATTGCTGGTCTTCATGTCTTAACATTGGAACAGGAAACTTCACCAGTCACTGGAGCCTGTTCTTGGATACCTACCTAGCAGTGCAGCAAATATGGGAAAATTCATTCGCTTCAAGCCCAGCTGCTTGGCTACCTCCTGCATCAGGAACTGATTGGTAGTGAGATTCTTCCCATTCCAGCTCAGCTTCAGAGCATGGGAACTGTAGTAAGAAGGAATATTGTAGAGAGCATACTCGGAATCATGGGCAAGAAGGCCATGGAAGCCATTTTCCCTGAAAAAAGCCACCACTTCCAAATGGTGGTCTTCAAGGCTCTGAAAGACCTAGGAGGGAAGAAGAGAGGAACATGTCATGTAACAGAAACTGACTATATTTGGTTAGAGTCCAGAAAGTTAGTAACAAAATTTTGTAGTTGAAATTTAAGATCACTCTTAAGATCTAAGATCACGGCTGAACACAATACTCAACAACAACAAAAGTCTCTCCCAGATTCAAACTTGATTATTCCTACTATAAACAAAGATAGTATTATCTATGTTTTCATTGGGATGCCCAGTACTTTCATGAAACTGTGGTGTGAGGCATTTCAAGAGAATACTGAAATTAACATGGTATATATTACTTGTTTCTGCTGTACACAGTAACAGAAGAAATCTTTGTTAGAAAGATAATAAAGCTGTTATTTATTGATCATCACCTTCTATATGCCACATATACCTTACCTACATTATCTCACTGTCAGAACAACCAAGAATAAGGTAGGTATGGATGAAAAAACTTACATGTAGAAATAGACACAGACAGGTTAAATTAACATAGTTAGAATCTGATTCTAAGTTCACCTAACTCTTTTTTTTTAAAATCTAACACCTTTCAAAAAAATCCTTGCTTGTGGGTACCTGGGTGGCCCAGTTGGTTAAGCCTCTGACTCTTGGTTTTGGCTCAGGTCATGATCTCATGGATGGTGAGACAGAGCCCCAGGTTGGGCTCCATGCTCAGCAGGGAGTCTGCTTGAAAAGTCTCGCCCTGTGCCCCTCCCCCAACTCACCGGGGTTGGGGGGGTGCTGCACTGTCTCTCTAAAATAAATAAATAAATCTTTAAAAAAAATCCTTGCTTGCTTTCTTAGGAACATCTTAGACCACGGAGCACTTCCAGCACGTAGAAGTCAGAAACGTCACCCCATTTTGGAAATGGGAAAACTAAGTCTATGAGAGGTTGGCTGCCCCTAAAGTTGCATAATGAATGAAAGTACACAGGATTCAAACCCAGGCTGTTCTGAACCCGGAATGCACTTATTTCTACCATACCAGGCTTCTTCCTAGAGAACATTATTTTTCATGTAACAGAGGCAGACCCTTAAATGCCCTTCTGGTGTATGCCTCTATCCCTGCACTTAGAACATACTGAGATAATCTGCATACTGGTTATACCTTGCTAACTTCCTTGACTGCAGAGACTTAATTTATCTCTTTATTCCTGATTCCAACATAAAACCTGGAGCATAACAATATGAATAATAATGGTTAACAGGTACTGAATACATACTATGTGCTAAGCAGCATTCCAAGTACTCTGCATTGATTAACTCATTTAATATTCAATCTTATAAGGCCATATCTATTATTATCATCCCCATTTTTACATTGCTATTCCTAAGGTCGCATGGCCAGAAGGAACAAAGCCTGGATTTTGGCTCTCAAACCTATGGACCTAAATATTTTTGCTGAACTCAACTAACCTATTTTATTTTCACTTAAATTACAAAATAATGGTAGTTTTCTGCAGCCTGACTGGAGTTTCAATGCATTAAGCTTCTGCTAGGCTATGGGAAGACTAGTCACAGCAGATAGTCATGTCACACATTAAGTCCACAAGGGGAGGGTCACTAATAAGCAGATAGCACACAACGTGTGTACATGTTTGTTTTCCAAGCAAAGGAACCAAAAATCCTTACTTTGTGCTGCAACATATTTACACCTAGAATTATGATGAACTCCAATTGAGTCAGAGTAGGAGTACAGTTTATGCTGTCCACTGGTGCTAGTTTGTTCCAGCATACCTCTCATACAAGTCACTCACTGAGCATTCATCTGTACCAGGAGTAGTGCTAAGTACGGTACCTTCCAACTCTTCATCACAATCAGACCAAGTAGGTGTTACAAGTCCCATCTTACAGATGAGGAAACTGAGGCTCCGTGGCCTTGCTCAGGGCCACGGAGCATTCCAAATGTCCATCGACAGAAAAAATGGTTAAACAAAATATGGTATAACCATACAAGGGAATATTATTTAGCTATAAAAAGGAATGAAGTACTGATTCATGCTACAACATCAATGAACTTAAAAACAATATCGAGTGCAAGAAGCCAGACAAAAAGGCCACATATTATATGATTCCTTTTATATGAATTTTCCAGAATAGAAAAATCCACTGAGAGGGAAAAATACATTAGTGGTTTCTAGGGACTGGGGGAAAAGGGAAATGAAGAATGACTGCTAGAAGGTACTGAGTTTCCTTTCGGGGTGTTAAAAATGTTCTGGAATTAGACAGTGATCATAGCTGCACAACTCTGTGACTACAACTTATACACCTTAAAAATGGTAAATTTTGGGGTGCCTGAGTGTCTCAGTCGGTTGAGTGGCAGACTCTCGATTTCAGCTCAGGTCATGACCTCAGGATCCTGGGATCAAGCTCTGCATGCAGTGGAAGTCTGCTTAAGGATTCTTTCTCTCCCTCTACCCCTCCTCCCACCCAACTGTGCATTCTCTCTAAGTAAATCTTTTTTAAAAATGGTAAATTTTATGGTCTTATGTGAATTATATTCCAATTATTAAAAAGTAGAACTAGAATTCAAATTCAGCTCTGTCTACAAAGCCCATGCTCCCTAAATCTCACTTTTAAAACGTATGGAAAATTTTAAACACACAAAGGTAAAGGAAATACCATAACGAATCTCTATGATACCATTATCCTGTTTCAACCACTATCAATGTTAAGTCATTGTTTCATCTACTAGGCAGCCCTTTTGTTCTGGCATTTTTATTTTTTTCAAAGATTTTATTTATTTGTCAGAGAGAGAGAGAGAGTGAGCGAGCACAGGTAGACAGAGTGGCAGGCAGAGGGAGAAGCAGGCTCCCTGCCGAGCAAGCAGCCCAACGTGGGACTCGATCCCAGGCTGCTGGGATCATGACCTGAGCCGAAGGCAGCCGCCCAACCAACTGAGCCACCCAGGCATCCCTGTTCTGGCATCTTTAAATGCACTTTTTAAGTCATGACTAAAAAAACCACATAAAATTCACCATCTGAACCATTTTTAAGTGTATAGTTCAATAGTGTTAGATTTAATAACACTGTTGTGAAACACATCTCCAAAACTTTTTAATCTTGCAGATCTGAAACTCTATACCCATTAAACAACTCCCCATTTTCACCTCTCCCCCAGCTCCTGGCAACCACCCTTCCACTTTCTATGAATTTGACTACTTTAGATACCTCATATAAGTGGAAGCATACAGTATTTGTCTTTTTATGACTGACTTTTTTCACTCAACATAATGTTCTTCAAATTCATTCAAAGTGTAGTATGTGACAGGCTTTCTTTTTAAGGCTGAATAATATTCCATTCTATGTACACACCACAATTTCTTCCTCTGTTAATCAATGGACTTATGGGTTACTTCCACTTCTTGGCTATTATGACTAACACTGCTGTAAACATAGATGTGAAAAATATCTCTTCAAAATCCTGTTTTCAGGGGTGCCTGGGTGGCTCAGTGATTAAGCATCTGCCTTCAGCTCAGGTCATGATTCTGGGGTCCTGGGATCGAGCCCCACATGGGGCTCCCTGCTCAGCGGGAAGCCTGCTTCTCCCTCCCCCACTCCTCCTGCTTGTGTTCCCTCTCTCACTGTCTCTCTCGCCATCAAATAAATAAATAAATAAATAAATCTTTAAAAAACAAAACAAAATCCTGTTTTCACTTCTTTTGGGTAAATACTCAGAAGTGGAATTGCTGAATCACATAGTAGTTTTTTAATTTTTAAAAAGAACTTCCATGTTGTTTTCCATAGAGGTTGCTTGATTTTATATTCCCATCAACAATGCATAAGGTTCTAACCTCTCCACAACCTCACCAAAACTTCTTTTCCTTTCTTTTTTATAGTAGCAATCCTAATGAGTATGAGGTGATATCTCATTTTCATTTTGCATTTCTCTGATAGTTAATGATGCTGAACATCTTTTCGTATGATTGTTGGTCATTTCTGGCATATTTTCAAGCAAATTCCAGATATCAAACCACCTATAAATACTTCTTTCTTTATCTGTAACAGATGAAGAGTTAAAAAAGAACAAACAAAACTATCATTTCACCAAAATTAACAAGTTTTTTAATATCTTAATATCCAGTTCCTACTCTATTTTCCAAGATTACCTTAAAAATGTCTTTTGACAGCTGGTTTGTTCAAATCAGGATCCCAATAAGGTCCACATGCTGCGTTTGGTTGATATGGCTTCTAAGTATCTTAATTTATAACAGTTGCCCCTGCCTTTATTAAATGCCATTTACCTGTTGCAAAAACCCTAACTCACTTTTTAAATTACAAAGATAATATGGATTATTCTACAGATGGTGTTGAGATAACTGGACATTTGTTTGAGAACAATAAGAGATCCATTCCTCACATTTTAACTAGGATAACCATAAAAATAATAGAAGATTTCATGGTGATTTTTAAAAATATAATTTCACAGTGAGGAAAATTTATGTATAAGAGAAAACCCAGTAAGAGCAAAGAGGAAGATCAAACCTCTTGACTAAATAAAAATAAAACATTTCTGTATGGGAAAAGCCAAAGTAAGTAAACTCAAAAGACAACTGACAAACTGCAAAAAAACCTGCAACTCATAGTATAGAGGGTTAATTTCTCTAATAGAAAAGAAAAAACCAAACAACACAAGAAAACAGTTCACACACAAAAAACGAAAAAACAAATTGACTGTAAGCATATAAGAAGATTATCAAATTCACTTGTGATAAGAAGGGAAAA
Source organism: Martes martes (assembly GCF_963455335.1). Classification (NCBI taxonomy): domain Eukaryota; kingdom Metazoa; phylum Chordata; class Mammalia; order Carnivora; family Mustelidae; genus Martes; species Martes martes. The sequence continues at coordinate 44,262,382 of NC_137897.1, forward strand.
TTAAAACAATACTGAAAGACGATATTTCAACTATAACATTACCAAATATTATACTGGTAAGGGAAACAGGCACACACAAATATTGAAGGTAGGCATGTAAATGGTATAATCTCTATGGAGAAAAATTTGGCAAGATCTGTCAAAATTACAAATGCACATATCCTTTGACCCAGTAATTTTGCTTCTATGGATTGATCTTTTAGATATGTAAAGTACTTGGAACAACACAAGTGCTTAGGTATAGGCAAGAGCACTGCAACTGTACAAGTATTCATTATAGTATTATTATAATAGCTGAAAACTGGGAAAAATCTAACTGCCCATCAATAAGAGACTAGTTATATAAGTTATTACATATACATACAACGGAATAGGGTGGAACCATAAAATATAAGCACAAAACTTTTATGTATGCACATGGAAAAATCATGATGATATAGTAAACAGAAAAGCAAAATACAAATTATGTATAGTACACTACTATTTTTTGAAATGTATATTTATGGTGTGTGTAGCAAGTAGTTTTAAGTATTTGCTCTCATAGGCATAATAACTCTGGAATAATACACAACTAACTGCTTATATTGGTCAACGCTGGAGAAAAGAATCTAATGACAATGGACAGGGGTGAAAGGGAGATTTTATCAAATATCCTTTTGTACCTTTTGAATTTTTATAATGTGAATTGCAATACTTAATACAAAAGATAAATTACAACTGAATAAAAGAACATACTCCAGATTTAAAAAAAATTTAAAAATACAGAAAGGTATATGGTGAAAAGTAATACAGGGATGCATCAGAGATACTGTGGGTTCAGTTCCAGCACACTGCAATAAAGCAAGTATCTCAATAAAGCAAGCCAAATGAATTTTTTTGTTTCCCAGTGCATATAAGTTATGTTTACACTATATTGTAGTCTATTAAGTGCACAACAGCATTATGTCTCCAAGTATATTCCTTAGTTTAAAAATCCTTTATTGTTAAAAAATACTAACAATCATCTGAGCTACAAGTCATAATCATTTTGGTGGTGCAGGGTTTTGCCTCGATGTTCATGGCTGCTGGCTGATCAGGGTGGTGGATGCTGAAGGCTAGGGTGGCTGTGGTAATTTCTAAAGACAGTAGTGAAGTTTGTCACACAGATTGACTCTTCCTTTCAGGAATATTTCTCTGTAGCACCTGGTGCCATTTGATAGCATTTTACCCACAGTAAAATTTCTTTCAAAAGTGGAGTCAGGGGCGCCTGGGTGGCTCAGTGGGTTAAAGCCTCTGCCTTCGGCTCAGGTCATGGTCCCGGGGTCCTGGGATGGAGCCCCACATTGGGCTCTCTGCTCAGCGGGGAGCCTGCTTCCCCCACCCCCTGCCTGCCTCTCTGCCTACTTCTGTCAAATAAATAAATAAAATCTTTAAAAAAAAAAAGTGGAGTCAGTACCTCAAAATCCTGCCACTGCTTATCAACTAAGTTTATGTAATATTCTAAACCACTTGTTGTCATTGCAACAATCTTCCCAGCATCTTCACCAGGAGCACATTCCATCTCAAGAAACTACTTTCTGTGTTCATCTATAAGAGAGAACTCCTCACCCGTTCATTTTATTATGAGATTGCAGCAATTTAGTCACACCTTCAGGTTCTACCTCTAATTGCTTTTTCTACCATATCTGCAAAGTACTTCCTCTGTTGGTTTTGAACACCTCAAAGTCATCCATGAGGGTTGGAATCAACTTATTCTGAACTCTCAATAATGTTGATATGTTGACTTCTTCCCATGAATCATGAATATTCTTAAAGGCATCTAGTATTCCAGATGGCATCAACTATCCCAGATGTCAATTCTTCCCAGAAGATTTTCAGTTTACTCTGCCCAGATCCATCAGAGGAATCACTACCTATGGCAGCTATAGCCTTAGAAAATTTCTTAAATAACAAGACTTGAAAATTGAAATTATTCCTTAATTCATGGGCTGCAGAATGGGTGCTGTGTTAGAAAGCATGAAAACAACATTAATTTAGTGTATATCTCCATCAGAGCTCTTGGGTAACCAGATACACCGTCAATGGGCAGTCATATTTTGAAAGGATTCTTTTTCTGAGCAGTAGGTCTCACCTATGGGCTTAAAATAGTCAGTGAACCATGTTGTAAACAGATGTGGTATCATCCAGGCTTTGTTCTCCCATTTATAGAGCACAGGCAAAGTATATTTACCATAATTCTTAAGGGCCCTAGGATTTTCAGAATGGTAAATGAGCACTGGCTTCACCTTAAAGTTACCAGCCACATTTGCCCCTAACAAGTTAGCCTGTTCTTTGTAGATTTGAAGCCAGGCATTGACTTCTCCTCTCTAGCTATGAAAGTCCTAAATGGCATGTTTTTCCAATAGAAGGCTATTTCACCTACATGGAAAACCTGTTTAATGTAGCCTCCTTCATGGAATACCTTAGCTAGATCTTCTGGATGACTTGCTGCAGCTTCTACATCAGCACTTGCTGCTTTACCATACAGTTTTATGTTCTGGAGATGAATTCTTTCCTTAAACATTATGAACCAACCTCTGCTAGCTTCAAACTTTTCTTCTGTAGCTTCTTAGAATTAAGGAGAGTTAGGGCCTTCCTCTGGATTAGGCTTTGACTTAAGGGGATGTTGGAGCTGGCTTGTTTCAGCAAATGCTGTTGGAAAAATGGTACCAACAGACTTAATGCAGGGTTGTCAGAAATCTCCAATTTGAAAAAAAAAATGCAGTGTCTGTGAAATGCAATAAAGCAAAGGGCAATAAAATGAGGTATGTCTCTAGTCCTTTTACCCCCATTCACTAGAGGTAATACTTATTTCAGGTCTCTCCTCTGAGAAGTATGATTAAGTAGATCTAGGGCTAGGCTGGGAATATATTTCTTAGACCATTTTATTGAGGTATGATTGACATACAAATAGCTGTACATAATTAATGTATATAATTCAAGTTTAGAGATAAGAATCATCACCATGGTCTATGCCATACACATACCCAAAACCTCCAGAAGTTTCTTCCTGCCCTTTTATTTTTTGTGATAAAAGCACTTAAAATAAGATTTACTGTCTCAGCAAAGTTCTAAGTAACTTATTAATCATGAGCACTATGCTATACAGATCTCTAGGACTCATTTGTCTTCTATAACCAAAACTTTGCACCCTTTGACTAATACTTCCCCAATACTCCTTCCTGACAGCTCCTGGCCACCACCATTCTACTCTCTGCTTCTGTGAGTGACAATTTTAGATTCTTCATATAAGTGGTATCATGAAGGACTTGTCCTTCTGTGTCTGGCTTATTTCACTTAGCATGACGTCCTCCAGGTTATCCATGTTGTCCCAAATGGCAGGATTTCCTTTTGTAAGGCTGAATAATATTCTACTGTATGTATAAACCATATTTTCTCTATTCATTCATCCAACAATGAACACTTAAGTTACTTTCAAGAACCCCAGGTGATTGTCATGATGAGGCAAGTTGAAGAAACAGTGCTCTCTAGTCAGATCACACCGCATGGCAATTTATTTTTTTCTCAAAATATCTAGAGTTATCTGATGGCAATTAAATCCTGACCAGGGAAAGGAAGAAACCTTCTAGCCACAATGCCCCTCAGAATAGCTGAGTACCCTGGCTCCATTTCCATGTGTGATGACTGCTACCACCTGTAAGCAGACTGACTTCCAGTCCCTGGCTCAAACTGATTCAGTTATTTGTTAACCTTGCAATTTTTCAAGAGACTAAAATGATTTAGGTGAGTTTAAACAACATACCCAAAATACTTAGAAAAGAAGCACATTTGAACTTTAAAGAAAGTAAGAGTTGAGATTCTGAACAACTGCCTATAGCTTTTAATTGCTAGCTCACTCTTCAGTACAACAAATACAAACTGAAGGCCTTCTAAGTGCCAGGATGCAGACGGCACAGAGTAAGACACTTAATATACATGTTAAGAAGTTATTACCACAGGATGCCATGGAACCACAGAGGAAAGGGACTTAACCAGTCAATGAGGCAATGCTATCCAGAGGATGCAACACTTTTATTTATAAAACTCAAGGGAAAACAACTCTCTGAGAAAAGTTTAATGTCTCATTTCACTTTGTAAGTCAAGGGGAGGGGTGGATTATGTTTAAGTCCACTTTAGCAATAGAAATATGGACAGTTTATATTTCAGCTGCAAGGACTTTGTGCCTTGGAGTCTAACTACTGAAAAAGTGGAGACCAAAACTACTATTGAAACAAATTTTCATCACTACATACTGTGTAGCCCAGCAACTGGTAAGAGACCAAACTGAGAGTCATGAAGCTAAAGAATGTAGAACTCAAAAGTAAGAACAGCAGCAATTAAAAAAAGAAAAACCAATTTAAGGCAACATCAACAAACTGGCCTTCTCTCCTGACTGCAGGAATCTCAACTATCTACATACACATGCATTGTATAATCTTTGCCATTAAATATCTCCATCAAACTGGAGATAGAACACTGATCCAATGTTGGTAAAGGCTATTAAGGTACTAGTTTTAATTTGCAAATACCCAATTTTAGTAACCTCAATTACTGTGAAGCTATGTGGTTCATTTGGGGGCTAGAGACTCTACTTTGAGAGTAACTTCTACCATCAGAAGATATAGCAGGAATTTTAGTATCTAGTGGACCTCTGCTTAAATTCCAGTGATGGGTAAGTCATGGGCAAGTCACTTAGCTTCTTCATCTATAAAGTCGAGATTTTGCAAATTCCTGATTTTAAGACTTAGAAATTACTACTCATAAATTACTAACACTACATCTGAAACTAATGATGTACTATAAGTTGGCTAATTGAATTTAAATAAAAAAAGACTTAGGAAATTATATAAAATACCTTGCATGTAGGATCTGAAAAAGTGGTTATAAAATAAACTATAGTCTGTTTATTTTGCAGAGATGAAGCCTATGGTGTGTACTACTCTCTGTAGGTCCTGAGAAATCATTTGAGACAAGTAGATACCAGTATAGGCTACCTGTTCTGCCCAAAGCAAATTTTAACGATTGAGAAATCAGAAAGCCTGTTACAAAAATAGAAAAAGTTCATCATTACATTTGTGTGTGTGTGTGATTTATTCTCCTTTAACTTGGAACAGGAGGTCTGATGCCTTTATTACATACCAAAAGGTCAATGTTAGGTCTTATATTTTTGTGTTAAGATGTGCAGTAAAGAATTTAGCCTTTGGTCCCTTCATTGGGAATGATTAATTTTATCCTATTTCATAATGGAAAACAGCTGTTTAGAAATGCAGGCATTTCTTAACAGACATTTTACACAGTGCTTTTTTTTTATATTTAGGATAACAACTCCCAAGATATTTGTAGAATTCTGGTATTCCAATGATATCGTGCTTCATTTTCAGTACCATCGTACAGTAATTCAGTATCTCCATTGCAGCTCTTCTTTCACACCATGAACATTATTAATTGAGAAAGGCTAACTGTACAATATTAGTTCCTTTTCATAAAATATAATACCAGAGAGCCTTTCCTGGAATGCAAAGACAATTCCGCAATTTTGGGGATATAGTTCAGGCCATCACTTTCATTTCTTGGAAACCAATTTCAGCACAGTAAAGAAGCCAGTTTAACACCCGCCAAATGAGTTTCCCAAAGGCATAATTTTGCTAGGAATGAGCAAATACAACCATGCATTTGTGAAGCTACTTTTGAATAAATCTGCTTTTATTCAGAGTGCCTAGATGAGTTGCAATGTCAACCAAACAGATCAAATATTTTATTTCAATCTTTGCTAATGCACTGAATGGCCTTTGGATGCCAAACAAGTTACCCCCCCCACCGCCCTGCCTTTTTTTCCAGTATCTTCACTACCATGCCTCAACTAAGCCAATCAATCTATATATAATAGGTCAGATTTCCATAACGTCTAGCATCTAATAAATCAAAGTATTCAACCGTGTTTGGTGTAAACCACAATGTTAACCACTAGATCCTGACATGATTCATTTTGAACATTTCCGCACAAAAACTGAATCCCTAAGAAGTGACACAATGAAAAGCTTTAAGTCCTTATAAAGTATTTCTGCTTCAGATTGAAGTATTCTGAGCCCAAGATTAACACTACTATTTGCAGAAGCACTATCTGTAGTTTTAATTTTGACCAACCTATACTAAAAATTTCAAGACTTTCCTCAACACACAAAATCCAGGTTTTTCTGAATGTGCCTGTCACAGACTCCAAATCCAAAAGAGTCAGATTCCACCAAAATTCTTAACACATAAATTTTATCTAGGTGCAGTTGTTCTCAAACTTTAGGGTGCATCAAAATCAGCTAGAGGGCTTGTTAAAACAGACTGACAAGCCCCATATCCAGTTTCTGACTCAGTAGGTCTAAACCAGGGCCCGAGAATCTGCATTTCCAGTTTCCAGGTGATACAGTACTGTTGGTCAGGGACCATACTTTGAGAACTACTGGCTAGGCACATAGTTAAGTGTTATAGGTATTTGGGTAGTGTTTAGATCTCTTGTAACTAGCTGCAATTTAAAACTTCACAAGTAACTTTTTGAGCCAATTTGTCCTAAAAGTGTTCAGCCACCAATCTTTAACATCCTGAGCAACAGTATTTCCTATCTTTACAAATGCTTGTTTATGATGTAATTTCTGCTGTACTCAACAGACAACTTTTTTCTTAAACCACCACCTATGAAAGACTTTCAAGCCCTGGCAAATTCTTCATTCACTATATAAATGCAATTCATAGCAGTATCACTTATTCTGTTTGTTTTCCAAAACACAGCCTATTGAAATTCCAAGCCCTCTTAAAACCTCTTTTTGTTTCAGGACTCCTCATTTTTATACTAGTCATGCTTCTTACAATGGTTTATTTTAAAATGGTGTCTTAAACTGCAGTATTTCAACACATATATTTTATTTAGATATAATATAGAGGAATATATGACCTTCTTCAGTTGATACTGTCAGCTTTTTGATTTGAGAGAGACAGAGGCAGAGAGAGAGAGAGAGAGAGAGAGAGAGAGAAAAGACGATGCCTCAAGCCCGATGACTGCTTCTTGCCTTAGGGCATAAAATATATGTAGACTTAAGTGTATTCTTTGTGATGTAAGAGTGCCCAGAAGATGGACTGGTCTATTCTTATAGCTCTGGTTCAGATGCTTTGGGTGTGCTAAGAAGTATTCGATAGACCAAATTTAAGCCTTACATAGTGACCTTATATGAAGATTTATCTGTAAAAATTGTCCTTCTTATAGACATGCCTGCCTATGTGCAAACTGGCAAAAGGAAGTTTCCCAAAGTTGAAAGATACCTTGGTTAAGAATTTGAAGTATATTTTAGTGTTTTAAAAATTTCATTAGTTATCTAACAAAACAACCCTTCATTCTTTCAACCAATGCTTTTTGCAACTTGGTATGTGTCCAAATACTGTGTAAGGAGATGCAAAGATGAATGAAATATGGTCCCTTCCATCAAGTCACCTGCATATAACAGATAATCACAATGTATTACAGTATAAGCCAATGGAAATATGTAAAGAGTACTATGGGAACATAGGAGGGACTGAAATTAATACAAACTAACACATATGTAAAGTATGTTCCCATACATTATACCCAGTAGTTTTCTTGACTGTCCTGGGAAACATGGTATTACTTCCTTATCCATTTTATAAATGAAGATCTTCAAAATGGAATAATAAATTACCCAAGATCCAACTAGTGACCTGAATGCAAGTCTCTGGACTTCAACTCATTTGCTCTTTTCACTACAGCACAAATCCCTTGTCACTGAATTAAAAGAAAAAATTATGATTTTTAAATATGTGACCTTCTTGTATAATTTTTTGTCAATTTTCATAGATGTGGGTACAAGAAATATTTCATGCTTACCAAAACTACTATAAAAAAGTACAAGCACAGCAATCAATGGTGTTTTCATTATCTACGTAACAAATTACCCCCAAAACTTAGTGGCTTAATAAAACATTTATTATCTCATAGTATCTGTGGGCATGGCTTAACTGGGTCCTCTGGCTCAGGCTGCAATCTGGGTATTAGCAGGTCTGCAGTCATCTCAAGGCTCAACTGGGGAGGATCCGCTTCCAAGCTCACTCACTTGGCTGTTGGCAGGATTCAGTTTCTTGCAGGTTGTTGGACTGAGGGCCTCAGTTCCTCACTGGCTGTTAGTTGGAGGCTGCCCTCAGTTTCTTGTCATGTGGGCCTCTCCATAGGGCAGTTCACAACATGGCAGCTTGCTTCATCAGAGTGATCAAGCAAGAAGAGCCAGAGAGAGAAAAAGAGAGTGCAAACAAGATGGAAGTCACAGTTTTTTTTTTATAACCTCATCTTGAAAGTGACATCTGATCACTGCTTCAGTCTGCTCATTAGAAACAAGTCACTGGGGGGGGGGGGCGTCTGAGTGGCTTAGTCAGTTAAGCATCTGCCTTCAACTCAGGTCATGATCCCAGGGTCCTGGGATGGAGCCCCACATTGGGCTCCCTGCTCTGTGGGGAGTCTGCTTCCCCCTCTCCCTATGTCCCACCCCCCACCCCACTCATGCTCTCTGTCTTCAATAAATTCTTTTTTTTTTTTTTTAAGAAACAAGTCATTAGGTCCAGCACACACACAAGGGATAGGGGGCGATAACACAAGAATGTGAATAGTGAATACCAGGAGGTGGGGAACATTGGGAGCCATTGTTAGAAGTCTGCTATCATGAATGGCAAGAGGCACTTGGTCACTGTGTCAGGGAGACACCATGGAACAGTAGAGATTCCAATAAATGAAGACCATGTGGCTAAGCAAAAGGGTGCAATCAATGTTGCCAAAGGATCTGGTATTTCACAAGTGGTTGGAAAGTCAGACTTTTCTGTAACATTTCACAATTTTTAAAATACTGGCAACAAATTCTCATTTTTTTAAAAAGAAATGTATTCATATAATACAAGTTAAATAGAGGAAAGTGAAAAATTATTCAACTAGATGATGCCTTAATATTCAGTCCAAACCTGCTGCTTGATTTCAGATTCTGATAAACACTACTGGTCAACAAAAATCATTCAATGAAGTTCTTTTAAGAAATATGTGGGCCTATGAGCTGCCAGTCTGCCATCTTTGCCATAACCTTTGTAATTTCCCTCATGGTACAGGTAAAAGGGCAAGGGTTTTGGTGTCTGGTATGCACACCCTGGTTCTGCCACTTCCATTGATCACGTTATTGGGCCTATGACAAGGGTCAGAGAAATGATCCTCAGGGCTCATACTGTATTTTTGTACTCGTCTCCCCTACCAGACAACATTGTCCTGGAGAGAGACAGAGAGAGAATCTCCTGGACATCAGCACTCCCTTATCTCACTTCCCTGTTTCATTTTCCTCCATAGCACTTACTATACCACCTAAAACACTATGTATTCTTTTTATCTTGTTTATTGTTTGTCCTCCCCATTAGAATGTAAAGTTCGTAAGATCACAAATCCATTTTGTTCACTACTTTATCTTCACAATCTTGAACTGTGCCTGGCATACACTAGAAGCCCAATAAATACTCATTGACTGAATGAATTCCACTGTTCATAGTACTTAGATACAGGGTCTCGCACAAAGTAGATGCTCAAAAAATGTTACTTGAAGTGAAAACCAATCACTGTCCTGATAAGACAAATGCGGTGAAATGAGGCCAGAGAATGGCAGGCAGATCATGAAGGACCCTGCATGCCATGCCATGTTAATCTTAAAGCATGAAAGTAAAATGAAACATGTTCAACTTACTTGGCATATAAGATACTTTGTGCGAATAGCTGCTGGCATTTATATAGTGTTTACTATGTGCCAGGTAATGTTACAAGCACTGATGTTAAATCATTTAAGACTTAAAACAAAGTGTGTGATGCAGGTATTATTACTATCCTTATCTTCCAGATGAGGAAACGAAGGCACAGAGAGGTTAACTTGCCTAAGTTTACATACCTAGTAGGTAGAAGAACAAGGATTTAGACCCACACAATCTGGTTCCAAGTTCTATGCTCTTAGCCATTATGCTACAGAAACTAAATATAAGAAACATGTTCTGGAAAAAGTTTAATTTAAAATGCAACTATACGGTATTACAGTATGTTAAAGATGAAGGATTTTGGTGTCAAAAATATTTAGGTTTGTATCTTGGCTCAATCATGTTCTAGCAATGCAACCTCAGGCCAGTAGCTATGCTGAGTCTGTTTTTATTTTAGCCATAAAAGTGGAGATTAATAAATATCCTGAGTGGTGGTTATGAGGATTAAATGGCATAATGAATCTATATAAGGTATCCAGCCCATGTGGTTGCTATTATTACTACCACCAAGAGGGGCTTTATTCTATAAATATATTGCTAAGCAGCTACCAAACTGAGTTAACAGAGTTTTGTAATTCCATTTCGAATTTAAGTTGACTTACATGGAATTAATATATAACATCATGAAACACTGATTCTAAATTCTTCCTTATCTGACCTTTAAAACTCTCTATAGTCAGTCAGTCAATCTACTACAATCTCACTCTCTCCCAAAAACCATTATTGTATACAATGTGTCAAGCCCTGGAACCAAATCCCTGCCCTCTTGGAATTCAATTAAAAGAGAATTATATAGAGAATTATATACAAACTTTAGGTTATAAAATAAGTGAGTTTTGGGGATGTAATGTACCGCATGGGAAAAAAAAGAGAATTACATGTGATATGAAAATACTATGAAAGAGAAAAAAATGAGAGGTTAAAGAGCATTTGGGCAGCATATCATTCATGTTGGCTGGGAAAGATGCATAGTGATAATTTTTGAGCAATCTGCAGGAATTTTCTATGTAAGGGTAAGAGTAACACAGGCAAAGCACTAGGTGAGCACACCATAAGCCTAGGAAACTAAAAAGTTTAGGATGGTTGGGACACTCCAATGGCTGGAACAGGTGTGGGCAGAGGTAAGCACCAAATAAGGCTGGACAGAGTTTGGAATCAGACTGTAAAAGGCCCTGTCTGCCATGCTGAGAAGTCTGGACTTGGGAGGGTAGGCAAAAAGCAGCCAGTGGGTATCTTTGAGCATACAATGAAGTCAGCTTTGGTCTTCAGGATGGTATTCCTGACAGCAATGGTTAAGAGGGACTATAGTCCAGAAAATGGCAGAGGAAAAAGTTAAGCTATTTTCATGGTTCAGGTAAGAAATGATGCAGCTTGGAATAAGGCAATGGGAGTGGAACTGGCTGGACGCCGGAGACATTTTTGAGACAGAAGTGACAGGACCAGGTAACCAACTGAATATGGGAAGTGACAGGAAAGTAAAGAATTAAAGACTCCATCATCTCTGGCTTGAAATAGATAAAAGACAATGTTCAAACAAAAAGAGAATACTGGGAATAGAACAAGTTCTCGGGGAAAACAATGAGCTCCATCTTGAATATTTTTAAGGTTAAAATGACCTATAACACATTGAGTAGTAGAGCTGAAAAGGCATGTCAAAAGCTCATGAGGCAGTTTGGGTGTAGAGAAAGAGCTACAGGAATCATCAAAATATAGTTAATATTTAAAAACCATAATAATGGTAAGATTGCTCAGGAAATGAATATAGAAGAATATGACTAGGACAGAAGCCTTGAGAGCACTGAGGCTTAAGAAAGCAGGCGAAGGAGAAGGAGCAACTTAGGAAAGGAGAAAGAACTTGAGACTTATAAAGAGAATGAGAAGTATGCAGCATTATGAAATCCAAGGAAGGCAATTCAAGGAAAGGACGGCTCAATAGTGTCAATTATCTCAGAAGACCAAAAAAGGTTAAGAGTGGAAATGGATGTGGCAGCATGAGAATGGTGACATCAGATATCAAGTGGCAACAGGCTAGAGAATGGGAATTAATACAGTCTTCTTTGTTCATGAATAATGGTTAGAAGGGAAGAATGGGATAAGAATAATGGCTTATAATGGCTGAGAACAAAAAAATAAAAGAAGAAGAAGAATGGCTTAAGGGAATGACAAAGTAAAGGCAAAGTTTTTGTTGTTTAAAGGTTACTTGTTTATGCTGTAAGTGCAAGAACCAGAGGGAGAGACTGAAAATTCAAAAAAGGAAGAAACTGCTGTGACTCACTCACTTGGCACTTAGCTTACACATGTGCTTTATATTGGTAGTACTGTACATTTAGCAATGCTGGCACAAACTAAGTGCTCAACAAGTTGACTTATTGTTTTTCTTCGTGTATTTATGCATATTATCTGGTCAATAAAAGTGTACAATCTTACACAACAATCTACAAAAAGAAGGAAACAGTGTGGTGGAATTGTGGAAAGGGACTTTGAGCAACACAGACCCAGAACAAGAACTTTTATCCAGCACTTAGCAGTATACAGACCAAAGAAAAATCATTTCACCCCTTTGTACCTCAGTTATTCAACTGTTAAAAATGGGAAGAGTACTGTGCATTCTTGCAAGCTTGTAAGGCATAAATGAGATATTTAAAAAGCACTTTATGTACAACTTGGTGCTCAAGAAGTAGTAATAATAATTATTATAATCATTTTTCCTACCATTAGAGCACCTAGAAGTGTCCCTGACTTTTCAGAATGTGTCTATGACTAAGGGTAAATAAATAACCCAGAAGTACAGCAGCCATTGCTCTACTGTATTTTAGAGAATGAAAGCATAAAATGACATCAGCTTTTGGTCAGACTTTTCAAAACTTTGATCGTTCTTGTACCACCACCATGATTTCTGCCACATTCAAGTACTGCAACTTAATACTCTTCTTTAAATCAACTCGTTTTTAACGGTCCCATTCTAAAGAATTATAACTGTGAAGTGGTGGGTTTGATGTTTTCTTTTTTTTCTAATATACATTAACCATTAAAACAAAACATTCATCCCCAGAACCACCCGTGTCATCTCCCAAACTACAATCTAAAACTGCTTTTGGCTGCTCTACTTTTCAGACCCTTAAGAAGAGAACAGGCTAGCAACTGGTCAGTTTACTTAATTTTCCTGCCATTAACAATTGCCACTACAAAGGTTTGCAGAACATACTAAAGAAACCAACCAAACGACAAAGTTTATGCCAATAATATACGCTGAATCTTCTCATGGGAAGTCTTACGTTGTCTAAAGCTAAACGGACAACCTAGCATTTTATCTTTTATTTAATCCCTCAACCTTTATTTTCTCAATTACAAATGAAAATGAGATTAGGAATAAAGGCCAATTTTGTGGCCTAAGCTGAAGAACAAAACCAAGGGGAGGAAAAATAAAGTAGGGGGTTTTGTTCTGAAGCACTTAGCAGTTCAGTTGAAAGAAATGGTTGCCATGCAGATCATCCAAAGTGAAAAACTGCTATCTTCAAGATAGTGGAACATTCCTCTATAAAGGCAAACCATGATCAGTTATCAACCAATACTTTTTAAATCTGTACTATAAACCAGGAAGCTTTCCTTCACTCCAACAATAAAAATCACCAACCAGAACCAGGAAAGAGAACTTCATTCACTGAGAACAACTACAGATACTTTACAAATATGATTTTGGAGCCAGTCTTAAATCCACTATACTAAGACCCACACTACGCATTTTTTAAAAGTTACTCCCTACAATCCACTCTCTTAGAGTTACTGACCTATTCATTCAGGGGTAAAAAAAAAAATGTATCCTAAACCTAAAATATTCAGGACATTATGGAGAATATGAAAAGATCAAAGAATCTGTTTACAATCTAGCATAGGGAATAAGATTTATATATTCCTCAAATGGTTGTTCTCAGGACCATTGGGAATTTTTTCCCCAATATTATATTATGAAAAACTTCATAGGACAAAGTTGAAATTTTGCAGTGAGCACACAAACACCCACCACTGAGATTCTACTATTTTCACTATACTTGGTTTATCAATCCATCTTATTAGGATGAACTACTGGGATTTTAAAAATGAGACTGTGTAAAAGAGAGTTTTGGTAGGCCATAGTAAGGCTGCTTCTCAAAACTTTTGATTGATAGGGTGCATGAACAAAAAAAGTTTGGAAACAACAAAGCCACACTCAGTGTTTAACTCTCCTGACAACCTACAATCAAAATCCATTCAGATCTCATGACTGGTCATTTATGTTTCCACACCCTTGTCCACTACCTGAACTATATCCTTCCCAGCCCTCTTTCAAGGCTCAGCCCAATCTGTGAAGCCTTTCCCAACTTTCAAACCCTCATTCAGAATTAACCATGCCCCCTCTAGGGGCCGTATTTTTCATCAATTGCAATTAGCTCACAGTATCTACAACTTGGTTTTGTCTTTTACTAAACTGACCTCCATAAGTACTGAGATTCCCTTTTTTACATCGGAATCCTCGGCAACAGGCATAGTACATAGCCTACAGCAAGCAATAAATGAATATAAATAAATGACTCAGACCTGTCTTTACCAGGAAACAGGGAAGATTTTAGGTGAGTATGGGACGGATCTAATAATCACATTGGCACTTTAGATTCGTCTTAGAGCACTGTTGTTAAGATCATGAGCTCTGGAGTCAGACTGCCCGGGCATGAATCCTGGAATTTCAGCTCCGCCGTTTATTGCTGGGTGACTTTGGGCAACTTTCTAAACCTCCTGTGCCTCAGCTTCTTATTTGGAAAACAGGGATAATACTGCTTCACAGGTTATTGTGAGGATCAAATGAAATAATTTTGTTGTTAAAGCACACAGATTAGCGCCTGGCACATACAGTTAGTCACTGTCACCAGCAACCAGGTTAATAGTGACACTGAGGTAAAAAGTCCTTAAAGCTTGGGTGGCAGCAATGAAAACAAAGTAAAAAGAATCCTTATGAATGAAGAATCTATTGAAAAATGTTCAGTCAGGAAGGCAAACAAATGGATGTTGTATTTTTTTGCTACTTTGTATGTTTGAGATAGCTCTTTACTAAAAATTTTGTTATTAAAAACAGCTATAATCTATCCAATCCAGACACAGATTTGATGACGTGCACAAGGAGTTCTAGCATGAATGGACTGTAGTCACAAACTCTATGACCACTGCAAGCTTCTTGATGCAGGTCTTCCAGTCTCTCAGATGAGATTTTTTTCCTCCACATTACTCCACCCAGGACCATTTCGTTATGATTCTCACAATTCCCTGTCCTGTCTTCCAATTGTGACAACATACCCAAGAGCCTTGGTTGGAAAATGGGTTTGAGGTTTTGTCCTACCCAATCCTGTGCTACTTTTTCTTCTTCCTGCCCACCTCCTTTACTTCTCAAGCCTTGCTATTCCTCACACGTAAGAACTTGAAACCTAAGAGTATGGGAAAGCAACAGAGCAACAGGAATGGTGCCAAGAACTGGGGAATGCTGCCAAGCTCTTCTCCAGGCCCCATATGCAGTGACCAACTACATGCAGAGATTGGATTTAACTGCCCACGGGGCCTCACATGCTTGATATTCCTTTTTGCTTCTGTTCATTCTCTTTCTCCCACTTAAAGTAGCCCTCCCAAACCCATAACCCATTCAAATCCAATCCATCCCTGAAGAAGTAGAGATCCATCTTCTTCAAGAAGTCTCCCCTGACCCTTTTAGCCCATAATATACCCTCCCACACACAGATTCTGTACTTACAGTCTGTACCATAAAGCATAATCACATACACACTTATACCATTAAATAAATTTCATGTTTATATATTTGGTTTTCAAAGGGCAGGAAACCATGTCTCACAGTCCCTTAAACCCCTCACTCTCAGTGGTCTAACACTTGTTGAACAGTGACTGAATCAGTAGTTTTTGTTTTTGTTTTTGTTTTATTTGTTTCGGTTAAGGCAGGAGGAGCTAGAAGCATGTTGAAATGAAAAAGGCCGAATGGACAGATGGGTAAAAAAAAAAAAAAGCGCACAGGGTCAAAATGGGGGGAAAAAGTTGTAGAAGAAAGGTATTCGATTATCTGCTTAATTGATTTGTTGCCAGGTTGGAAAGAGACATACGTTAAGAGAGATGCCAAGTAGAAAATTGTGGAAAAAGGCATGTCAGCTTGAGGCAGAAGACAGCAGGAGAAAGATGGGATCACAAAAGAAATTCGGCTAAAACCCAGAGACAGGCCACTGGATACGTGAAGGTAAGGGGAGTTACTGGGATGACATGGGCAGATGTGGTTGTGTTGGTGAGCGAACCAGTAGGGGGGTATGAAAGGGTGGGTAGATGGATAAAATGATCAAGGTTAGGCAAGTGGATTAGCTGATTAGGCGGTGAGTAGATGGGGGACAGGTTAGCAGGTGGGTGGTTAGGTGTTTAGCTGGGAGGGAATAGGTGTGGGGCATATTATTTAAGATCCGGCCCCTCCCTCACCTTGACCCGGAAGCGGATGAGTGCTAGCCTCACGCAGTGGCTCAGGCAGGCCGGTGGCAGGAACCAGGCCCGTGGAGGAGGGGTGCCCTTGTTGCCCACGTGTCCCACGATCAGTTGCGCTGTCTGCCGTTCGGCCTGGCACCGACGGCCCCATTCGGCCAGCCGGTCCTTTCCCAGGCCCCCGGGGAACATGACCACCAGCTCCAGGCCGTCGCCGCCGGGATAGGCACAAGCCTGGCATAGCGCTGACAAGTAGCCCAGCATGGCGTTCCATTGGCCGCCACACACCCAGTCAGTCTGGTAGCCACCATAAAGCCGCGGAAGCGCCGAGCCCGCGTCCACAAGCACCCGGGCCCCGGGCAGCGGAGGGGGCGGCGGCGGCAGCGGCGGGTGCAGCCCAGGGTGCGCTTGGCCGTGGTGGTGGAAGTGGTGAGCGGGGTGATGGTGCCGAGTCGGCCCCGCGCCCCCGGAGTAGGCACCCAAGGCAGCGGGCGGGAGCGGCGGTTGCAGAGGCGCTGAGCCCCTGGTGGCGCGTGGAGCCCCGGGCGCTAGTGCTGCCGTAGGCGGCAGCTGACGATGCTGGTGCTGTTGCTGCTGGCGCGAGACCGTGCGCGCGAGTTTGAGGAGGTCCACAGGCACCACGGCCCCGGGACAGCGCTTCTCCAGGAACTCTTGGAAGCCCTGGACGCCCATGCTTCGTCGGTGGGCAGACGAGACAGCGGCTGCGCAAGCAGGTTAGGCGGCGATCTGGGCGCGAAGCTGGGGGCGGGCGCGTGCGCACTCCGCGGGGGGCGAGGGGGCGGGAAAAGGATTCCCGAGGGGAGGGGTGAGCGAGCGAGGGAATGAGGGCGGGGTGGGGAGGAGACCACAGATCGGATTTGGGTGGGGAGAAGGGGTGAGGCCGACCCGATTTAGGAGAAGCTGGCAGGATAAAAGCGATGACGGGCTCTAGTGACTTGTCTTTTTTTTTTTCCCCCCTCACCGGCCGCTCTTCACCGCTTCAAAAGGGGTGAAGCTTCTTCCTTCCACCTCCGGGAGCCATGTTGTCTCGTCTTCTCTGTGGTACACGCTTTCCAGCTGCGGGAGGGGGAGCGGGCCAGGGCGGAGGGGCATCCTGGGAGTTGTAGTCTTCTTTGTGGCCTCAGGATGCAGTCGAGGAACAAGATTACCACCTCTTTCTACCCTAGCGCTCACAGGATCCGAGATGGCGGGGAGTGATATGTGTTTAGGATTTGCACACCAATTCCCTCTATCCACCGAGTTGCTTCAGGATATTTACCGCCTTTCCCAGGAAAAGGAGTTTGGGGGTGGAGAAGTGAGGCATCATGGGAAAGGAAGTAGCGTGGATTAATTGAGATCAGCTAAACAACGCTAAATTTCCCTAGGAGGGAGCGTTTTCCTTTGGGCCGGGGTGGGGGGGAATAATATGCGTAGTTTTTAATGAATGAGATGGGACATATGAAATGTAAGTGCTAACCAACATTTCTGTAGTAACCCACTTAACTTTTAACACCGTAATTCTTCGAAGAGTTGTTGACCCCAATTTATGAGTGGTGAAATCGACATTATTTGCCCAACCCAATGCAGAGACAAAGTGAAATTGAGTATCACTTTTTTTTTTTCAGACAGGGAATAAGCACCAACACAGATTATACTGCAAAGTTGTACCTTTCCACTATTCACTGTGCTACAGCGTCGTATAGTTAGGATCTTTGTTTCCAAATCTCCCTGTGAATCTGTTAGGGAGCTCTTGCAGAATAACTGCAAGGGCTACAATTGCAGATGTACAGAATTTTAGGAAAAAATAGATTTTCAGCATGCTCCTCAGTTGATTCTGAGGTAGCACTAACTGGCTTTTAGGGCCCACTCTTTTAGCAGGAGGAGGGCAGAAAACAAGATCTGTTTTATAATGATGAGTAGCAGCCAGATCTGGCTTGGAACATAATGAAAGAGGGGAGGTAATAGCAGGCAGAGTTAGAATGCAGAAGTGCAGAACCCAAGAGTAGTAAAGATGAAGTTTGAGAACAGTCTAGTAGGATTCAAAAGCTGAAAATGCTTCAAGCTCCATAAAGGAATATATCATAAAAGAACAAGACAGAACAAGCTAGATTGGCAAGGAATAAATAGATGGTGAAGCAGTGCACACAGATAACTCTTGAAAACAAGCAGTGAAAGGAGAGCACAGTGGCTTGAAGGGATGAAAGATGGAAAAAATAGAGGTTTTCTAGTACAGTGAACACCTATTGGATTGTCTCTCAGCCCTCATTTTCTGAGAATTGACCCTCCTACCATTGACAGAGTTACAACAAAAACTGCCATGTTCTTATAACCATAGCTGAATGGTTCAAAGGCAGGCAAATAATCCAAGCTGAGTCAATTAGAATCTCATTCCCTGGGGGCGCCTGGGTGGCTCAGTGGGTTAAAGCCTCTGCCTTAGGTTCAGGTCATGATCTCAGGGTCCTGGGATCGAGCCCCGCATGGGGCTCTCTGCTCAGCGGGGAGCCTGCTCCCCCCCCCCCGCCTCTCTGCCTACTTGTGATCTCCATCTGTCAAATAAATAAATAAACTCTTTAAAGAAAAAAAAGAATCTCATGCCCTAGAAAATTGGAATTGGGCCAGAGATATCAGTTTTTCTCTAAGCATAAAACTTGGAAGCTGTCAGCAATTTTACCACAGAGGGACAGAAGTAAAATATACTGGTCTATAGAAAGTGAAGAAAAATGCAGATTCCCAGCACAGAAATGAGAGATAGTCTTCGTGTTTAAGTTCCAGGTTCTTTATCATTCCTGATGCATTTTTGGTCCTGTGAGGCAACCCCATATCCTTACTATTACTATTTTTCAGACAGAATTGGGTTAGAAACTACTTATGACAAAACAAAAACACATACACACACAAAAAGAACACCCTTCAAGAACTGATATGGGAAATGGAGTGTGACAATTTACAGACCCTAAAATATGGAACTGGCAGAGACTGGAGATCTTCCACATCAGTTAACAGGAAGTTGGCATTCTGTGGTATTTGGCAGTGAAGCAGTTGCTTATTGCTCTTGGGACTCAAAACAGAGCAGCCCTTCTGCCTGTATCAAGAGATGTGCAATTGCTGAGTGTCCGATATTTGTGGGCTTTTCTGACTTAGAGCAGTAGAACTCTCTCATGTCAGATGTTTCACTGATTAGGAAATTGGCATCTAGGTAATTGGAATGAGGTTATCTGTATAAGCCTTATAGATTCCTTGTTCTCCAAATCCCCCAAGTGTGATGATGTCTTCCCTCTGTAAATGCATTCAGCTGGAATGCAAGGAAGAGAGGGTAGGTGTAACATACCCAAAGAAAATCAGAAAAAGAGGGATGGGGTGGCTGGGTTGCTCAGTCAGTTAAGCACCAGACTCTTCATTTTGGCTCAGGCTGTGATTTCAGGGTCATGGGATCAAGCCCCGCATTGGGCTGGGTGCTCAGTACAGAGTCTGCTTCTCCCTCTCCCACACTCTGACTCCTCATAGCTTTGAACTCAGGCTATTATTATCTACCCAAGCTCTGAACTGGAGACCTTGAGCAGAATGCCAGAGGGAATAAGCCAAATGATTAGGTAGAGTGCTTAGAGATAGAACCTGCAACATGATGAGCCAGGTTATTCCCTTTAGTAGATCTGAAGATTCAAAGAGAATACTTTGACAAGATTCTTGGACTTGTTATTAGCATTCTGAGTCCCCTCAAATGAAATCCACAGGCAGTCAAATGAAGTTTTGAGGAAGTTGTATCACCAGAAAATCGTTTATCTAGTGAATAGGGATCGTAAACAGTGAGTTTCAAAGTATGGTCCCTAGACCAGCACATCAGCATCACCTACAAACTCAGAAATTCTCAGGCCTCACCTCAGACCTGTAGAATCAGAAACTCTGTGAGTGGGGCCAGCAATCTGTGTTTTAAGTAATTTCAAAGATAAACAAAACTCGACATTAGTTAAAGCAGTGAAAGCTGGGTGAGGAGGGGACTTGTGATGAACACTGGGTGTTATATATAAGTGATGAATCACTAAATTCTACTCCTGAAACCAATTTTACCATATATGTTAACTAGAATTTAAATAAAAACTTGAAATAAAAAAAAAAAGGTAGCGAGAACAGATTTGATTCCGTAACCAGTAGGGGAAATCAGTAGGGGAAAGAGTTGGGCTCTGTTCCCACTTGTGCAGAGGTGACTGGGTGTTTTAAAGGGAGGATGAGGGAGGACAGAGAAAGAAGGGGCAGAGGCTCAAGTAGAGTCAGGGAAGTGAAAAAATTACAAAAAGTGGGTAAGAGTGCAAAAGCGATTAGGCCAGGTCTGCTAGCTGGCAATTATCAAAGTTAGGGTGCTGTTCCTACAGAGACTTTGAGATAGAGGCTCTAGCCTTCCTGATGATTACATTTCAAAGGAACGGCCCTCAGGTCCTTAAGAAATATCTTTCTGAGCTGTAAGAGGTACATATACATCTCAAGGGGGCAGGGGAAGAACTAACAATTGTAAGCCCCCCCCCTTTTTAAAATTTATTTGACAGAGATCACAAGTAAGGAGAGAGGCAGGCAGAGAGAGGAAGGGAAGCAGGCTCCCTGCTGAGCAGAGAGCCCGTGTGGGCTCCATCCCAGGCCCCTGACCTGAGCCGAAGGCAGAGGCTTTAACCCACTGAGCCACCCAGGCGCCCCACAATTGTAAGCCCTTTTTAGTAAATGCTCTAAAAAAGGGAGGTCAGGGTCCTATCTTTAAGTGTTGGCTAGAGCAACAGCCCTGGGCTTTCCAGATAGGAAATGGGTCATCTCAGGAACCAGCCTTAGGCTGCTAGAAGCCATACTAAGGTTGGTCAAGTCTCTTGGCACAGGTGTTTGAAGGGAGTGTTTGTGTTGAGAAGAGTATTTGCAGGTCTGTCACCTCCAGGTGACTGTAATGCATTCTCAAGCATGAGAATCACTGCTCTTCTAGAACATGCCATAGGTCCAAGTACAGATGGTTAAGTGAGAAGGTGCATTAGTAAATTGACTCCCAAAAGTTTTTTTTTTTTTTAAGATTTTATTTATTTATTTATTTATTTGACAGACAGAGAGATCACAAGTAGGCAGAGAGGCAGGCAGAGAGAGAGGGGGAAGCAGGCTCCCTGCCGAGCAGAGAGCCCTATGTGGGGCTCGATCCCAGGACCCTGAGATCATGACCTGAGCCTAAGGCAGAGGCTTTAACCCACTGAGCCACCCAGGTGCCCCCCAAAAGTTTTTCTATGCCTGTAATTTATTTCCTTTATTCCTATCCGGGTGGAAATGGTGCATACTTGGACCTGGTGGCTAATAATGGTGTGCCCCTCTGCTTTCCTAAAAGGGAAAGCAGATTTTAATCGTGGTTAATCTATTTCTGTATTTCTCATGTTAGATCTATTGGTTGCAGTTAAGTTTACTGAAGGTTGTGGGATCAAGAGGAGCCACATTTAGGTTGTCACTGAAGTAGATGAGGAAGGGGCATGTCTACCTTATGCTATTGCTTCTGGATGCAGAAGTTGCAAGTGACTTGCACTTATCCATGGATTCTGTTAGGTATGGGCATTTTTGGAATTGTAGATATGGGGAAAATGGCATGTGTTTATGGGCAGATAGGTGGAATATAGGTAAACATCTGTTGTTTTGTCTTGCCAGCACCCCTTTTCTACCACCTTCTCTGCCTTATCCTCATGGTTGTAGCAGGAGCCATCCTTTATGTACCTTCACAGAGAATTTGGGATTGAGCTGGAGAAGAGTGAAAAATCCTGGCTGCATTCAACCACTTTATTTGTTCCTCAGGTCCATCTGCATTATCCCTGGGTTTTGTGAGACACCACCATCTTTATAATAAATTCCTCTTTTTGCTTAAGCTTGTTCAAATTGGATTTTTATTACTTGTACACAAGAGTCTTAACATACCTAATAGAGGAGAAACTTTATGCTCAATAGGCCAGAGAGGGTAGAGATAACATAGGCCAAAGCCCTGAAAGCAGAAGGGGATAGTAGATGTCACAGAATAGTATTTAAGTTGCGTGCTTTGGAGCCAAGGTCTGGGTTCCAATATTAGTTCAACTCCTTATTAGCTATTTTTTTTAAAGATTTTATCTATTTATTTGACAGAGATCACAAGTAGGCAGAGAGGCAGGTGGAGAGAGAGGAGGAAGCAGACTCCCTGCCAAGCAGAGAGCCCGATGTGGGGCTCGATTCCAGGACCCTGGGATCATGACCCGAGCCTAACCCACTGAGCCATCCAGGCGTCCCAGCTATCTAACTTTAACAAGTTACTTAGCCTTTTGATCCCTTACTGTATCTGTGAAATAGATATCATTAATATCTGTGTGATAGAATGTGAAATAGAAATCATTAATTCATTCAACAGATTTGGTCCCTACTACATGCCAGGAATAAAGCTGGACACTAGGAGAAAGCAGTTTTTGGCGGTCGAGGAGCTTAGAAGGGAGATGGTAAGGATACTTACCTCAGAAGCTTATGGAGATTAAATGATGTAGAGTGCTTAGCATAATAAATGGCACAGTACGCACCTAATTAATGTTCATTCTTATCATGAAGAGTGGAGAGAAGCATAAGGAGTTTGCCTGGAGAGTTCACATTGGACTCAATCTTCTGGAATCTTACACTTAAGTAGCAACTATCTTTTCAGTGTCTGCAAAGGGCCCACTTAGCTTCCTCTATTGCCCAGAACCTTGGGGCCTGTTTGAGAGGCTATAAGCTCATATGGTTCTAGGAAATAGTTAATTAGAAGGTCTAATGAGGCTACCATATTTCTTGTTTTTCTTGAACCAGCAACTCTCTAATAGCTGGCAGGAAAGTCATTTGATTAGTAAACAATGACAGTGGTTCTCAACCCTAATTATATTAATATGTGGATGTAACAGTATTGGTTGTAGGGATGGGACACAGACACATTCTTTATTTTAAATTGTAGTAAAATACATACAACAAAATTTATCATCGTCACCATTTTTAAGTGTACAATAGTGTTAAGTACATTCACATTGTTGTGCTTTATGTAGCTACCCAGGTGATTTTAATATGCAGTCAGGGTTGAGAACCTCTGAACTGTAATGGAGAAAACTTACAAATACTGGTTTAATTTCTGAGGCTATTTCTTCATTAGTAACATGCATGCCAGCTAGTCCTTTGCAATTCTTCATCTATCTATCACAAGGTCCTGCTCCTATTTGGACCATTACCTATGCTGTACATCTTCATTTCTGTCTTGAGCTTCTATTGTAAGACCCCACCCCCTTTTCCCCTACTACTACTACTACTACTACTACTACTACTACTGCTACTACTTCAGCTCCTTCAAAACACTTTAGGCACAGAAAATTCTGCCATCTAATTCTTTTATCTAGTAAAATTCTTTTATCTAGTGGTACACATTTTTTCCTTCAAATTATTTTCATATAGGGCTTTTACAATATTAAACGAAGGCCAAATTAAAGGATTTTTAAAAAGATATTATCCATTTATTTGATAGACAGAGATCACAAGTAGGCAGGGGAGGGGGGGAGAGCAGGCTCCCTGCTGAGCAGAGAGCCCGACGTGGGGCTCAATCCCAGGACCCTGGGATCATGATCTGAGCTGAAGGCAGAGGCTTTAACCCACTGAGCCACCCAGGTGCCCCAGTGATGCACATTTTAAGTGGGTTTTATATTGTCTTATTCCCAAACTTAAACACTTTCACCTCTGGACCTCACTCTGTTACATCATCTAGGACCTTTGGGGCCAATACCTAATCTCTTCCACCAACAGATTTCACATTGACTCACTGGTTGGGTTCAGTTTTGTCACCTGTTTCCTCTTCTCTTAAAATAGTGATAATGTAAGGTCCCTTGAGCAGTCATTACTATTATTTGAGCAAACCTACTATGTATGAGGTATAGTGCTAAGCCTTCTCTTTGCTTTCTCATTTAGTCTGGAAACAAGGATAGGCAGCTATCCTTTTTGTAGAAAAGGAAATCAAAGTGGAAAAGTTAAGCAGTGTTCCCAAGTTCACAAAGCCAGAATACAAATCTGGGTCTGTTGGACTCTAAAAAGTCTATCTGTATTAACCCAAACTGAAGGCGGATGCTCAACCAACTGAGCCACCCACGCGCCACCAAAAAATATTTTTAAAATCCTCAGCTAACCTTGGGTATTTTTGACAGGTCTCTAACTCTTCCTCCAGGGCTGGTTGCATAAATATATGCACAGTTCTTCTAAGTTATCAAGTGAACAAGTGATCGGACCTCATTTAGCAGTTTCCTAAGTCACTGTAGTGTAGTAAATGAGAGATGTGGGAGGGAAATTTCCAAATATACTTTTTTCCCTAAACATGTACCATAAACATTGTCAACATGAAAGGAAATCTCCTTAATAAGTTTGTGCAAAGGGCACATTTTGAATCCTTGTTTATACCATAAACACAGTTCTACTCCTGAAATGATGAAACAAGTACTGGATATAACCTCATGAAAGACATGTAAAAAGATCACCTACTAATCCTGATTAATAGGTGGAAACTTATTGTAAATGTATGTGGATTATTTTTCCAACAGTGTATCTGAGAGTTGTATGGCCTGGGTTTTTTTCGCATGAGCTTGGGAGTCAGACAAACCTAGGTTTGGGTCCAGGCTTCACCATTTCCTAGTTGTGTTAACCATGGCAAATTCTTTAATGTCTCTGATCCATAAATTTTCTCGTAAAGTTGAGATAGTAACAGACTTAGCTTATAGGATTGTTTTTTGAATTAAATATATCACAGGTAAAAGCCTAAATAACATAACAGGTACTCAGAAAAATCATAGTGAGTATTATAATTATAGCTCATTGATAAGAGTGGAGAAGAGGTACAACTCAAAATTTGCTAGAGCTATATACATCAAGAGATAATCGATGGCTTGGTTAATTTGTTCAGCCAGCATAATCTATAGGGCTAAATCTTTTAAATCTCCTAAAAATTACATTTGATAAATGAAGAACCAGTTTAAGCCAGGTGATTGCAGTGACTATGAAAGCATTTTAATAAGATACCATACTCATTTTATAACACAGCCTTTATTTTCTGTTTCAAAACTAAATTTCCAAGAAACAAAACAAAATACTTACAATGGCTGGGTACAAATGAAATAAAAATCACAGTTTCAAGGAACCAAAATCAGATGACTGCTTAAAGGCAGATCACTTGGTTTACCAAAGGAAAAAAAAAGGTTAATGTCAAGAAGGATTAAAATTAAGTTTAACAACATTCTTTCTATATAATGCTACATTCCCCAATTAAGAAAGGAGAGTTCGCATATACAACTAAATGTTAAGTGTAAAGAAGTGGCTGAAATTCTGCATACTTCATAGCAAATTATGCATGAAAGTTTATTAATTGCATAAACTTCCTGAGTGGCTCCCATGCTGCACTAGGTCTACATGCTTAATATTCATATCAAACAAGTTACAGTTTTAAGTGATTGAGCATGACAGACCTTGAACAACTGCACTTTCCGATCAGTCACTATTTCTGCTGAGGGTATGGTCTGGCCCACAAACCTCAATCTGAAATCTTAACTTAGAGTGGAAAAGAAATGTAACTTAAAAAAAAAAAGGGAAGGCTGACAAGCACGCATTTAGGAGTTTATTTTATACCGGCACATTTTTCTTCTCAAGAGCCGAGTTTTTCTCTTCCCTTCTTGCTTGACTTTTAGCCTTTTTGAGTTTTGGTTTTTTTTTTAAATTAAGAGAAAACCTTCCAGAATGGAAACTGTTGGTTTGTACACTCTTCCAACTATCTCACTTGAAAATAACTTCAGTGTCACCTAACCACTATTCCAGGCCCCTCCCTAGGTTGGCTATCAAGGACCCTGACCAATGTTTGTGTTCATCCTTCACATACAAAGACTATTTCCATGGTGAACTGAAAGCATTTGGCTCTGTCAAAATTTCATACTAATTTCAAAGGACTTTACCAAGTTTGAGTGTCACAATTTTATAGTCTGTATTGGTTTAAAAAAACAAAACAAAACTGAATATCAGAAATTACATTTATCAAATCAATGGCCTTTTCTACAACACCCCCCGCCGGTTCATCTTCAAAACAAAGGGGGGATAAAAAAAAAAAGTCCCCAATACACTACAGAATGAAAAAAATGAACAATCTATTCTAGAAAATGGCCTGCACCCCACCTCAAATCTCAAGTTTCTCTAAACCAAACAGAAGATTAAATAACTGAATCCCAAATATATTTCAGTAATGTATTTGTGCATGAAGCCTGAAATACAGTATTTGCTAACATTAAATATGCTGTAGTGTTATACACAGTAACCATGTGAAACAAAGAACATGTGGCTTATAAACATTAGCTGAGTGTTCTGGAAAAAGAAAAAGAATGCATCATTTCATCATTCAGAAAAGACAGCAAAGAAGAAAGTCAATGCCTCCAATAGAATTTAGAGATTGGATAAACAGTTACCACCAACTACAATTCAACTGAAAGCATATAGCCATTTTAAGGTAACAAAATACCACTGAAAATACCTAGCAGTATGCTAATATGCTGAATGACAGGCCACTGCTGTAGGATTGAGCAAATATGTCACTGTGATAGTTAAAGCAATTTCAACACATAGCCCTTTAGGCACACAGACGAGAAATGCACCTTTAGTAAAAGATGCAAAGTTGCAGGCACTGGACTGTCTAGATACTTTTTTACCATTTCTTTTAGGACTGACTCCCAAAACTAAATCCTACATTGCCACCAGCTGGATTTCTTTCTCTGCTCTCCTTCCCCAAATCCCAAAAGCTTATTCTCTGCAGAGGCACATGGCTCTCATCACTTAAACACAGATTGGTGGCAGAGTGGTGGTCCCTCTCATATCGAACTCATGCTTAGCACTGGGACTAGGAGGCAGGCCAGATTTATAACCTGAAAGAATACTGAGAATCAAGGCAAAAAAGCAAGTTTCACAGGCAGTGTTTACTTGTGCAACCCTAAACAGCACTGAAAACGAGGTAGATAAACAAAAGTAATTGGACTGGATTAAATCTGGGGTTCTAAAATGATACATCCCATCATATTGTACATAACACTCCACACTCAATCCAAAAATCACAGCGGGAAAGTGCCTTTTAAACTTTCACAGATAATTTTGCTGTCAAACCATGAGAATTCATGCTTGATATAAAACTGGCAAGAAAAGGATGAAAAACAAAAGGGATATTTGTTATATTACAGCAAATTACCTTAAATAGAGATTCAAGACTGCTACAAATATACATAGGGTTATTTTCATTAGATTTACACCAATACTGGTTTCATAGTCTTATGATGTTACACCCAACTTCACAAACATAGCAGCATGTACTTCATGATGAAATGCTCACATTGCCACATATGGAGATACAGTACTATTTATCAGACTTGTACTTTGAGAAGTAAACATAGAGGTTGGACATACAGACTATCCCCCAAATAAACTTTACAAGCAGGATGGTTTAGTACAACCTCTTTCTCCTACAAAAAGGAAAATGAAAAGGACAGTTTTGGGTAGAAGGCCCTTGTTATATAGTAGGCTCTTTGTTAAGTAAGAAGGGAATTTCTGAGCTTCACCTCAAGAGTTAACTGCTTGTGGGAAGGAAAATTACCTCAGCAAGAATGAAAACAGCACTATTATATGAGTTAGCAAAATTATGAAATAATGTAAAACCCCTACTTAGAAAACTAGCCAATATTTACAGTCAAAGTGACTATAATCTGAATCAAACATTTAATGGGAAAAAAATAAAAACCCACAGTGATGTGAATAACACTGTTTTCTTCATTTCTGCACAAACTCACTTTTTTCTGTATTTTTAAACTTATACATGTTACATATACATAATGTATACATAACATATGTTAATCCAACTACTGCGGTCAGCATGGAGACAGCAGTATGCTATTCACTATCTTCAAACTTTAGAAGACTACTTTTCTTTCCAGCAAAAAATCTGAAAAGATTCTAAATATTACAAGGCACTGCAAAAGTCTGCAGGCAAATGAATGATGAATCATACCTAAAACAGAGGTGGTGGCAAAATGTGGGACATTTGATGTAGAGCAGCCATTAATAAATGTAATTGTGCATGTCATCCATGGAGGTTTTTTCATCCTGGGGTACACTGTTTAAAAGCATTACATGTAGAGAGAAAGGGATCTTAAAACCTGCAGGATTTTCACTTTATAGGTTGTAAGTCTTAATGTAATTACACAAAGCCAACTCTTAAAATGAAACACGAGCAGTTTTAAAGAATACGGATTTTAGGTGCATTGTTTTTGTACACATGGAAAACACTGCAATGCAAGCATTTGCATTACACTAATGTCCTAAAATCACTGCAACTTGCAAACCAATACTGTAGGAGAAATTTGAAGAATTTGTACATAAGAGACTCACTCAAACCAGAGTATGACTTACGAAAAGAAACTGTGGCTCTTATCAACAGCAATTCTGAAAATGCTGCCTTAGACACCCCAAAGGATAGTGATAGAATCTTTATGATGGTTAGTGTGATCCTCAGGTAAGCAATACCAGACACATTTTTTTTGAAAAAGGGTACTGAATGTCATAAAGTAGACTATGCAAAAAAAAAAAAAAAGTATACCTATTGAGTTTTCCTCATTACCTGATAAGCTCATGGGGTAAAAATTTTAGAGGAACATGGAAGAAAATCTGTTCAAAGAAATGTTGGGTGGTAATTTGGAATGGTTACCAGTAGATAGAACTCATTATCAGGTAATTATATGGTAGAAATGACCCTGAAATTTTCAGAGTAGAAAGTATTTCAAACATGTGTATGTGATAGTTGATTAATACCATTTAAGAATTCTATTTGGGTTTCACAGACTGAGCATTAGGTAACTCTGTGACCAGCCTTTTAGGATTATTATAGTTAGCCTTCTTGAAAAGCAAAAGTGTGTATTTTGACATTGTCTCACCTCCTTCTAAAACTGGATAAAACCCAGTAAAGTGCAACTTGACAGTGATCTCTCTCAGATTCTAAAAAGAGGCTGCCAAAATCATCTGAGATCTAAAATCATCTAGGATGCTATATATACTAACAAGGGAAATTATAACAACTAAAAAAATGGCAATCCCCCCCCTCAAAAAAAAGCTAAGGGCAACTTAAATAGTGTCCTTCGAGGGTCTACTATTTCACTGCAGGACAGTGTATACCCCACACCTTAGAACCCTGTAAAGCCAGTGTTTCATGTTTAAGTCTCAAAACCTACAACCTACTGTGTCAAGTACATTTTACTTCAGAACAATGGATCAATAGAGGTGTAACTTGAATCCTCTTTGTTCGGAATACCAAGATTCCCCCAAAATGAGATTCATATCAGCTGCAATATATCCCTTAGAAAAGAATGCAAGCCAAACCAGTGCCTCTCAGATGCTCAAAAACAATGTAGTGTGCACATGAGAAACAAGGAGATAGCTGCTTTGAATTACTATTGAAATCCTAAAGCAGCTACAGTATCTGCAGAATCAAGGAACTGTTACAGTTCTGTTTTTTCCTTTCTCTCCGCCTCACCTAAAACAAGGCTTCACTCCTCCTGCTGTGACGACGGGAAGAAAATCACATTAAAAAGGGCTCATGGTCTATATTGGTTGACAAAGTTATTCTAATTTTATATACCAAAACGTTTCCTGCAGCAAGTTACCCTGCCTTCTGGGAAAGGTAAACCTAAGATAAACATGTGAAGAATCCCATAAAACTCCGGCTGTTGGAGGGTCTCACTTCGTCCATGTTTGGGGAATATCAATTTAAATAGTTTTTATACATTTTAAAGTATCATTCAGCTGCAGATAGCAGCAGTAAAAAATGGGGGCTTCTCAGCAATTCATGGAAAGTGTCCTGGAAATGGTAATGCTCAAGCTGAGCTTATTAAAGCATTCTGAACGGTATTTTTAAAAAATCAAGTATCAAAGAGGATAGGATCTGAAGTGAAAAAACATTTCTGTGTGCAGTGCTCTATGTACAAACTGCACAGTTCTACAGAATGATGAGCTATATAAAATACCATAATGGAACAACAACAACAACAAAAATTCAGTGGAAAGTAAACTCAAATGAGGGAAAATACGGCAGAACCAAGAAGAAGAACGTTTAGTATCTTAGGTGTCCTGAAAATAATTCTGAAAAAAAAATCTCCCTTTTCTTCATCTCTACTCTGATTCATTTGGGACCAGGAGGGATCGCGGATGGATTCTGCACTGATGAAGCTAGAAACGCCTGTAAATTCATTCCTGGCTGGAATGGTCCCCCAGATTGAGTAGGAATTACTACAGACTGTTGCGGTGTTCCTGAAATGCCTACCCACTGTACTGGGTACCCTGGCCCCCCCACAGCATTATATTGACAAACATGGGGCATTCCATAGGATGATAATGGCCCAGGAAATGAAGGGAGTGGGAGTCCTTGTGGCAAGGAGGTTGGGACAGCTCCACGGATTTGGGACAGAGAAGAAATCCATGTTGGTGTGTAGCCCATAGTAGATGGAGTATTCTAACAAAAACAAAAATAAAAACAAAAGATCAGTTCATTTGGTTGATGCTTTTACCCATCTATATTCCTTCCTATTCCTTCTGGCTTACTATTTCTATTATTACTATAAGAAGCTATAACTTTTGGAGCACCTTTCTGTGTGCCAAGCATTGTTGCATACCTTATTTCATTTCCTCTTCATTACTGCCCTATAAGGTAGGCATTTTCGGATAAAGAAACTGAAGCTCAAAATTGATGACACCCAATATCACTAAGCAACTTGACAGTGAGGTGAGGATTTGAATAGAGTTCCAGCTAACTCCAAGGACCCTGCTAAATCTCTGTTCACAGTTTAATACTGTCCATTTCTTTATGTTAGCAGTACTCTTCTATTTTTATTTCCTTCTGCTAGCCCCATGAATTTTTCTCATTCAGCACCACAGACCAGTTACTATGTAATTCTTTGGACACAGAGAAGCATGATATAGTGTGGCACAGGGGAAGAGTCTAGTATATACAGTAGGTGCTCAACAAATGTCAATGCCCTACCCACTTCTCATTGCCTTAAAGTCTAAAATTCCTATTGCATTTTTGGAAGTTTAAACTCAAGACAATTATGTTTTTGGCAGTACTGTGAAAATATATTCCTGCCTGACTCTCCTTATCATGTCCTATTGTGATTACACACATCTATCAAGATTACTGAAATGTTAGGCACATAGTAATAGTTAAGTCAAACGGAAGTAAATAATTCTCACTTAAAGTAGAGTTTGGTATCAGTCCCAAATGCTCAGTTCTTGTAAGTTGACTAGTCAAGCTAAAAGCCTTTCAAATAAACGTTGAAAGTAAAAAGCTTTTGCTTGACTCAAGAATGAATGACTGTATCTCATGAGGTGAAAAAAACACATTTATTTCAAGTTCAGTAATCTCTTCCTCGTAACAGTGTTTTTGTTCCATTAAAGTAAAATTTAATACCTCTGATTCAAAAGGGCACATATAGTATGACTGCATTTTTATGAAGTCATTTCCATGTATACACATACAGACATAGAAAGATATCTGAAATGGTGTTTATCTATAGTTAGTGACAATTATTTCGAGGTAGTGGGATTTGAAGGTGGTATTTTAAGATTTGTACTTTTCTGCACTTATTAAATTCTACAATGAACATTATTTTACAAACAATAATGTGATTTTTATTTTTAAAAAAGACAATTGGATGGGGGCGCCTGGGTGGCTCAGTTGGTGAAGCGCCTGCCTTTGGCTTATGTCATGATTCCAGGGTCCTGGGATCGAGCCCCACATCAGGCTCCCTGCTCAGCAGGAAGCCTGCTTCTTCCTCTCCCCCCTCCCTCATAATCTCTCTCTCACTATCTCTCACTCTGTCAAATAAATAAATAAAATCTTTAAAAAAAAAAAAGACAATTGGAGATGATTTCTTATACTTAACCTTCTGCATATTTCAAAGGAATTTGAGATTCAAATGACCTATAGTCTTTCCTTTACCAAAACACACTGCCTACTCATGTTCCACATCTTGTGAATGGTACACTGGAATGATAGCCAGTAATGGCAGCCGGAAACCTAGTCTTGACACCTTCCCTCTTGATGTACATCCATTCCATCACTAAATCTTGTCCCTTTTCTCTCCTTTTTAAAGTAGGCTCCGTGCCCAGTGTGGAGCCCAATACAGGTCTTGAACTCACGACTCTGAGATCAACACCTGAGCTGAGATCAAGAGTTGGACACTTAACTGACTGAGCTACCCAGGCACCTCCATTTTATCCCTTAAACATTTCTTGGAATCTGTTCACTTTTATCTCAGCTTCTCTTTATATAGACTACTGTGACTAACTCTCAATTCATCTATCAACTTCTACCCTCACCCCCCCCCATAATCCTTTCTTCTTGCTTCAAGTCAGAGTAATATTTTCGAAAAGCAAATCTGATGTTAACCCTAGGGCTTCAATGGCTAACAACTTCTTTTTTTTCCCTCCTGCTAACTGTCTTTCTTAAAATACAAAGTTCCTTATCATCACCACTTTTAAAACCCTCCCAACCTCCTTAGATTGACTGCATACCAACTCCTCTCTGCTCTCTTCACTTCAGCCAAACTAGCTTACTTTCAGTCCCCTCATGATCCCTTTACCCATACATGACTTTTGCATAAGCTGTTCTTTCTGCTTGGAATCACATTCCCTCTCTTTTTCACCTACTTAACACCTACTCATTCCTCAGATCTCTGTTCAATCAGCACTTTTTCAGTGAAATTTGACTTCCCTTCACTAGATCAAATCTCTTACCTATGATATCTTAATTTTTCCTTTGTAGTCCATATTATAGCTACAATTTTATATTTATATAAGTTTGTTCATGTTGAACTGTCCCACCAGAGTGTAGTTCCAAGAGATAGGGCACATACTTGTTTTTGCTCATCAAACCTAGTGTCTAGGACAGGGCTTGGCACATAGTAAAGGGCCTAAAATAATTGTGACAAATTTTCTAATTTTTCAATTTTTCTAAGCTCAGTAACAAGCAAGAACATTAGATTATGAGATGAGTTTTCCACACAAAGATGTAATCAAGTGAACTCAAAATACAAAAGTAGTTACTACCTTGTGCTAGTTACTCTATAGGTGTTACCTCATTTAATCCTCACAGCAATCTTCTAAGGTAAGTAAGTATTAACTGTTTAAAGACCTTCATTACTTTTGTTCATACTCCATTTTCTACTCATTTTCCCTCCCAAATCCCCCATTATGCTGCAAAAAACCACCCTCCTACTAGTCAACAAAAGTCTCCATTCACAGAGTACTCAGAGGCTCTCTCACTGGCAACACCAATGCATTTATGCCTTGAAATTTGCCTCTAAAGACTTCCAGTGTTTACAATGGTGATACTATCTGTGTATAAATCAGTGCCAGGAGTACGATAAATACAGAGTCCCCAAGAAATATACTGCTTACTATTTTGGGAAATCTAGGCTTTTGAAACTTTTATTCAACATTAACACTACCTGTATTTTCAGCCTCTTTACCAAACTACATGCAATGACTACAAATATACACATACATGTACATAAATATGACAGAAAAACAGACACACAAATATATCTCTTTCAATTATGAGGGTTCAGATTCTAAGCCCTGATTCACATTTTAGTAGATTTACTCATCGTGAAAAAGTGATACTTTAAAAACTCAAACACAGAGAAGTACAAAGTAAAATAAGGCCCAAATTCCACTATCCCACATATTGTTAATAGCTCTTCCTATTTCTATTGTATATACATATATCTAATGTCCATAATTTTAAACAAATACTGTATATACTATTCTCTAAGCCTACCTTCTTCCCATTCCAGATGCACTGAGGACATCTTTCTATATCTCAAATGCATGTACATCTGACTAAGGCCATATGCAATTAACTAGGCATCTCATCCCATGAATTTAAGATGCCTTTCATAATATTCTAGCTTAAAGAGCTTTAAAATCACTTTAAAAACTGAACAAATAAGATCACTTAGTAGTTCTAAGAATACTGACATACAACATATGATAGCTTTTCCTCAAAACCAAACTCTTCTTGCACCACAGGACTGAATTAACCATCACTCTAGATGCTTTCTTTTTGATACTTGATGGTTACTTTTTCAGGTATAAAAGTCTAAAACAAGGGACAGCAACCTACAGCCTGCCACCTCTTTTTGCAAGTCAAGTTTTCATGGAATAAAGCCACGTGCATTCATTTATGTTTTGTCTGTGGCTGCTTTTGCCCTCCAACAGAGTAGACTAGTTGCAACCACATGACTTGCAAGTATTTACTAACTGGCCCCTTCTCAGGAAAAGGTTGCTGACCCCTGGTCTAAAAGATAATTTGCTCAAGGATATAATGAATCTAGATAAGGATAAAAGTCTCTATGTTGTCAAATCACACCATTCTCTCATAGTGACTAAGTGAATCAATTTTTACGGTTTGAATTCTTTTTTTTTTTTTTTAAGTAAGGTCCATGCCCAGTGTGGAGCCTAACATGGGGCTTGAACTCACAACTGTGAGATCAGGACCTGAGCTGAAATCAAGAGTCAGACCCTTAACTGACTGAGCCACCAAGGAGCCCCTGGTTTTAGTTCTCATAAATAAAGAGGAACATGTAAAAACAACTTACCTCGTACACTTTGTTCCAGTTGTCTGACTCTAGTTTGTGTTGACTCTGTTTGAGTTGGTTTAAACTTGGCTTAATAAGAGAATTTCCTACTGTTTCCTTTGTCCAGTCATCCACCAGTTTATGTAAGTCGTCTGTGAACATCCCTTTTTTACTAGCTGGAGATTGCTGGCATGATGCTACATTACTTTCCACACACAATGGATCTAGAAGAAAAAACAGTAAAACCATAAAAAGGAATTAAAACTGATAAATACTGTTCTTTGGCCAATAATGCAGTTGACAGAACCCCACATACGGGGTACACATAGGGTAACCAGATATTTGAGTTTATCTGAGACAGTCCTGGTTTAAAAGCTGTTGCCCTGGAGTAATTATTAACAGTATGCCTTTAACTCTCAAAAGTTTTCTCTTGTTGGATGGCAAATTATATGGTCACCTTGGTATAAGTCAAATAAGGTATAAGTTATAAGTCAAATATAATAAACAGTATCTCTAAAAACATTAGTACCAATTATAATCTTTACATTGGTTTCCTCGGATACTCAGAAGTTTTAAAAAACAATCATAGAATGTTAAAATTTAAAAGAACCTTAGAAGTCTAATCCAAACCACTTATTTTATAATGGACAAATGAGCCACAGAAAAAGTAGAACGATAAGCTTGAGTTCTTGCAATTCTTGCAATTAGTCATCAGCTGACTCAGACTTGGAATGCTGAAGTGTAGATGAGGATGCTCTCTCTTTTCAGTATACCATACTGACTTTAAACAAGTATCAGAAAACTAGAATCTCATTTAACTTTTTAACCAATATTTTTGTTTGTTAATGATAAACAAATGGCAGAAACAAGAATGCAGATGGTATATGAACCTCGTGAGTTGTAGAGCATAAGATGTCCAAATAAATGAAACAAATCAATGACAGAAGTCTCTGTTAGCAAAAAAATCCCTAATCTGAACATCACACTAAGTCTTTAAATTATTCAGTACGATTATACACATTTGCTAAATCATTCTCATAGAAAAAATTCATAACGTTCCAATTCCTCTGATTTACAAGCCAAAACTTACAGAGTGGGTTTAAAATAAATTTAAGGAAATACAGTTGTGAAATATAAGCACAATAACATTTTTAGGAACTTTATTAAACAAGCATTTGAACATTTCTTGTACATTTGTTACGGTACTTTTTTAATTGTGAAAAATATGGAAATCACTGAAGATGATGCAAGAAGCCTCCATATTAACATTTTCAAAGTAATTTTCTTTATCATTTTTGAAACTTATAATAGGCCTGTGATATAGGCTCAACAAGTATTCTACTTTTTGCATGAGAAGAATGGGATCCAGAAGCTGAGGTTATATGCTGGGGCTAGAACCCAGGTATCCTGACAGGTCAGTGTACTTTCCACTGTACCATACCAACCCACAGAATACACTGGGAAATGAATGGGGAACTTGCTTCAAAAGGAGGAACATGATAATATGAATGAGTGCTTATACAAAGTCTGTGATTCTCAATGAACTCTGTATTACTAAAAGCTTAGATTCAAGGGGATTAAATATTAAATGAAAACATTAATGAAAATTGTTTAAGAAGAGTTTAATGAATGAATTGGACCATCTTCACATATACCAAGAGTTTTATAAAAATCATGTATACTACCTTTTGGGCAACCATGAGATACCAAAATGACATACAAATTTTGATGGAATTCCCTCCTTTTCTAAGACTTAAAACCCAAAGAAAACAAGTCAGCCTATAATAAAGACATTTTTTTTCCTGTTATCCCTCTGCACATTCATCTAATTCTCTGTCAACTCCAGTAATGGAACAAATAGCAGAACAAAATGGGTAAGACTCTGGAGCTGAAGCTTTTTAATAGTGTCTTCTTACCCTGGAAAAATGTCAGTAGGTAGGAGTAAAATGGAGACAACAGCCAGAACCATATACACATTAGTGCCAACATTTTTGTCTACTTAGCTTCTCCTAAGGAGTATTTCTGTGCTCATTCCCCTTAGTTTCTAAAAAACAAATGTGTTGCATAGAGCTAAGTTTGAATGTCATTCATTTAAGAACATTTATGCACTAAGGGAAAGTGATGGAACAAGTGATCTCGAACCCTCAAGTGATGGTAATGACGGCTGGTGCACTAGTGGCACAACAGTCAGCAAGTGCTAAGAAATGATTAACAAACCAAACAGGTATTGAAATGAAACAGGAACTTAGAGCAAGACTCCTAAGTAGGCAACAGAAAGATATGCACACACATACCTTCCAGAAGTTATCAAGAACAATGTGCTATATGAGAAGAAAAAAACGTTATTTGAACGTTATCTGGTGCATAACTATACTTTATACATGGAAAGGACAATTACTTATTGATTTCATTTAAGAGTTATTCATATACTATAAAAGACCACTTAAAGTTCACGAACTAGAAAATACCTACATGAAAAGAAGTACTGTACAAATGTTTTTAACAGTTATAAAAAATGTCAACATTACTTATAACATTACTTAAAACTTCAAAGATGCTCTTTAAAGAACTTTTTTTTTAAGATTTATTTATTCGACAGAGAGAGATCACAAGTAGGCAGAGAGGCAGGCAGAGAGAGAGAGGGAGAAGCAGGCTCCCCACCGAGCAGAGAGCCCGATGCGGGGCTCGATCCCAGGACCCTGAGACCATGACCTGAGCTGAAGGCAGAGGTTTTAACCCACTGAGCCACCCAGGCGCCCCCAAAGATGCTCTTTAATATTCATTTCTTACTAGTGAAATGAATAAAACCAGAGTATGGTCCTTGTTGCTCTTTTTTGTTTTTTTCCCCAAGGTGATGCCCACATTCAGATCGTTTTAGTGACCACTCAATTGCAAATTTTCCCATCTCTTATCTCAAACTTTTATCCCTCTTCAATCCAATTTCAGAACCCAAATGTGTTTTCCCACTAGGATGTCAATAAATTGTTCAATTCAATACACGTAGAATGAAACTTAACATGGTCTTGGCATAACAGTTCACCTAAATGTCATATTTCTATGATAACTTTCATATTTTCTCCAAACTACTCAGACTCCAAACATTTGGATCTCACCAAAAACATACAAATATCCAGTCATCACCACATCATGGCAATTCATCCTATACAGTATCTTTCACCTATTTTCACTTTCACAATTCTCTACGCTCTTAATCATCTCATACATGGAATGCTATGATTACAATGATCTAAATGGACTGCCTCCCTAGCTCTAACCAATACATTCTTCACACTGCCACCAGATTAGTATCAGTTAAATGCTGTTTTCAGCATTTCACTCTTCTCTTCGAACCGCCCCCTCCACTTCAGGAGTTTCTTAATACTAACAACAGTGGGTTTTTAACTTGTTTAGGTGGCAAAGTCATTGGTAGTAGTCATGGTTATCTCTGCAGAACAGATATTTATTATCCCTAAACAAACATACTGCCTCATTTATTAAGCTTAAATACATAATTATGTGTTAGATCAGATACATTATCTTACACCAAACTGTAGCAAAGACAAGCTAATGGCAGTTGCCAGAAGTTTTTTTTGAACTATGTAAGAAAAACCTTCTAATTCTAACATAAACGCTCCATTTCACCCAACTGTTACATTCTCCTTCTTGGAGATAAATCTTGCATTTTAACATTTGCATGCTTATACCATACAATTCTATCTGTAGACAATACTCTTCCCACAGCACTTCACCAATTTTAATCCTGTCCATTTATCCTTCAAGACCAACTCAAATACTACATCCTGTATGTAGCAGTCTCAGACCATTATCACCCTCTATAAGCTTTCACTGCCTTCTCTCAACCCATTGCAGACATAATTTCTGGTACTGGGAGGCAATGCAGAGTAACAGTGAAGAACCAAGGCTTTGGGATTAAATAGATTTGGATTCCCTCGCTTATGAACTGAGGTCCTAGGGAAGTTGTTTAACTTCACTAACTTTAGTCTTCTTACCCATAAGAGACAGACACATTAATGTCTACCTACCTTAGAGTTATTTTGAGGATTGTGATTATGTAATGCAATTATGTTTCAGGGTCCTGAAGACCACTCACAGATTGAATGATTCAATCAAAGTTGTAAGGACTCAACATATAGCTGTATTCACAGTTAAGTTTATTATAGCAAAAAGATGCATGATAGGATCAGCAAGGGAAAAAGAAACAGGAATCTAGAGAAATTTATGCACAGAATTCCTTATACTCTCTTCCTATTATGAGGGGCACACTTGAGCATACTTCTTTCTCTCAGCCCTGAAAAATGCAGTACACCAAAGACAAGAAAACTGAACTAAGACAACTGCCAAAGACTGAGATTGACCACTGGGAGACCCACATGTGGGAAAAACCCAAAGAGTACCACAGAGGCAATGCAAGTGAACTGGAACAACGGACCAAAGAAGACAGGCTAGAAACCACAAGGTAAAAATAACTGGGTCAGTAGTGCCTGGGTGGCTCAGTTGGTTTGGCAGCCAACAAATGGTTTTGACTCAGGTCATGATCTCATGGGTTGTGGGATTGAGCCTACATAGGGCTCCACACTCAGTAGGGAGTCTGAGATTCTCTCCCTCTGCTCCTCTCTCCACTCGTGTGCACATGTGCACATGCACACTCTCTCTCTTTCAACTAAATGGATACATCTTTTAAAAAAAACTGGGTCAATTACTTCCTACTTAAAAAAATTAACGTTATAGATAGGATTTTTTTTAAGATTTTATTTATTTATTTGAGGAAGAGCGAGAGAGCGAGAGAGAAAGAACACGCATCAATGGGGCGGGGAGGGGGGGCAGGGGGAGAGGGAGAGGGAGAAGCCAGCTAGTTTATTCTCTAGTAAAAGGAATTAGGATTCCTTTTGGAAATGGTGGCTCCTAAGACTGGGCCAGGAAATATACAAAATTAGCCTAGAGCATCTTCTGGTGCTAGTAAGTAAAGAAGAGTTCAAAAACAAAACCATACAAAATAGCTGACTGGTACTCCTCAAAAATTTCAGGGTCATCAAAAACAAGGAAGTTCTGAGAAACTGTTAGAGCCAAGAAAAGCTTAAGGAGACATGAACACTAAATAATGTGGTATCCTAGATGGGATCCTGGGACAGAAAATAAAAGATAAGTAAATACTAAGGAAATCAGAGTAAAATATGGACTTTAGTTAATAATAATGTATCAAGATTGGGTTATTAGTTGTGACAAATATACCATACTAATGTAGGATGTTAATAATTGGGAAAACTGGGTGTGGGGTACTCTCAGTACTGTCATGGAAACTGGAAACTCTCTGTACTATCTTCTGTAAAACTCTTCTGTAAATCTAAAACTGTCCCCCCCAAAATAAAGCTTAATTTTTAAAAATCTTAGTAGATGCAGCCAAAATGGTATTTTGGTATTTCTAAGAAAATTTATAGCATTAAAAGCTTGTACTATAAAATGAAAGGTCTCATACATCAATAATCTTAGCTTCCAGGATACCTGAGTGGCTCAGTCAGTTAAGCGACAGACTAGTGATTTCAGCTCAGGTCATGATCTCAGAATGGTGGGACTGAGCTCCCGAGTAGGGCTCCAGGCTCAGTGGGGAATCTGCTTGAGGATTCTCTCTCAATCCTCTCTTCCTCTGCCCCTCCCCCCCACTGCTGGCACACGCTTGTGCTTGTGTGTACTTCTTCTCTAAAATAAAGAAATAAATCTTTAAAAAATAATCTTAGTTTCCATTTAAAGAAATTAGAAAAAGGACAAAATAAAAATAAGGCATGTGTAAGAGGAAGAAAATAATAAAGAGCAGAAATCAATGGAAGTTAAAACAGGAAAACAATAGAGAAAACCAATAAAAGCAAACACTGGATATCTTTGAAAAGATCAATAACACTGATAAACCTCTATCAAGACTGACAAGGAAAAAAAGAGAAGACACAAATTACAAATACCAGAAATAGGTCATGTCACTACAGGTTTCTAAGGCATTAAAAAGGTAATAATAAACAACTTTAAACATGGAGATTCAACAACTTAGATGAAATGCACCAAGCTTCAAAAACCATAAACTATAAAAATTTAACATGAAAGGTATAAGTTGAATAATCTTATACTGCTATTAAATAATTTGAATTTGTAGTGAAAAACTTCCTAAAACAGAAATCTCTGAAACCAAGTGGTTTCACTGAACAATTCTTCCAGACAGTCAAAGAAGAAATAATGTTAATTCAATGCAAGGTCCTTGTGATAATAGAAGAGGGAAGAGAAAGACTTTAAAAAATGCAGAGTAAGGGCCTAGGTGATTATGCTCTTTAAAACAATAAAAATATGGGCAAAACAATTCAAACCAACCATTTTAGAACTCTGACAATTATCCAAAGGCATAGAATCAAATAAAAATCGCTTATCCAAGACAAACTACTGAGGTCTGTGACATTTTAACTTTTGGCAAGTCCCATCCCTGTTTCTTCTTCAACTCAGTATTGAGATGGCCAAAAGCCAGCAGCACTGCAGACAATAGAGATTAGACCTCTTTTTGAGTTCCCTTAAAAGTACCATCCTGGGGCGCCTGGGTGGCTCAGTGGGGTAAAGCCTCTGCCTTCAGCTCTGGTCATGATCCCAGGCTCCTGGGATCAAGCCACGCATCGGGCTCTCTCTGTTTAGCAGGGAGCCTGCTTCCTCATCTCTCTGCCTGCCTCTCTGCCTACTTGTGATCTCTGTCGAATAAATAAAACAAAATCTTTAAAAAAAAAAAAAAGTACCATCTCAAGGGGCGCCTGGTGGCTCAGTCCATTAAGGGTCTGCCTTGTCTGCTTTGGCTCAGGTCAGTATCCCTAGGGATGAGTTCTGCATCAGGCCCCCTGCTCAGCAGGGCATCTGCTTCTCCCTCTCACTCTTTGTGAGCACTCTCTCTCTCTCAAATAAATAAAATCTTTAAAAAAGCACCATCCCCTGAGTCAATATTGTGTCTAAACTAAAAAACCTTAAAAAAAAAAAAAAAACCTCCATTCTTAGAGTGTGGTGGATATTTGGTTTCACTTGGAGCTCAGGTCATCCCAGGCAGGCTGGGTATTGGGAGTGGGGGAGTGTAGGGAACTACCTCCAGGGCATTACTGAAACAATAGGAAAGTGCTGCCAACAACTTGGATGCATAAAGCTGTGATTTAGTTGGGGCACACAAGAGCCTGGCCTAGAATTAAAAAGGAATTCTAAGACAATTAGATGACCAGAGGAAATTTTCAAAATCTTTGACATATTCCTGGGAAT
The DNA here is from genome assembly GCF_963455335.1 of Martes martes. Lineage (NCBI taxonomy): Eukaryota > Metazoa > Chordata > Mammalia > Carnivora > Mustelidae > Martes > Martes martes. The sequence continues at coordinate 44,304,675 of NC_137897.1, forward strand.
ATAAATGTCTGGCATGCCAGGAAAGACCTGAGAAAGGAGAAAGTACCAATCATTCCATTCTGGCTGAAGTTCAGTTCCTGAGAAAGCAGGAAATAAATTCAAAGGTTGTCTTATAAAGTGAAGCTTGAAAGCGTGCCTTCCCTCAGAGATCCCCTTGGCAAAAATACCCAGATGAAGCACTTAATTAAATCTTCTGAAAAATCACTGGCTCACCACTAAATATACTGGCCCAGGTGTGAACATCAGCATGCCAGACTTAAAAATAAAAAAAAAACTTTTTTAGAGTTGCAAAGAACTCAATGGTCATACACTGCAGGGAATACAGAGTTATTCTGGAAAATCAGTAAACAAACAGCAGTAAGAAAATACCATAATAATGATAAACAAACAAAATACAACAACAGACCTTGGTGGGGAAGAAGGTGGGAGAATCTGATACCAGAGCTGTTACAATATATTATTTATAATGTCCAGTTTTTATCACAAAATAAGATACATGCAAAAAATATAAAAGAATTCTGCCTATACAGAAAAAAGTCAACAAAAACATCCTGAAAGGGGCCTAGATTTTGGTATTAGTAGACAAAACCTGTATTCAAATTTAAGGAAACTATGCCTAAAATTTTAAAGGAGTTTTAAAAAAAAAAATTCTGGAGTTTAAAAGTACAATAACTGAAATAAAAAATTCACTACCGTGGATCAACAACAGATATTGATAAAAGATAGCTGGAAGGCAGGCAGGTAGGGACAAGGGGCCCTCTGCCCTAAGAGGAAACCACCCTTAAAATGATTTTACACCACCCTGGAAGGAGCCTGCCACCTTCTCCCATGTGACAAAAACCTGATTGGATGAGAGGTGCAGGGAGGCTTAATCTGATTAAAACAGCCCACCAACCAGCCCATAAAAAACCCTTGACTTAGAAACTCTGGTGGCAACCTTCTCAGGTCCCCTCCCTCCTCAGGAGCTCTGTACTAACACTTTGCTTTAACTCAACACTCCTTGCTTTGCTGTCCACCACTCTGTCTGCTCTACCTCTTCATTCCTCAAAGTGGTGTGACCAAGAACCATGTTCATCTACAGAGAGAAAGTCCTTTAACAACCTGAATGGAGGAGAGCCCAACAATAGGACAGGTGATGGCCTCTGGCCCATCTCTTGGCATGAAAAAGATGAGCAGGGTCAGTCAATTTTCTGTCTCTGCAATCTGACAAAAGCCAGTTAAGCAGGGATTAGAAAGTGAAAGAATGCTTTGGATCATAACAAACCAAAGCCATCTGCAAGTCAAAGTTCTAAGGAAACAGAAACTACATTAAAAGAGCAAGTCACTTAAGAACAAAACAGTTATCTCCCTTGGTTAAGTGTCTGCCTTCAGCTCAGGTCGTGATCCCAGGGTCGAGGATCAGGTCCTGTGACCGGCTCTCTGATAGGCAGAGAGTCTGCTTCTCCCTCTACCCCTCTACTCTGCTTGTTCTCTCTCTTTCTCTGTCTCTCTCTCATGCTCTCTCACACTGGCTCTTTCTCTCTCAAATAAATAACTAAATCTTTTTTTTAAAGTATAGCAATTAATGGCAGAGTATTAGATTGAAAGTCCACATGCTTCTGCTGTTAAACTCCGAAAGTTGCCCTCAATCTAATTTTACCCTTCAGTTCTATCTTTACGAGGATCACAAAGTAGAGTTTCCATTCTTGAGATCGGTATTACTTTTTTATTGTTGCTATAACTGATTACCATAGATTAGTGGCTAACATCCATACCAATGCAACACAAATTTATTACAGTATTGTCGGTGAGAAGTCCAACATGGGTCTCACTAGACTACAATCAAGGTGTTGGCAGGGCTTCATTCCTTCTGGAGGCTCTAGAGAAGATCTGCTCCCCAGCCTTTTCCAGCTTCTACAGTCAGCCTGAATCCCTTGGTTTGTGCCCTCTTCCTCCATCTTCAAAGCCAGCAATGTTGCATCCATCTGACACTGCTCCCCCGCTCACATCTTTTCTCTGACCCTCTTTTCTGCTTCTCTTTTCCACTTTAAAGGACCCTTGTGATTACATTGGGCCCACCTGGATAATCCAGGATAATCTTCCTATTTTAAAATCAGTTAATTAGCAACCTTAATTCCATCTACAACCCCCATTCCCCTTTGCCATATAACCAAACATAGTCTCAGGTTCTAAAAATTTGCACAAAGACATGTTTGGGGGCCATTATTCTGTCTCCACTAATTCTGTTGCGATCTTACGTATATCCTTATAGTTCACCATCAACCCTCACTTAAATATGCACATGTAACCAGGAAGTCTGACCCGATTAACAACTTCTTTATTAAGAAGAGACTGATCCTGCTTTTTCAAATCAAAGAAGTACATTTTTCTAATAGTCTCATAAATAAGAAACAATTATCTCTTACAACACATAGAACATTCCAGTATTTTTAAGATTATCTTTGTTAGCTACAAACTCCTCAACAAACTCTAGCTCCCAATGATTGCTAACGTTTTAAAAACTATTTGCAGAATGTACTGCTAACAGTAATATACAAATATATTCAGAATTAATTAAAAATTATTTGAACACAGACTTAGTTATTTGGCTGCATTCTTTTATATTTGCTAAAGGAAAAAAATCTCTCTTCCATGGAACTGGCTATGAAAGTAGAAAATATCCCAGCTCTGAGTTACAGATGTTAGAGATGGCATAATGGACAGTAAAGAGACCAATGAATTAAATATTAGCTTAATGACTGAGATGCAGCCAATTTACACTATGCTTTCAAACCTGTAGTATGTATTAACAATTATCAGTGGCAACAATAACAATGTATTTCTGTACTTTTAAAATTTCCTAAAAATATTTTGGAATCAGGAAATAACTATTAAAAATTAAAAACCTGAAATATTATAAAAAAAACAACAACCCTATTTGCAGGATTGAAGTTGGGCTTCCAGGTGTTTGTTTTCCAAATGAAAACACAGAACACACTCATCTGCTCTACAAAATCTATCATCTAGCCTCACCATAATTTCACAAAAGAATTTCTACCAAAAAAGGTAGAAAAGAATCTTAGGATAATGTGTACTTCTTTAAAGCATCTTAGTGTAATAAGAAATAAATTATAAAAAGTAAGAAATAATTATATCATCATTTTATTTCTTACTTTGCTGATATTTGACCAGATTTTTAAAATCACTTTTAAGACCGATTTACCTGTAGCAGCTGCACCACTATCCATATGTGTCAAGGACTGTGGGCGGCTACGTAGTTTGCTTTTGAAAGATCTTGGTCTCCGTGGTGATGAAGGTGGCCCAGGAACCTCTGATGATTGGATTTTGCTATCTTTAATTGCCCGAAGGCGTTCATAGAGCTCCTGCAGCTCCTTATTCTGCTGGGTTTGAAGATTTACCACCTCCTGAATGTGTCTAAATGAAAATAACGCAGAAAGCATTTTAATAGCACTGGCACCATACAGATGACTCCAGAAACATCTACATCAATACAAGGCAAGTTTAACAAGGAATTTTGATTAACAATGTGAAAATACAGAAAATTCACAATTTTAGGATGAGATATGCCTTCCTATGCTCAACATTAAACTAATCAGACATTAAGAAAAAAGTGAACAAAGTGACAAGAACAAATTTCTAAAACTTCAATATAGGGCACCTAATGGCTCAGTCCGTTAAGCATCTGCCTTGGGCTCAGGTCATGATCCCAGGGTCCTGGGATGGAGCTCTGCATCTGGCTCCCTGCTCAGCAGGAAGCCTGCTTCTCCCTCTGCCTCTGCCTCTCTCTCTGTGTCTATCTGTCATGAATAAATAAATTTTTAAAAATCTTTAAAACTTCAATATAGTGAAAGACAATGAAATACAATTTAAAGTCACAGAGTATTGCTAATATTAACCTTTTCTTTATTATATGTTGCAAGTATAAATAACAAAATGTTTGCAACATATACTAAAAGGTTAATATACAGAATATACAAATAATTCCTTAAAAAATCAATATGAAAAGGACTCCTGGGTGGCTCAATCAGTTAAGCGGCTGCCTTCAGCTCAAGTCCTGATCCCAGGGTCCTGGGATCCAGCCCACATCGGGCTCTCTGCTCAGTGGAGAATCTGCTTCTCCCTCTCCCTTTGCCCACCACCCCCAGTCATGCTTGTTCGCTCTCTCTCTCTCTCTCTCTCTCAAATAAATACATAAAATCTGTTTAAAAAATCACTAAGAAAAAAAGAAACAACCTTATAGGAAAAAGAGGAAAGAATATGAGAAGGTGACTCCAAAAAGGAGATACAAGCAGGCAATAAATGTGAGATATGAACAACCTCACTATTAATTAGGAGAATGCAATTATTTCTTAAGAAATATTTTTAATTCATCTGATTGGAATAAAACTAAAAGGATCAATAATATCCAGTTCAATGTTGTTAAGAAGTGAGAAAACGGGCACTTTCATATATAGGATGAAATTTTTTTAAAGTAATCTCTTTTAAAGTAATCTCTTTTTTAAAGTAATCTTTTTAAAAGTAATTTCTATGCCCAACGTGGGGCTGGAACTCGTGATCCCACGATAAAGAATCACATGCTCTACTGACTGAGCCAGCCAGGCACCCCACTTTCACATATATTTGTTTGGTGAATAAAATACAGCCACCTGAACAACAATTTTAGTGGTATCTATCAATTTAAAGTATACATACCTTTTAACCCAGAAATTCTACTTTTAGGTATCTATCCAACAAAAATACTCACATAAGTATGTGAAAATATAAGGCTGTTTACTTCAACATTGTTTACATAAGCAAAATATGAAATAAAGCTGAAATGTCCATTAATGAGGGATTAAATAAACTTTAAGTGGCTATTCTAATACATGGAATAAAGATAATCTATACAAACATGTACATATATAAGCAACAATTAAGTAAAAAAATTGTAGAATAACATGCATATGACCTCACTTTCATAAAAGGCAAAAGTATATATTTATAAATGCACAGAAAAATGATAGGCAAGATATATACCAAACAGTTCACAGTGGTTGCCTCTGAGAAATAAGATTAGGGCATGAGAAGTAAGAGATTATTTTGTGTGCTTTTTTACTGTTGTGATACTATGATTTATATTAAAAAAATATATATATATATATTTGGTCTTTATCCCTGTTCCTGGAATATAGCTCCTAAAACCCTAGTAATTTCTTAAGCTATAAAGAGCAATAGGAGAATCTTTTATTGTTTTAAGATTTTTACTTATTTATTTGAGAGAGAGAGCATGAGCAGGGAGAGCAGCAGAGGGAGAGGGAGAATCAGACTTCCCGCTGAGCAAGGAGCCCAATGCAGGGCCTGATCCCAGGACTCTGGGATCATGACTTGAGCCAAAAACAGATGCTTAACTGACTGAGCCACTCAGGTGCCCAGAGAATCTTTTATTTTAATATTTGATCTATTGTCCTCAAATAGCTCCAGTTCCTGAAGTAGTTCTGGAGCGATAAAGGTGAAAGGAATCGTATTATTTAAAACAAGGCCCTTGGAATCACACCTGAGTTTATACTAATGAACTGACTTTCAAACCGCCCCTAAGGATGGGGGCTGATTGCCAGGAGAACCAACCAAGTGATAAGAGGGTGGGACTTTCAGCCCCTCCCACTCTACCTCTGGGACAGAAGGAAGAGATTGAATTAATCCTCAGTGGCCAATGGTTTAAATCAATCATGCCTACCATAATGAAGTTTCCATAAAAATCCCTTAGCTGTAGGGCTGAGAGAGGGTCCAGGTTGGTAAAAACATGCAGGTGCTGGGACAGTGGCACTCCCAAGAAGGCATGGAAGCTCCATGTCCCTTTCCCTATACCTTGCCACCTGGCTGTTCCTCAGTTGTGTCCTTTTATAAGAAACTGATAACCTGGGGTGCCTGGGTGGCTGAGTGGGTTAAAGCCTCTGCCTTCATCTCAGGTCATGGTCTCAGTGTCCTAGGATCGAGCCCCGCATCGGGCTCTTTGCTCAGTGGGGAGCCTGCTTCCCTCTCTCTCTCTCTCTCTCTCTCTCTCTCTGCCTGTCTCTCTGCTTACTTGTGATCTCTTTCTCTGTCAAATAAATAAATAAAATCTTTAAAAAAAACCTGATAACCTAGTAAGTAAACTGTTCTTCCTGACTCTGTAAGCTGCTCTAGTAAATTAATCGAACCCAAAGAAGGGCTTGTGGGAACCTTTGATTTACAACAGGTTGGTCAGAAGCATAGGTTAACACTACTTGGACTTATGATTGGCATCTGTGGGACTGAGCCCTTAACCTGTGAGATCTGATGCTATCTTTGTCAATAATCAAAAATTTTCAATCATTAAAATGTTACCAATCATGGGGCACCTGGGTGATTCAGTCAGTTAAGCATCTGACTCTTGGTTTTGTCCCAGGTCATGATCTCAGGGTCATGAGATTGAGCCCCATGTTGGGCTCCATGCTCAGCACAGAGTCTGCTGGAGATTCTCTCTCTGTCCCTTCCCTGTGCACACATGTGCTCTATCTCCTTCTCAAATAAATAAATAAATAAATAAATAAATAAATCTTTTTGAAAAAAAAATGTTACCAACTGTAAATTAGCTATCAGTCAAATACTTAGTTCTATAAAACTCCGGGCAACCAGATTTGTGACAAAAGGGAAACAATCTTACTTTTCTCGTAATCTCTGAAGCTCCACCTTCAAATCCTCATCCTCTATTTCTGACTCATCATCACTGCTCATTGGAGAAGATGGTGAATAGAAGAGTGAGCTCTGTGTTTGGTTATAGGCTTTTTCTTCACGGAGAGGTAAGCACTGATCACTCTCTGGACCAGTCTTTGCCACGGACTTCCCTCTGCCAGCAAGAGTGGCTGCAAATTCACTATCAGAGCTAGGCTGTTTACCAGCAGTAAGTATCTCTCTCTCTTTAAGCAACAGTTCAAGTCCAGAATGCATACTACTTCCCGTGGCTGAGTTCTCTTCCAATTCTTTTTCTGGGGTCATTGAAGATACATCGGTCTCACAAGCTGTGCTGAAAGATGAGAAGTTGTCTCCTTGTTTGGGAATTCTTTTCCCTTCTTTCAAGGTCTCATGAAGAGCTTGTAACTTCTGAGAAGAAAGTGAAGTTTGTGGATTGTGCATGGCAGGTTCCATTTCCACTAATTGAGACTTCGCTCTGTCTGTAAAGGCTAGAGCTTCTTCACTAGAATGGGTTGTCATTTTTTTGGATGCTGGTGTGTGTTCTATTCCAAAAGATGTCACTTTCACCGACTGCTGCTGAGGAACTGTAATCACCTGAGATACAAAAAGGCAAAAGTGGTTGGCTCTGTCTAACCAAAGAGTAAACCCACAAAGAAATTCGGTATCAAAATATGGCACAGACAAGTGAATGGTCTGCTGTGACGTACACACATTGATAATACCCAAACTTAAAAACCCCATTTATAATTGTCATTTTCAAAGTCTTTCAATTAGGTCCCCTGGGTAAAGAGAGTTGGCTTCAAATTGCTCAAACAAAATTCTGTAATTAAAAAAAATTCGATAATTCAAGTTGCTGAGATTCTAAAGGACAAGAAATAGATTTATAAAAAAAAAACGGTGACCCAACCACCCACTGAAAAATGATGACTCATTTCTGTGCTCTTTTCCACTACTAAAATCCCCATTTCTTTAGACTTAACTCAAGTCTACAAAAGGTAAGGGATGTGTGTAAGGGGAAAAAAATAAATATGATAATAATCTACATTCAAAATAAGTATTATTTAAATACCAAGATCTCCAATGCTATTCTCTTTTACAATGCCCTTATAGATAAAGATTGAACCAAACACACAAACCTGGAACCGACCCCGCTGAAATGATCCACTCATCGCTTTACATCTACTCAAAGCCCTAGTATCAGCCATGGACTCTCCTGTCAGGGGAATGGGATCAGGAGCAACTGCTGATCTCATATCTTCTGTTTCCACTGCAAGTTTTGCACAATTGTAAGCAGAAAAGAGAAAATTGTTTGTTAAGACTAAATTTGTTTACATTACCAAAAAAATGAAGAAAAGTAGAAAAAGCTTAACCCCTGCTAAATAATTAAAAAGTGTTAATGTAATAAGCAACACTGCAGAAGTCCCTAACTCAAAATCAGACATTGTAAGATTTATCCCGAGACTTAGTATCTACATGAAATGAGTAACTGTAAAACCAAATTAGTTACAAAAGGAAAAGTAAAGTGGCAATGACATTAATGGGACATGTCACAGACATGGGCTATGTGGAAAAAGTGGTAAGATTTGTATATGAACAAACAAACAAACAAAAAAAAGAAAAACAGAAGTAAATGAAAAGTGATGTTACCTAGTCTATGTCCCTGACTGTAAGCACACTACCTTGACGGACTTTTGATCTCTTGAAAAAGCTGGTTGACTGCCGTAGCCTGTATGCCCAGCTTTTTAATTTGCGAGTCCAGGATTTCTTGCTAATAGGATTTTTGAGACTAGGACAAGTAAAGCTTAGGCCAAAATATCCACCTCCTGTCTGCAGATGAATGGCTCCACCGCTTGACACAGCAGCAGGATAGGCCTCTGGATCCCCTGGCAGTGAAGCATCTGGGGACATCTCCTAATGGAGACAAAAAGAGAAAAACCAAAATGGTAATAATTTAGGTAAGGTGAAGCTGTTGTTTATATCATTGGACTTTCTTGCATGGACTAATCAGTAATCAAAAATGGAATGCTATGTATACCTGCATATCAGAGTGAATCTGAAGTATTCAACTTAGCGGAATTAATCCTTCCCCTTTCTTTAAAAATATTATTTGGACTTCAGACAAATAAAGAGCAGATATTTTTCATTACAGCAACTTTGAAAATTTTTGAATTTTTGAATATTTTTCATTACAGCAACTTTGAAAACTGAAATTAAAATTATTTCCTTCATATGCTTCATTTACTAAAAAAAAGTTACTGAAACCCTATGCTCTTAAAATGAAACTTTCATTTATGCTCATATTATTTGAGAGAGTTAAAGATGCCTAACACACATGATAACATAGAAAAAAGCTTTTCTAGGCATTTAGATTTATAGAGAAAAACTACCAAATCAAATTTCTTACTTTATGTCAGCACGCAGAAACTTACAATGGACCTTGAAATTATTTCAAATTCTTGCTATAAAAATTGTTAACATCAGGCCACAGCTCACTATAAAATCACTCTCCTCTTCTTGCCTCCCATCCCTCCCAACAAAATGTCAGAATTAACTGTTGTATTCTAAATGAGTACTTTAAAAATAAAACCTCTATAACAGTTAATACAAAAGTATACAACTTTGGGAACATGAGACTCGTCTCTACTAATCTAGAAAATTAAATGAGTATTAAAAAGTTCAAAGAATGGGATTCAGCATTTGTCTGCAGGACGATAGCATAAGTGGCATTAAGTACACTGGAGTCTTGAATAAGCATTAACACTCAGGGCAGGTCAGCAGTTATTAAAATTCTGAACAATCAGTTCTTATTTTCTGAAGTCCTATTTTGGAAAAAAAAACTCATTCTGAACTAGTAATAATGCTACCTTCATGAAGAGAAAAAATTCTCAATAATATTAAATTTAGAAAATGTTGCATTGGTCCCACTGAAATTACAGAAAATTTTTTAATAAGTTATAACTGGATCAAGACGGTGAGTTAAGCACGAGTTCTAGTCTACCTTATCAGTCCAAATCCATAGACATGACAGAAAAAAACAGGCATAGACACATGCATATATGACTAAAGGAGGGAAAAGAAGCCCATGACACAGGCAGTAACTATTTCAAAATGCTGCAAACTTGGGTGGCAGATATCGGCAGTGAGAGCGAGCCCTGGCCAACCAAAGGGAAGAGTGGTTGGCTAGAATGCTTACAAAGCTGTCCCCAATCAGTCTCCTATCTACCTCAACATCATCTCATAACACTCTCCTACTTCCTGGACTTCTTTTGGTTCCTTGCACAGGTCTCCACCTATGACTGTTACCACCACACACAAGTTCTTCCCTGACTACCCTATATAAAGTAATCCCCTACTCATTCTATCATAGCCTTTTTCTTTATTTATTTGTTTAGGATCTATCTTCTCCCACTAGAATTTGGGCTTCACAAAGAGAGATCTTGACTTACTCACTGAATGGGAGAGTAAACTGGTTGGGGTACCAAAGAAAGAATAGCCAGGCAGTTCTTCTTTCCTTCCCCACCTCCACAGCAAGCAAAAGACAGTAGAGGCATCTGCTCCCAAATAAGAGTGGTGAGAGGAAAATGTCTGTGGCCCAATCACCAACGTAGGAAGGAGACAACATCCAGAAGGAAGGGAAAGCCCTTCCACCTTTGAAGAAGATTAAGCTACCTTCTAGGCAGCATTTCGAGACAAGTATAATATTCAGAGCCAAGAAGCGTGTCCCATGCCTTTCCCACAATTACTGGAGGAAGGCTACAACAATTATATATAGCATTTAGAGAGACAAACAAGAAACTGTACAGGGAAAAAAGAAAAAATGAGTCTAAGAATCACCAAACACTTATGGGAAATCAACACTATACAAAAACATTAGGGGCACCTGATTGGCTCAGTCAGTAGAGCATGTGACCCTTAATCTCAGGGTCATGAGTTGAGGCCCCACATTGGGTGTGGAGCCTACATAAAAAGTAAATAAATAAAAACTTTAAAAAAGAAAGAAAACACTAAATTCAATAAGAAGAATAGCCAAGTTTTGAAATAGCATCAATAACTTTAATGGAGATATTAATGACTTTAATGGAGATATTAATGACTTTAATATCTCCAGAAATATGTGTGAAGATAATACAAGCATAAGAAAAATTATGAACTACAGTTACTGGAAATTAAAAATATAATCCTTGGGGTGTCTGGGTGGTTCAGTGGGTTAAGCATCCAACTCTTGATTTCAGTTCAGATCATGATCTCAGGGTTGTGAAATTGAGCCCCATGCTGGGCTCTGTGCTGGGTGTGGAGCCTGCTTAAGATTCTCTCCCTCTCCCTCTGCCCTTCTCTCTTCCCCTCTCTAAAAAAAATGAAAAAAAAATTAAAATAAAAAAATAATAATAGATTCCTTGACATAAAGAAACAGCTGAATAGGAGACTGGAAATAGCTTAAAAATTGAGAAATTCTTCCAGTACAAAAAGCAAAAGGACAAAGAGATAAAAAGCAGACAACGAAAAGTTAATAGATAAGAAAAGCAGCAAATGAAGAAATAAACGATCTCTATTTACAGACAATATGATCTTATATATTATACAGAAAATACTAAATGATACACAAACTCAGCGAAATTGAAGGATACAACATCAACACAAAAAAATAGTTGTATTTCTATAGATTAGCAATGAAAAATCTGAAAAGGTAATTAAGAAAACAATTCCATTTATAATAAAAACAAACAGAATAACAATGGTACTGGAACAATTGGATAGTCAGATGCAAAAGAATGAAGGTGAATCTTTATTTCACACCATATACAAAAATTAACTCAAAATGACCCTACCATGTACACTTAATCAAGTGTGAAGCAATAAAGGCATTTTTGGACTTAAAAAAATACCCAAATTAGTCATTCATGCAACAAATTTAAAAATATTACTCATTGAAGCATTTTGGAGTAGGGGAGGAAGGAATTCTAGGACACGAGAAATAGTGGCAAGTAAGTTTGATCCAGAAGTAGCAATGGACACTTAGACAAAAGAATCCATTTGACCTTGACACGTGAGTGTCCTCTGAGCAACAAAATTTAAATGACAGAAAATTATTTTTCATTTTTAATGGTTCTAATCATCTTACATGATCATCGGATAACAATATAATCATAATATAAATGCTGTTTACTGACCTTCAATTCTTCAAATCAACCCACAGACAAAGCAAAACCAATGTTACAGAAAAAAAAATGTAGATGTTATAAACTTTGCCAGTGTTAAAAAGCAATACACGTAATAAAAATTAGGAGGTATGTGGGAAAGAAGAAGAGAGGGAAAATATAATAATTTCCTCACCCTTCATAGTAGTGAATTATTAGGTATTATCTAAAAGTATTCAATCAAAAGATAGATGAATAAGTGTATTATTTACAAGTTATTAATGGCAATGACTTCAAGAATTAAAACCAGAAACTGAACAGTGTTTGGGGAGGAGACTGGGGTATAAGAAGTTGTTAACATAATTACTTTTAATTTTCTATCCTTCTGAATTGCTTTCCTGTTTATATATTAACTACATAATTTAAAACTACTAGTTTACAACAATATAAATCTTTATGTTGTATCTCTTCACTGGAATATTATGCCATTGTTTAAAAAACATAAGTGAAAAAAAAAATAAAAAATAAAAAACATAAGTGAGGTGGAACTATGTGTACCAAAATGGATAAATGCTCATAATTGAAAAAATGCAGAATAGCACATGCATGTAGAGAAGTATATGTATAAAAACATATGTATCTATGTCTTTGTAAATATGTAATAAAGAGGTATGACTGGGGCGCCTGGGTGGCTCAATCCACTAAGCATCTGACTTCTGCTAAGGTCATGATCTTGGGCGGGGATTGAGCCCCAGGTTGGGCTCCCTCCCCCAGCTCATGCTCTCTTTCTCTCTCAAATAAATAAATAAAATCCTTTAAAAAAAGAAGTATGATTATACAAATATCTGTATGTTAGTTAAAACTATGTCTGCAAAGATTCATTAACAGCTGTGTCTATAGGTTTGGAAGTGGGATGGATTTTACTTTACATACACACATATGATACTTATATAATAATAACAATAATAAAGAGATACAGTGGTGAAGATTTATAAATATATCTATGATATACTATAAAATGAAAAGATAAATTTGCAGACCAATATGCATATAGCGCAATCCTATTTTTTTAAATAAAAAGTTATAGGGATGTAAAAAGATCCATGTAAGCTTAAGAAGGTTAAGTACCAAATACTGGATAAACACCAGATAGTCATTACCCCTGTGATTTGAAGGAATAGAAAAGGGAAATTAAGTTCCTATGTACATAACTTGAAAAAAATACCGTATGATTTCACTCACGTGGAATTTACGAAACAAAACAAATGAACTCGGGGTAGGAGAAGAGGAAAACCAAGAACCAGAGAGGGGAGGTGGGTGGACTGATGGGCTGAATAGGAGATCAGGATTAAGGAGGGCACTTGTGATAAACGCAAGGTGTTGGATCACAGCAGGAAGTGCTGAATCACTATATTGTACACCTGCACTAATATTAGACTGGAGGTGAACTGGAATTTAAATTTAAAAAAATAATAATTTTTTTCAAATAAAACCCACCAAACAAGATTAAACTAGAAGCATAAACTTTTAACTTTTAAGAAAGGAAATTGGGACCAGGCACTTTTAAGTGGAAATCTAAAAGCCAGTTCTTCCTACCTACTAAAACAATCTATGAATCAGTCCTGTTGTCACTAATACAAAAAAAGACATCCTTGCAGGTTCCTAGTTAATTCACCAGAGGGCTCTCTCACCAAAGATACTTCTGTCATCTCCATCTAGAAATTCTGGGCACCTGCAGCCAAAATCATGACCTTCTTAAATAACCTGCGACCTCAGAATCTTAAGACATAGACAATTTCATTTCAAAGGATATAACTTTAGAAAAGAAGGAATTTCTTTAAAAGAATAAGGGTAAGAAATCGATTAGAAAGAATAATACTTACATGTAAACATAATTCGCTGGGTATAGAAGTTATCACATTCAGGTCCCTTTTGAATACTGATATGTTAGCAGGCTGACTTGCAGCCACATTGGACAGAATCTTAGAGCCTGTCTGCTGAAAATTAGGGGACTGTGCAGGACTATCTTGAATTCCACTGTGACTGATGCCTATGACTTCTGGCACTGGGCATGAGAGCGTATCTTCAGCAGAGGAAGAAAATGGAGAGTCTATGCTTTGGGTATCCTTCTGACTCTCAGGATAGATGCTAGATATGCTATGCTCCTGATAGAGCAAGTTTCTTAATTTTTCATCCAGAGTTTTAATTCGGTTGTCTGCAAACTCCATTTTTGGAGGTCTTTCCCCATCTGATTCCAGGATAGTAGTGGGTAGAAGGGTAGTCAGTTCAAGGCCAGGGGTCTGAGTGGGAATGACCATCTTAGGAGAACTTGCTTCAGTGTTCATTGTGGTTTCTCCTTCTTGGGAAATAAACTCTGCATCCATAGTTGGCTGCTGCACTGCTAAGGATTGAGGCTTTTGATCAGATATAAATGCCAGAGTTGTAACAGAGTTACCAGCAATCTGAGTTGACTCGCCAGGAGGGACCATAGGTACATCAGCCTGACTGGCAGCTTGGTGACATGGATATACAGGTAGAAATATGCCTGCTCGGTTGGTGAGTCCCTCACCAACTGGAACTGCACGAACTGAAGTAGCAGTATAACTTGAACTACTAGTAACTCGTGCCATTATCTGCCTGTCATCTTCCACTCGATACAATATAGCTGGCTGCTTAGTTTCTACACTGGCATATTCAGAAATCTTACCATCAACTACATCCTTGAGTTCTGATTTGGAGGCAAAAAGTACACGCTGGCATGGATTACTTTCTAGAGTGGGCAGTGTGTCCTGTGATATTTCCTTATTACTTGTGGTTCTTGGACCTGGAACAATAACAAAGAAAAGCTAGGCACATATTAATAAATACAAAGCATGGACTAGTAACCAAATTCAAAGGGGACAAGAGGAGCAAGGGACAAACAAGAACCTGTGTGAATAAGTCTTGTAAATAAGACTCAAAATACACAGAATTCAACCTGTCAAGGAATAAAAACTTTTTATTTTTTCCCATAAATATATTTTAAAATATTACCTTTTAAAATGGCTTAAGTTATACCCTAACAATAATACCTTCAAAAATTATTATGAACATTCTCATAAGAATACAATATCCATGAACACAAATTAAAGATATCGTATATATCTTGTAACCCCTCCAAGTTTGGAGAAAGCTGGCAGACAATGAACACTTACCAGGAAGCAGAGACAGCCCAGGAACTGTAGATATGGACTGCTGAAGAGAAGGAGGTGATTGAGCCTCACGGTTTCTTATTGTTTGATTGATACAGAATCGCCACCGACCAACTGGGGATGACTGTGGAGCAGATTCATCTGTAAAAAGAATTAGCAAATATCAATATGCTAAGCAACTGTCAACATGTTTACCCTATTAAGGAAACCAGGTTAAAACACCAATTTGTCTTGTATCTCCATTTCCAACAGCATTAGGATATGTGTAATTTATAAGACCAGACCTCCCAACGCAGGCAAATACTCTAAAGAACTAAGTACAAGATATTATTAGGGAAGGATTTTTTAAATCTATGAAAACAAACATTGTAGTAATAGCAATTAGAAGAGGGCACATTTTGGGGGGAAAATGGAAAGCACTTTTTCCAATAAAACCTCTATCTCCTGTTCTGCATCCTGATTATGATGATGCTTACCCAATTCTATAGGTATTAAAACTTACAGAACTATACACCAAAAGAAAAAAATCAATTTTACTGTATGACAACTTAAAAATAAAGTCCCTACATCTTTATTCCTACTTTGTAAATTCATTCAAATAAGTAATTCTTTTTGTAAACTTTACCATACTTTATTACTCAGAAATCTGCTCAAATTCCCCCTAGCAAGAAAGAACAGAGGAGGACCCTGGCATCCTAACACAAAGTAAATTTCAGGGTAATGGTATCTGGTTTCATGACTCCCACACCACCTGTTGCTTCTTCATGTTGTTATAATTCCTTCACAGGTCCTCATTTGTCTATGGCTCTTCGCCCCCTCCCAGATACTCTAAATATAACCATGACCAGAGCTGAAAAGAATGGAGAGATAAAGTCATCAGAAAAGAAAACAGAAGAACCCATTTTTAGTCCCTGGAAGTTTAGCTAGTAACTGATTTACAAAAACTTATCAGTGATCACAGTAGGTAGAAGTATAACACTAGTGGAAGGAAATCAAGATATAAATGACTATATTAAAACACGAGGCAAACTTAGAACATAGTGATATTAGTTAAGAAAGGTACTGTCCACATCATATCAGTGGTTTAAAAAACCAACTTACCAATTAACTTCAAACAGTAAAGCCATTAAAGGTCATCAGAACTGTGACTGCTTTTCAGATAACATACAATGCAATGACTCAGAAATCAATTAATTGGATAAAGAACCAACACTTGAAGAAAATCTGGAGAATGACTTTACTTCTTACATCTGGGCTGAAAAGGCCTTTCCAAGTGTGGGTAAACCTACATTAACAATTTATGAATTTCCTTTATGGGCTAGTATCTTTCTCAATGAAGATACATAAATTAAAGTTTCCAAATGTCTTGCTTCAAAAGCCACATGGTAAATTTTATGAAATATACTTACTGCTGGTTTGAGTGGATGCAGAATTTATCTGTACTTGTTCAGATGATCCTGTCTGAATTAAAAATGAACAGATAAATAAAGAAGTTCCTGATATATATCTGAGAAGACCTATTTGCTAAACAACTGCTCTTACTTGGCTATTGTTGGATTCCACAATAATAGAGTCAATTCCGATGGCTCTATCTGCAGCAGAGTGGGCATTAAGGATCTCCTGGGCTTGACCTACAATAGCCCTCAATTCTTCTACAAATTTTTCTTTCTCACTTTCTAGCACAAAGTTATCTTCAACCTGTCCAAAAGTAAAAGTAAGTCTATTAAATTTAGTTTCTTCAAAATTATAATATTATATCAATGGTGACTATCTTAAATTAAAATAAATGAAAATTAAGTATTAGATACAAAGGCCACACGAGAATTAAAAACAACCAGCACTGGGGCACCTGGGTGGCTTAGTCAGCTGAGTGTCCAACACTTGGTTTCAGCTCAGGTCATGATCTCAGGGTCGTGAGATCGAGCCCAGCATCAGGCTCCACACTCAACAGGGAGTCTGCTTGAGATGCTCTCCCTCTGCCCCTCCCTCCGCTGGCGCTCTTGCGCTCTCTAAAATAAATAAATAAATCTTTAAAAAAATGACCACACTAAAATGCCACATAAAACATTAACTTATTCTTATTTTGAGACCACTGATGCTTGTCAGATTGGTACCACCTACCAGAGAAAAAGCCAACATTTTAAAAAAAATCTCACATTCTATAAATTATCATTTGAGGAACATAACTGATGAAATGTTTATGATTACCACTAGGATGTCCAAACCCAAAAGTTTTTTAAATCACAAAATGAACATCTCTAAAGCTTATAAAGAATGGCCTGGAGAGTTCAGAAAACATGTTAAACAAGAGGCAGAACTAGACTGGAGCCGGGGGTGGAAGGAATGGGGTGGCTGAGTGATGGACATTGGGGAGGGTATGTGTTACGGCGAGTGCTGTGAATTGTGTAAGACTGATGAATCACAGACCTGTACCCCCGAAGCAAATAATACATTATATGTTAATTTTTTTAAAAAAGAACTGTAACTAAAGAATTTTAGTTTTATTTCCTGTGTAACAATTATTAGATCAATGAACTATTTACTGAAAACAAAACAAAAACAAGAGGCAGAACTAACAACATTATTAACTTTAAAAATGCTTAATTCTTTTTCTTCAGAAATGCACATCTAAAGAAAACTGGCAGAAACAATCTGAGGGTTTTGGAGGGAGGAGGGTGGGAGGTTGGGTGAGCCTGGTGGCAGGTATTATGGAGGGCACGTATTGCATGCAGCACTAGGTGTGGTGCATAAACAATGAATTCTGGAATACTGAGAAAAAATAAAAAAAATAAAGGCTATTAAAAAAAAAGCATGAAGTACTCTTCCTTCTACCCTTATTTATCTGAATTTAAAAAAGGGCAAAACAACTAACTTATTTGAACATAACATAATTAATTAACATATTTTCAAAGAAAATATGAAAACTAAAAGAAATGATGAGTATTATTTAAACACCTATTTGTAAGATGACGTATCAGTACCTAACACAATAGAATTACCTGGGGTATTTTACAAACTAGTGATGCTTAGGCCTTACAGCCAAAGATTCTGATTTAATTAGGGACCTAGGCAATGGATTTGTTTGTAAAAAGCTCTTAAGATGACTTTAACATGCTGCCCGGGATAAGAATCATCGACCTATTAATAAAAACCCCTCATATTTTAGAGATAAATATACTGAAATGAAAGAAGTTACAGTGACTTACTTTTTGTTATAAGTAGTATAGTTCTGCGCAAATCTTAAAAACTAATGGTACCCTAAAAAGACTGCTCTGAATAAGTGAGGGGAGAGTATGAGTAAAAAAAGAGACAGAATGCTAAAGGTTAAATAACTTGGTTTCACTGTACTTACCATATAGTCTGCAATATCCTCTGGTGCATCACCATCAACATCAAACTTGAAGGTGACCATCTTGTTGTTGTGTGTCTCCAGTTGACACTCCACCATATTGTCTCCAGATATTGATACCTGGATACAAACATTTCACCAATTTAAGAATCACAGTTATTTATTATCTTCTCTTTGCAATCAACCAAGGAACTAGATGAGCGTATGTTCAATATATGGAAAAATAGTTTAAACTGTTGAGAATATAAAAAGATTGTTTTTCCCTATTGAAATAGTGCCTTAGCACCCATCCTATGACAAATACAAGAGTTAAACTAGCAAAATATAAATTAGAAATGTGATCCAACAGAAAAGAAAAAGGAATACAACTTCCATAAAAAGACTAAAAAGAAAGACAAAAAAGTCAGAAGAAGTCTATTTTTTCCAAAATGCAAAGATCATTCAGTCATTCATTCCAAAATTCTCTTACTCCTACAAATTGGCTCTTTAAGCAAAAGAAAACATACTGCTATTGGAAATGTATACTGGTCCAGACTTTTTGGACAGTCCATCTAGCAATATGTATTTAAAATTTTTTTAAATCTTCATATATTTTCATTAGTTTCATTAATTTATCTTAAATTGAAGTATAATTAACATACACAGTTATATTGAACTCAGGTGTCCAACATACTGATTTAACAATTCCATACATTACTCAGTGCTCACCATGGTAAATGTACTTACCACCTGTCACCAAACAATGTTATTACAATGTCACTGACTATATTCCCTTTGTTGTACATTCCCCGCAACAAAACAACTTCCCCTGTACCGACCACTTTTATTCTCTGTATTAATGAGTTTGGGGGTTTTTTTGTTTGTTTTTTGTCACTTTTTCACCCATTAATTCTACTTCTAGGAATGAAGCATTAAGAAGAATCAGGGATGTTTATAAAGATCCATGCTCAAGAGTGTCTGTTACAGAGAAACACACAGAGACAGACAGACAAAAGGAGAGAGAGGGGCCCCTGGGTGGCTCAGTGTGTTAAGCCTCTGCCTTGAGCTCAGGTCATGATTTCAGCATCCTAGGATCTAGCCCCAAGTCCGGCTCTCTGCTCAGCAGGGAGCCTGCTTCCTCCTCTCTCTCTTTGCCTGCCTCTCTGCCTACTTGTGATCTCTGTCTGCCAAATAAATAAATAAAATCTTTTTTAAATAAAGGAGAGAGAAAGACAAAAAGTTAAAGAGGACACAGACTGGCAGACAGAGAGACTGAAAACAACCTAAATGACAACAGAAGAAATTTTTAAATTGTTATAGCTCTATATAAGGGACTACCTAAGACAGCAATTGGAAATATTATATTACTGAAAAATTACTGACATAGGAAAATGTACATGATATATTAAGCTTTTAAAAAAGGAGAATATGCCTTCTCAAACTACTACAAAAAAATAGAAGGGGAAGGAAAACTTCCAAATTCATTCTGACACCAGCATTAACTGGATACAAAACCAGATTAAGAAACTGCAAAAAAAAAAAAAAAAGAACTATAAACCAATATCCCTGATAAACATAGATGTAAAAAATACTCAACAAAATACAATAAACTGAATCCAACAACACATTTAAAAAAAATCATTCACCACAATCAAGTAGAATTTATTCCTGGGATGCAAAGGTGGTTCAATATTCACGAATCAATCAATGTAATACACACACATCAACATGAGAAAGAATAAGCCATATGATCATTTCAATAGATGCAGAAAAAGCACACGACAAAGCACAACATCCTTTCATGATGAAAACCCTCAAGAGGTTTATAGGGAACATCCCTCAAAAAAAATAAAGGTCGTATGTGAAAAATCCATAGATAACATCATGCTCAATGATGAAAAACTGAAACCTTTCCCCCAAAGGTCAGGAAAAATTCAAGGATGTCTACTCTCACCCCTTTTATTCAACACAGTACTAGAAGTCCTAGCCACGGAAATCAAATGACAAAAACAAATAAAAGGAATCCAAATCAGTAAGGAAGAAGTAAAACTTTCATTATTTGCAGACAACATGATACTATATATAGAAAACTTAAAGAAAAAGAAAACAAAACACTGAAAAAACTACTAGAACTGATAAATGAATTGACTATGGTCGCAGGATAAAAAATCAATGTACAGATATCAGTCGAATTTCAGTACACTAATAATGAATCAGCAGAAACAGAAAGAGAGAAAGAAAGAAAGAAAGAAAGAAAGAAAATCACATTAACAGTTGTACCAAAAATAATAAAATACCTTGGAATAATCTTATCAAAGAGGCAAAAGACCTATACTCTGAAAACCATCAAATACTGATGAAAAATAAAGATGACACAAAGAAATGGGAAGATATTCCATGCTCATGAATTGAAAGAACAAATACTATTAAAATGATCATACTACCCAAGGCAATCTACACATTTAATGCAAACCTTATCAAAATAACAATATTTTTTCACGGAACTAGAACAAAATACCCTAAAATTTGTATGTAACCACAAAAAAAACTCTGATTAGCCCAAACAATTCTCAAAAAGAAAAGCAAAGCTAGAGGTATCACAATTCCACAAGTTAGAACACAAAGCCATCATAATCAAAACAGTACAGTACTGGCACAAAAACAGACACTCAGATCAAAAGAATAGGATAGAAAGCCCAGAAATAAACACACAATTATATGGTCAATTAATCTTCAGCAAAAGAGCCAAGAATATACAATTGGAAAAGACAGTGTCTTTGAAAAACAGCATTGGTAAAACTGTAGAGTTACATGCAAAAGAATGAAACTGGACTACTTTCATACACCATACACAAAATAAATTCAAAATAGATGAAAGAATTAAATGAGAGGCCTAAAACCATAAAAGTCCTAGATGGGAACACAGGCAGTAATTTCTGTGACACTAGCCGTACCAACATTATTCTAGATACGTCTTCTGAGGCAAGGAAAATAAAAACAGAAATGAACTACTGGGACTGTAACAAAATAAAAAGTTTCTTTACAGCAATGAAAATAATCAACAAAACTGAAAAACAACCTACTAAATTGGAGAAGATATTTACAACTGACATATCCAATAAAGGGTTATCAAGAAAGGTTATAAAGAAAATATAAAACAAGGTTATAAAGAAAATATACAACTCAATATAAGAAATAAACCAATTACAAAATGGGCAGAAGAGAGAGTAAGAGTTTGGCAAGACAGTGGAATAGGAGGACCTGGAGCTCACCTCACCCCGTGTTTTCAATTAGGTATCATCCACATCCAAGTCAATAAACTGGACAGCAATCTGAAGACTGGCAAAACAAATTCCACAACTAAATATATGGAAGAAGCATCACCTCAAAGGTTAGGAAGGTCAATGGTAAAGAAGGCTGCCTGTAGGAGGGACTAGCTATACAAAGACTGCTGAGAAACAGGTCCTCAAGGAAAACTAATTCCCATAACGTATAGCTTTAAGAACCAGATGGGTTGAGTTTGTAAAACCAGGGGGGCTTAGAACCTTGAACTTTGAAGGTCAGCTGACTCAGCACTGGGCAATCCAGGAGGCCAAGTGATAGCTGGGGGTTATTGCCCTTAAAGAGACAGCGACCTGTGGGGAGGCAACATAAAAATGGAAGTCACAGGGGCACCTGGGTGGCCCAGTGGGTTAAAGCCTCTGCAGAAGACACAGGTGGCTTTCTTAACACAAAAAAACAGACACAAAGAGCCAGAAAAAGTGAGATAAAAACTTATACCAGATAAAAGAACTGGACAAGCCACAGCCAGAGATATAAGTAACATGCCTGATAAAGAAAGCAAAAAATGATAAGGAAATTCACTGGACTTGAGAAGAATAGAAGACATGAGTGAGACCCTTAACACAGAGATAAGGAAAGACATAACAGAGTTAAAGGGCACAATAAATGAAATGAGAAACATACTTAATGGAATGAAAAGCAAGACAGAAGAAGCAGAGAAATGAATTAGTGACCTGGAAGAAAGAGTAGTAGAAAGGAATAAAGATGAACAAAGAGAGACAAAAGAACTATGCAACGAAAAAATAGACTTAGGAAACTCAGTGAATCCATCAAATGTAATAACATTCAAACAACAGGAGTCTCAAAAGAAGAAGAGAGAGAAAGGGGAGAGCAGAACATTTATTTCAAGAAATAATTGTTAAAAACATCCCCATCTGGAGGAAGGAAGCAAAAATCCAGATCCAGGAGGCACAGAGAACTCCAAAAGAATAAACAAAAGCAGACTGATACCAAGACATATTGTAATTAAATTTGCAAAATGAGTAACAAAAAAAAAATCTCAAAAGCAGTGAGACAAAAGAAACCCTTAACTTACAAAGGTAAAGCCATAAGGCTAGCAGGAGATTTTGCAATAGAAACTTTGCAAGCCAAAAGGGAGTGGCATGATCTATTCAAAGTGCTGAACGAAAGAATCTGAAGCCAAGAATACTCTATACAGCAAAGCTATCATTCTGTATAAAATAAGAGATAGAGTTTCACAAACAAAAACTAAAGCAGTTCATGATCACTAAACCAGCCCTGCAGAAATATTAAAAAGGACTCTGAGCAGAAAAGAGAAAGCAAAAGTGACAGCATATGGGGTGCCTGGGTGGATCAGTCAGTTGAGTGTCCCACCCTTGATTTCGGCTTAGGTCATGATCTCAGGGTTGTGAAACTGAGCCCCTAGGGAGTCTGCTAGAGATTCTCTCTCCCTCTCCTTCTGCCCCTCCCCCAGTCAAGTGTGCTCGCTCTCTCTTTCCAACGTAAATGAATAAATAAATAATTTTGAAAAGTGAATAAATAAGTCTTTAAAAGTAAAAAAGAGGAAAAGTGACAGTACAGGTGCAGAAAACGGAGAAGTGGTAAAAGTGAGTATTTCTGTACAAAAAAAAATCAGTTAAGGAACTCACCAAAAAAAAGGATTACATGAACTAACCTATACCTAAAACATGGGGAGAAGAGAAGTAAAGAATCGGTTCAAACTTAAATGACCATCAACCTAACATAGACTGCAATATGCAGTAAATGTTAAATCAAATTTATCATATATCCAGTATCACATATCAAAACCACTAATATTCAAAGATAAAGAAATCCAAATATAAAACTGAAAAATCAGCAATATATGAAAGAAAAACACAAGAAAGGGAGAAAAAAAATCTCTCACAAGTAATAAAATGCAATAAGTACATATCTAATAGATATGTAATTGATAATTACTTTCAGTGTAATAAATGGAATAAATACTCCAGTGAAAAGACATAGGGTAACAGAATGTATAAGAATACAATGCCCATCTATATGCTGCCTACAAAAGATCAATTCTACACTTAAAGACTTAAGAAGATTGAAAGTGACAGGGTGGATAAACATCTATCATGCAAATGGATGTCGAGAGAAAGCCAGAATAGCAGTACTTACATCAAACTAGACATTTAAACCAAAAATATAAGAAGACATTAAAAAAGACATAACAATAAAGGTGACAAGCCAACGAGAAGCTGTAACAACTGCAAATATTTATGAACCTAACATGGGACCAGTGAAATACGTAAAACAGTAATAACAAATATAAAGGAACTTATCGATAATAATCAATAATAGCAGGGGACTTAAACACCCTACTTATATCAATGGACATATCATCCAAACAGAAAATGAACAAGGAAACACTGGCTTTGCATGACACACTGGAACAGATGGATTTAACACACACATTCAGAACATTCCACCCTAAAACAGGAGAATACACAGTGTTTTCAAGTGCACATTGAACAACCTACAGAATAGATCAAATATTAGCTCTCAAAACAAGTCACAATAAATTCAAGAAGATTGAAGTCATACCATGCATCTTTTCTGACCACAATGCTATGAAACCAGAAGTCAGCCACAAGAAAAAAAAACCTAGAAAGACTACAAATATATGCAGGTTAATTAACATGCAACTAGTCAATGAATGGCTCAACCAGGAAACAAAAGAAGAAATAAAAAAGAAACAAATGAAAATGAGAACACAATGGCCCAAAACCTCTGGGATGTAACAAAAGCTGTTTTGTTTAAATATTTTATTTATTCATTTGAGAGAGAGAGAGAGTATGAGAAAGAGAGAGAGCACAAGCACAAGGAGGGTGGTGCAGAGGCAGAGGGAGAAGTAGACGCCACGCTGAGCGGGGAGCCTGATGTGGGACTTGATCCCAGGATCCTGGGATCATGACCTGAGCTGAAGGCAGATACTTAACTGACTGAGCCACCCAGGCACCCAGCAAAAGCTGTTCTAACATGGAAGTTTGTAACAACAATCTGGGAGTACCTCAAAAAGTAAGAAAACTCTCAAATAAACAATGTGACCTTGCATCTAAAGGAGCTAGAAAAAACCAACAAACAAAACCTTAAACCAGCAGAAGGAAAGATAAAGATTAGAGCAGAAATAAATGATATAGAAACTGGAAAAACAAGCAAACAAACAGAATAGACAGTGAAAGGAAGGGTTAGCTCTATGAAAAAAATGAATAAAACTAATAAACTTCTACTGACACTTATCAAGAAAAAAAGGGCTCAAATAAATAAAATCACAAATGAGCAAAGAGAAATAACAATCAACACCACACATAGATAGAAACAATTATAAGAGAATATTATGGGGTGCCTGGGTGGCTCAGTGGTTTAAGCCTCTGCCTTCAACTCAGGTCATGATCCCAGCGTCCTGGGATCGAGCCCTGCATCGGGCTCTCTACTCAGCAGGGAGCCTGCTTCACCCACTCTCTCTCTGCCTGCCTCTCTGCCTACCTGTGGTCTCTGTCTGTCAAATAAATAAATAAAAAACCTTTAAAAAAAAAAGAATGTATTGACCTGTACATTGATTGGATGTGTCCTTTAAAAAAAAAGAGAGAATATTATGAAAAATTATATGCTAGAAATTAGGAAACCTAGAAGAAATGGATAAATTCCTACAAACATATAAACTACCAAAACTGAAACAGAAGGGGATAGAAAATTTGAACAGATAACCAACAAAGAACTTGAGTCAGTAATCAAAAACTCCCAACAAAAAAAGTCCAGGTCCAGATGCCTTCACAAGCAAATTCTACCAAACATTTAAAGAAGAGTTAATACCTATTCTTCTCACACTATTCCAAAAAATAGAGAAGAACGGAAAACTTGCCAATTTGCTCTATGACACCAGCATTACTCTGACTCCAAAACCAGATAAAGACACCACTAGAAAAGAGAACTCCAAGCCAATATCCCTGATGACCATACACACAAAAATCAATGTTTAAAAGGAAAAGCAGGGGTGCCTGGATGGCTCAGTCAGTTAAGCAGCTCAGGTCATCATGAGCTCAGGGTTGTGAGATAAAGCCTCACATAGGACTCCAAGCTCAGCAGGCAATTTGCTTCTCTTCCTCTCTCTCTCCCTTTCCCTGTGCCCTTCCCTCTACTTACATGCATGCTCTCTCTTTCTCTCTAAAAAACGAACTGATAAATCTTTACAAAATAAAAGGAAAAGGAAAAGCAAAGCTGGAGGCAACAGAACTCTAGACATCAGGTTATACGACTAAGCTGTATTAATCAAAACACTATGGTGCTGGCATAAAAATAAACAGATAAATCAATGAACAATAATAGAAAATCTAGAAGAGTAAACCCACAACTTTAGGATCAATTAATCTTCAACAAAGCAGGAAACAATATCCAGTGGTAAAAGGACAGTCTCTTCAACAAATGGCTTTGGAAAAACTGGACAGCAACATGCAAAAGAATAAAATTTCACCACTTTCTTACACCATATACAAAAATAAATTCAAAATGGATTAAAGATCTAAATGTAAGACCTAAAACTGCAAAAATCCTAGAAGAGAATACCAACAGTAACTTCCTGGTATCAGCACTAGCAACTTCTTTCTAGTTATATCTCCTGAAGAAAGGGACACGAAAGCAAAAATGATCTACTGGGACTACATCAAAATAAAATCTTCTAAACAGCAAAGGAAACAATTAAGAACTAAAGGCAACCTATGGAATGGGAGAAGATATTTGCAAATTACATATCTGATAAAGGGCTAGCATATAAAATGTATAAAGAATTTGTAAAACTCAACACAACAAAAACAAATAATCCAATTACAAAGTTGCCAGAAGACACAAACAGACATTTCTCCAAAGAAGACATTCAGATGGCCAACAGACACATGAAAAGATGCTCATCATCACAGACCTGAAAATCAAAACTACAATGAGCTATCACCTCATGCTTGTTGGAATGGCTAAAATCAACAACACAAGAAAAAATAGTTATTGACAAGGATGTGGCAAAAAAGGAACCCTCATGCATTATTGCCTGGAATCCAAACTGGTGTAGCCACTATGGAAAACACTATGGAAGTTCCTCAAAAAGTTCAAAATAGAACTACCCCATGATCCAGCAATCATATTACTGGCTATTTACATAAAAAATATATAAACATTAAAAAATATATATATATAAACATTAATTCAAAGGGATATATACAACCTTATGTTAATAGCAGCACTATTTACAATAAGCAAGATATGGAAGCAACTCAAGTGCCCATCAACTGAAGAATGGATAAAGAAGATGTGGGGTGTGTATATAGATATAGATATAGATATAGATATAGATATAGATATATACAAATACATATATACACACACAATGGAATATTATTCAGCCATAAAAAAGAATGAAATCTTGTCATTTGTAGCAAAATGGATGGCACTCGATAGTGTAATGCTAAGTACAATAAGTCAGTGAGACAAGGACAAATAACAACATTTTACTCATATGCAGTATTTAAGAACAAATGAAAAATTGAAAAAAAAAAGGGAGAGAGACAACCAAGAAATAGATAACCAGCAAAGAACTGGAGTCAGTAATCAAAAAACCTCCCCTGTTTATCACAGGGGAGGTATATGGGGGATGGGTGAGATAGATGATATGGATTAGATTACCTTTATCACGATGAGCAGTAAGTAATGTACACAACTGTTAAGTAACTGTATTATACACCAAAAACTAATATAACACCGTATGTTAACTCTACTGGAATTAAAATAAAAAACTTAATACAATTAATATATATGTGTATATGTGTGTGTGTACGTGTGTGTGTGTACAGCAAAAGAAAAAGAAGAATATGAAATTATATATATAGGTTTAAGCATCCATCCAAAATGTTTATCACATTGGTTAGAATACCAGCTTTAAAGTCTGAAATGGATTCAGATCCAACAATCACTTGCTAATTCAATGACCACAGACAAATTACTAAAGATGAGTATACTAACATCTATCATACAGGTGTACTGAAGGATTAAATGATAAAACAAATGCATAACATTTGGGGTTGCTACCACAAAAGAATACAATAAATATGCTACTATTACTAGTACTATTACAACCTTAATAATGTAAAATACTACACATACATACAGGAAAGAAAGATGAAACTAAAACATTAATAGGAACTATCTCTGAGAGGTGGTAAAAAGTGATTTTTATTTTCTTCCTAATATTTGGCCTATATTTCCTAGTACAGAATATTGTAATCAGAAAAAATTTTAATGAAAGAGATGTTAGCATTCTGCGATGCTCTATACTTATGTCTGAAGCAACATGGTCCCAACCTGTCAACACAGACCTCTACACACACACTTAACCAAATAATATTTACACACTGACCTGAAGGACAGTAAGTTGGAATTTAGTCCCCTTCTCTGGTCGAGGACAGGAAGCTCTTCTTTGTTTGATCCGATCTTGTTTGCCATTTCCACATGGGTTATCAGGGGTATTGATGTTTTCTTTCACAGCTGCCACATCAGGATTCAAACTAGTTATTAGAAAAAAAACAAAAGCAAGTCATATTCAATTTCTCAGAGAAAACATTATTCCATGATTCTTCAAAGCCCAGTATTTAACCCAAATTAGAATTAACATTTGAAATTCTATGATATCTAGAATAATTCCATTCTGACACTAAAATTCTAGAAAAATTCCAATTATAAAATAATACATAATCAGTTTAAGGATATAAATAAGAAATATAATGTCTGAGAATATACAAAAAGCACATTGTACACATTAAACTGGTTAATTTAATGGTATGTGAATTATATCTCAATGAAGATGTTATTCAAAGTTACAAAAAACTGAGATAATATGTATTTATTTGGCAATCACCTGACAGTAGTGGGAATAAAAGAAAAACATGGGCATTGACAATCTTTGTGGAACCTTTGATCAGAGGATGCTCTTGATCAATTTTATCTTGTTTGTTTTGGGTATATTATTAATGTGTTCAAATAAATCTTCTAAAAAACAATTTTCACTCAAAATATACCTGTTTATGTACTGAACTCAAAAGGACATAGACGAACAGGGTATAAGAAAGAACAAAAAATGAAAATGAGATTAAAAAAAAATGTGGTAA
The DNA here is from genome assembly GCF_963455335.1 of Martes martes. Lineage (NCBI taxonomy): Eukaryota > Metazoa > Chordata > Mammalia > Carnivora > Mustelidae > Martes > Martes martes. Next base: position 44,333,512 of record NC_137897.1, read on the forward strand.
AGGTTCATTGGAAGATGGTGGCAGAATAGGAGGACCCTATGCTCGCTTGTCCCATGAATACAGCCAGATAACTATCAAATCATCCAAAATACACCAGCAATTGACCTGAAGACTGGAAGAACAACTACACAACTAAAGGTACAGAAGCAGCCACACTGAAGAAGATAGAAAGTGTGGAGACACGTTTGGGGAGAGAATCAGATAGTGGTCACTGGGGTGGGAAGGAAGCAGCGGTCACAGAAAAGGGTTACCAGACTAATACACAGGGGAGTGGATGGGAAAAAATCCCCATAGCAATTGGCTTGGAAAACAAGAGGGGCCAAATTTTATGACTTTCAGCAACCAGCAAGGCATAAAGCCTAGAGTTTTAAAGGTCACTGGGCTTGGCTGGGATACAGCCCAGAGGGCACTGTGCTACACTTGCAGAGCAGGCAGGCAAATAACCTGTGAGTATACAGTGTGGCAACAGTGATCTGAAGAGCACCTGGAGTACACAGTGGGGAGGTTATTTGTTCATTTCAGACCACATCCCAGAGAGGCATCATTCATGGAGAGAAACCTCCAGGAAGAAAAGAACTAGGAGGTGCCATTTCCTTCCCCTGACCCTAAGTGTAAGCATAGAGCCATGACAGGAACCAGCACAATGCTGACAACCCCAACCTTACATGCTTATAACAAGCCCTGCCTCTCCCACATTCTAGTGGAACTCCCATTCCCAGTCTCCATTGCCACAATCCCACCTTGATGACTCCCTCCCCCAGAAGATGGGCCCAAAACCCTGTTCATACAATGCTTCCTGACTTAGGAGTTTTGCAGAGCACCAGTTATAGTGTTGGTATAGGTCTCACTTCACAAACAGACTAGAGCACACCTAGCTAAAACATGCCACATTCAGGCAAGGGATCAAATACTGCCCACAACACACAAATAGAGCCTCGGCAAACAACTGGCCTGAAGGATAAAGTGACTAGGACAAAAGAAGAGCATACACAGCACACACTGGAGACACTCCTGTAAGCACCAGGCCCTAGGGAACAAGGGACACTACTGGGCAAGGCATTACAGGATCTCTTCATCATAAGGCCATTACCCTCAAGAATAGAAGATGTGGTTGACTTTCCTAAAGCGTAGAAACAGGCACAGTAATGTAGGTAAAATGAGAAGACAGAGAAATTTATCCGGAATGAAAGAACAGGACAAGGCCACAGCCAGAAATCTAAGCAAAACAGAGATACTTAACATGCCTGATAGAGAATTTAAAGTAATGATCACAAACATACTCACTGAACTTGAAAAAAGAATGGAGGACATCAGTGAGACCCTTAACATAGAGATAAGGAATAAATAAAATTTATTGAGCCCTGAAATAAAGGGCTCAATAAATGAAATGAGAAGCACATTTGATGGAATAAAGAGAAGGATGGAAGAAGTAGAGGAGCAAATTAGTAATTTAGAAGCCAGAATAATGGAAAGTCATCAAGTTGAACAAGAGAGAAAAAAGAATTATGAGAAATGAAAATAGACATAGGGAACACAGTGACTCCACCAAATGTAATAACATTCATATTATAGGAGTCCTAGAATAAGAGAGAAAAAACGGGGTAGAAAATTTGTTGGAAGAAATAATAGCTGAAAACTTCCCTAATCTGGAGAAGGTAACAGATATCCAGATCCAGGAGGCATGAGAACCCCCAATAAAATCAACAAAAGGAGATCCATACCAAGATATATTGTAATTAAACTGGCAAAAAAAATAGTGATGAAGAAAAAAATTTAAGGGGCATCTAGGAGGCTCAAGTCAGTTAAGCATCTGCCTTCAGCTCAAGCCATGATCCCAGGGTCCTGGGATTGAACCCCACATCAGGTGCCTGCTTCCCCATCTCCCTCTGCAGCCCCCCTGCTTCTGCTCTCTTTCCCTCCCTCTATCAAATGAATAAATAAAATCTTTTTAAAAAGTTTTAAAAGCAGCAAGGCAAAAGAAGATAGTAACATAAAAGAGAAACATAAAAGGATAGCAGATTTTTCAGCAGAAGCTTTGCAAGCCAGAGGGGAGGGGCATGATAAGTTCAAAGTACTGAATGAGAAAAATCTGCAGCCAAGAATACTCTATACAGCAAGGCTACCATTCAGAATAGAAGGAGAAATAAAAACTAAAGGAGTTCATGATGACTAAACCAGCTATGTAAAAAATATTAAAGGGGACTCTGTGAGTAGAAAGGAGAGACCAAAAATGAAAGTAGAAAGCTAGGAAATTAAAGAAGTAAAAATTAATATTTCTGTAAAAATTCAGTCAAGATATTAAAAAATAAATGGAAAACATGTAAAATATGTAAATTTGTGAAATATGACAAAATGTTCCTAAAATGTGGGGAAGAGAAGAGTAAAGAATGGGTCCAAACTTAAACGACCATCAAATTAATATAGACTGCTACTTGCAGAAGTCATCACACACAGACCTAACAGTAACCATATATCAAAAACCACTAATAAATATGTAAAGAACAGAGAGAAAAAAATCTAAATATATCAATAAGGAAAATCAAATGATAAAGAGATAAAAACAATAAAGGATTAGCAAAAATCTTCAGAAACAACCACAAAACAAAGAATAAAATGACAATACATTTTTAATAATTACTATGAAGGTAAATGGACTAAATGCTCCAATCAAAAGTCACAGGGAGACAGAATGGATAAAAAAAAAATAAGACCTACCTATATGCAGCCTAAAAGAGACTCATTTTAGACCTAAAGACACCAACAGACTGAAAATGAGGGAGTAGAGAAACATATATAATGAAAATGGCTATCAATAGAAAGATAGAGGAGCAATACTGGTATCAGAGAAAACAGACTTTAAAACAAAGACTAACAAGAGAAAAAGGAGGACAACATATAATCATGAAGGGGATAGCCAATCAGAAAATACAATACTTGTAAATATCTAGGCACCCAACATATGAGCAAAAAAAGACAAAGAGTTAATAACAAATATAAATAATCAATAATCATAGAATAGTTGGGTACTTTAACACCCCACTTACATCAATGGGCTGATCAACTAAATAGAAACTGGGTCTCCTAGGAGGCTCAGGCAGTTAAGCATTTGCCTTTAGCTCAGGTCATGATTTCACAATCCTGGCATAGAGCCCTGAAGAGGGCTCCCTGCTCAGTAGGGAGTCTGCTTCTCCCTCTTGCTCTGCCCCTCCCCACTGCTCATGCATTTTCTCTCTTGCTCTCAATCTCTCAAATAAATAAATAAAATCTTTTTAAAAAATCAGCAAGGAAACAATGGCTTTGAATGACACACTGGAACAGATGGATTTAACACACACATTCAGAACATTCCACCCTAACACAGCAGAATACATATTCTTTTCAAGTGCACACTGAACAACATACAGAATAGATCACATACTAGCTCTCAAAACAAGCCACAATAAATTCAAGAAGACTGAAGTCATACCACACATCTTTTCTGACCACAATGCTATAAAACCAGAGGTCAACCACAAGAAAAAATCTAGAAAGACCACAAATATATGCAGGTTAAACAACACGTAACTAGTCAATGAATGGCTCAACCAGGAAACAAAAGAAGAAATAAAAAAGTACATGGAAACAAATGAAAATGAGAACACAATGGTCCAAAACCTCTGGGATGCAACAAAAGCTGTTTTGTTTAAATAGTTTATTTATTCATTTGAGTGAGAGAGAGAGCAGGAGAAAGAGAGAGCACAAGCACAAGGGGGAAGGTACAGAGGCAGAGGGAGAAGCAGACACGCCGCTGAGCATGTAGCCCAATGCAGGACTTGATCCCAGGACCTTGGGATCATGACCTGAGCTGATGGCAGATGCTTATCTGACTGAGCCACCCAGGTGCCCAGCAAAAGCTGTTCTAACACGGAAGTTTATAACAATAATATAGGTGTACCTCAAAAAAGGAAAGCTCTCAAATAAACAACCTGACCTTGCATCTAAAGGAGCTAGGAAAAAACCAACAAACAAAACCTTAAACCAGCAGAAAGAAAGAATAAAGATTAGAGCAGAAATAAACAATACAGAAACTGAAAAGAACAAATAGAATAGACCAGTGAAAGGAAGGGCTGGCTTTATGAAAAAAATTAATACAATTGATAAACCTCTAGCCAGACTTAGCAAAAAGAAAAAAGAACCCAAATAAATAAAACCACAAATGAGAGAGGAGAAATAATCAATACCACAGAAATATGAACAACTATAGGAGAATATTATGAAAAACTACATGCAACAAACTGGACAACCTAGAAGGAATGAATAAATTCACAGAATCATATCAACTCCCAAAACTGAAACTGGAACAAATAGAAAATTTGGACAGACCAATAACCAGCAAAGAAATTGAGTCAGTAATCAAAAACTCCCAACAGGGGCGCCTGGGTGGCTCAGTGGTTTAAGCCTCTGCCTTCAGCTCAGGTCATGATCTCAGGGTCCTGGGATCGAGCCCCGCATCGGGCTCTCTGCTCAGCAGGAGCCTGCTTCCCCCTCTCTCTGTCTGCCTCTCTGCCTAGCTCTGATTTCTCTCTGTCAAATAAATAAAAAAATCTTAAAAAAAAAAAAAAAACCTCCCAACAAATAAAAGGCCAGGACCAGATGGCTTCACAGGTGAATTCTACCAAACATTTAAGGAAGAGTTAATATCTATTCTTCTTAAAATGTTCCGAAAAATAGAAAAGGAAAAAAAACTTCCAAGTCCATTCTTTGAGACTAGCATTACCCTGATACCAAAACCAGATAAAGATACCACTAAAAAAAGACAACCACAGGTCAATATCCTTTAACCTTGATGAATATAGACACAAAAATCCTCAACAAAACACTAGGAAACCGAATCTAACAGTACATTTTAAAAAATCATTCACTGGGTGCCTGGGTGGCTCAGTGGGTTAAGCCTCTGCCTTCCGCTCAGGTCATGATCTCAGGGTCCTGGGATCGAGTCCTGCATCAGGCTCTCTGCTCGGCAGGGAGCCTGCTTCCTCCTCTCTCTCTGCCTGCCTCTCTGCCTACTTGTGATCTCTCTCTGTCAAATAAATAAATAAAATCTTAAAAAAAATCATTCACCACTATCAAGTGGGATTTACTCCTAGATTTTAAGGGTGGTTTAATATTTGTAAATCAATCAACACATTACATCACATCAATAAGAGAAAGAATAAGAACCATTTGATCATTTCAATAGATGATGAAAAAGCATTTGACATAGTATAACATCCATTTATGATGAGAACCTTCAATGAAATAGGTATAAAGGAAACATACCTCAACATAATAAAGGCGATCTACGTAACACACAGAGGTAACATCATACTTAATGAGGAATAACTAAGAGTGTTCCCCTAAGGTCAGCAACAAATCAAGGATGTCTACTCTTCCACTTTTATTCAAGATAGTACTAGAAGTCAAGTCACAGAAATCAAACAACAACAAAAAAATAAAAGGCATCCAAACTGGTAGGAAGAAGTAAAACTCACTACTTGCAGATGACGTGATACTGTATATAGAAAACCCAAATGACTCTACTATAGAAAACCCAAACGACTCTACCACAAAACTGCCAGAACTGATAAAGAAATCAGTAAAGTTGCAGGATATAAAATCAATATACAGATATGTGTTGCATTTCTTTCTTCTTTAAAGATTTATTTATTTTAGAGAGAAAGAGAGAGCCAGCGCATGAGCAGGGGAGGGGCAGAGGCAGAGAGAGAGAGAGGATCTTAAGCATGCTCAATGTGGGGCTCGATCCCAGGTCCCTGAGATCATGATCTGAGCAGAAATCTAGAGTTAAACACTTAACCGAATGAGCCACCCACGCACCTCAGATACCTGTTCCATTTCTATACACCAATAATGTAGCAGTAGAAAGAGAAATTAGGAAACCAATCTCATTTACAATTGTACCAAAAATAGTAAGATACATATGAATAAACCGAATCAAAGAGGTAAAAGATCTGTACTCTGAAAACTATAAAACAGTGATAAAAGAAATTAAAGATGACACAAAGAAATGGAAAGACATTCCACACTGATAGATTAGAACAAATACTGTCAAAATGTCTAAACTACAAAAAGCAATCTATAGATTAAATGCAATCTCTGTCAAAATACTAACATTTTTTTTCAAAGAACTAGAACAAATGGTCCTAAAATTAGTATGAAATCACAAAAGACCCTGAATAGGCAAAGCAATCTTGAAAAAGAAAAGCAGAGCTGGTGGCATCACAACTCTGGACTTCACATTATATTAGAAAGCTGTAGTGACCAAAACAGTACTGGCACAAAAACAGACATACAGATCAATAGAACAGAACAGAATTTCAGAAATAAACTCACAACTATATGGTCAATTAATCTCTGACAAAGCAGGAAAGAACATCCAGTATGAAAAAAAATTTTCTTCAACAAATGTTGGCAAAACTATGAAACTGGACCATTTTCTTACACCATACACAAGAACAAATTCAAAATGGATGAAAGACCTAAATGGGAGACCTGAAATCACAAAAAGCCTAGAAGGCAATAACTTCTCTGACCTCGGCCCTAGCAACTTCTTTTTAGATACGTCTCCTGAGGCAAGGGAAACAAAAGCAAAAATAAACTACTGGAACTACACCAAAATAAAAACTTTCTCTATAGTGAAGGAAATAATCAACAAAACTGAAAGACAACCTACTGAATGGAATCAGACATTTGCAAATGACACATTCGATAAAGGGTTAGTACCCAAATATAAAGAACTTATAAAACTCAACACTCAAAAAAAAAAAACCCAATTAGGGTAGAAGAAATGAACAGCCATTTCTCCAAAGATATCCAGATAGCCAGCAGACACATGAAAAGATATTCAACATCACTTATAATCAGAGAAATGTAATCAAATCTACACTAAGCTACAACTTCACGCTTGTTGGAATGGCTAAAATCTACAACACAAGAATCAACACATGTTGGCAAGGATGCAGAGAAAGGGAACCCTCTTGCAATGTTGGTGGGACTGCAGACTGGTACAGCGACTACAGAAAATAGTACGACGGTTCCTCAAAAAGTTAAAAATAGAACTAGCCTCTGATCCAGCAATTGCACTACTGGGGATTTATCCAAGGAATGCAAAAACACTAATTCAAAAAGATACATCCACCCCTATATTTATAGCAGCACTATTTACAATAGCCAAATTATGGAAGCAGCCCAAGTGTCTATCAATTAATGAATAGATAAAGAAGATGTGGTGTATATACACACAATGGGATATTATTCAGCCATAAAAAAGAATGGAAATTATATGGATAGAGGTGGAGAGTATAATGCTAAGTGAAGACAGAGAAGGACAAATACTATATAATTTCCCTCATATTTGGAATTTAAGAAACAAAATCAATAAGCAAAGGGACAAAAATACAGAGGAGAGGCAGACAAATGAAGAAACGGGCTCATCACTATAGAGAACAAAGTGTCACAAAAGAGAGGTGGGGGGGAATGGGTTAAAAATGGAATGGGGATTAAGGTGTACACTTCTCATACTCAGCACTGGGAATTGTTTGGAATTGTTGAATCACTATATCATACACCTAAAACTAATAAAACACTGAATGTTAAAAAAAATAAAAAGTAAAACACTATACTCAAGGGAAAAAGGGAAATGTGTTATATTCATGATTACACACACAGTGAGGAATAGTATTCAGCCATAAAAAAGAATGGAGTCTTGCTATTTTCAATAGCATGAACAGATCCTCAGGATATTATTTTCCTCTTTATATTTCTCATGTTAAGGAAAATAAGTCAGAAACAGAAATAAAAATATCATAATATGTAGAATTAAAAAAACAGACTCCTATATACAGAGAATAGATTAATGATTAATTAATTGTTGCCACAGGTTGCCAGAGGTGGGAAATGTGTTGAGCAAAATGGGTGAAGGCAGTCAAAGATATAAACTTCCTGTTATAAAATAAGTAATTCTTGAGATGTCATGTACATCATGGTGACTACAGTTAATAATACTATATTGTATATTTCAAAGTTGCTAAGAGATTAGATCTTAAAAGTTCACAAGAAAAAAATTCTGTAACTATGTATGGTGATAGACGTTCACTACACTTACTGTGGTGATCATTTTACAATATATACAAATATCAAATCATTATGTTGTGTATTTTAAACTAACATAAATTTTTATGTCAGTTATACTTCAATAAAATAAATAATAAAATAAAATACACTACAATTCTGGTAAAAAAATGAATGATATTAAAATGGTTCAATGTGATTAATTTTAACTAGTTATATCTTGCAGGTTCATATCAGTATGATTATGAAATGGCAGCTATCTTTCAGTTTATCTGTGTCAGGACATTTTTCAGCATTTTCTTTAATACGTTTGAAGATACTTCAATAAATACAAAATTTCCAATAAACACATTTAAAAATTAAATGAAAAGATCTGTTAGCACCAAACACATATCTTTTAAATTAATTTTTAGGTAAATTCCTTTCTCCTGGAAACTACCCCTGAAATATTTATATAAAGATATGAAAGAAGATATAAAAATAACTTTTAAATTTTTCCTATGTTCGTGTTTAAAAAAATTATATAAATTCTACATGTGGTAGAAGGGGGCCCCTGGGTGGCTCAGTCGGTTAAGTGTCTGACTCTTGGCTTCAGCTCAGGTCATGATATCAGGGTCCTGGGTTCAAGCCCCACGTAGAGCTCCACACTCAGTTGGGAGACTGCTTGAAGATTCTCTCTCTCTCTCTCCCTCTGCACCTCCCCCCACTCACTTTTCCCCCTCTCTCTCAAATAAATAAATCTTTAAAAAAAAACAAGTGGTGGAAGGAGATACATTAATACTGCTCTCAGTTTTTTAATATACACAAAAAATAATAGTAACAACACCTTCAAAAGATAAAAGGGACAGAATTCTAGTCAACGGGGCTATTTCATTCGCATTTCAAAGTAATCTTAAAACACCAGTTCAGGATCTGGGACAAGATGGCAGAAATTCAACTCTCTCTGTTCTTCCCACCTCTTAAGTCCAACTAAATAGTGTGGAAATTAAATAGAGTAGACAATCACAGCTAGATACTGAAGGATGAAAATATGAAAGTGGACTGGCTAGGGACTACCAGGACTCAAAGAAAAACAAAGCAGTTTGGCATCTCCCAATTACCCACCCAGTGACAAGATAGTCCAGGCTCATGTCAGTGTCTCCTGACTCTCGGCTCAAAGGCAAAGGCAGCAAGACCAGTGGTCTCCTGACCCCCAACCCAGCAGAAGATAGTTCAGGGTACCCTTCCCTCCCCTAGTAAGATTACAGGGAGCTCCACCAGTAGAACGTGGCCTGGAGTTCTGGCCTGGGGCAGCAGCAATGGGGCCCAGTGGTGTCAGGTGAACCAAGCAAGGTGAACTAGTACTACTAGTACTAATACTACAAGGACTCTGAAAACTAAGTTGTCATTAGAACCACAGCCCACAAAAGTAGATCAGAACCTATGCATCTAAATAGGGTAACTGTCCGCTAAAATACAGTATTTAAATATGATCCAGAGTCTCCCAAAATAATATCCCAAATGTCCAGAAGACAAATGAAAATTCCTTATCATACCAAAAGCCAGGAAAATGACAATTTGAATACAAAAAGACAACCAAGAGATGCCAACACCAGGATGAATCAGATACTGGATTTATCTGACAAGGATTTTATTTTGTTAAAGATTTTATTTATTTATTTATCAGAGAGAGAGAGAGAGAGAGAGAGAGAGAGAGAGAATGAACAAGCAGGGGGAGCGGCAGATAGAGGCAAAAGCCAGCTCCCCGCTGAGCAAGGAGCCCCAGTGCTGGACTCGATCCCAGCACCCTGGGATCATGACCTGAGCCAAAGGCAGATGCTTAACTGACTTGCCACCCAGGCGTCCCTATTGATGAGGATTTATTTTTTATTTATTTTTTTAAAAGGATTTTATTTATCTATTTGACAGAGAGAGAGATCACAACTAGGCAGAGAGGCAGGCAGAGATAGAGGGGAGGAAGCAGGCTCCCTGCGGAGCAGAGAGCCCCATGCGGGGCTCAATCCCAGGACCCTGGGACCATTACCTGAGCTGAAGGCAGAGGCTTTAACCCACTGAGCCACCCAGGCACCTCTTGATAAGGACTTTAAAGCAGCCATCATCAAAATGCTTCAATGAGCAATTACAAATATTCTTGAAGCAAATGCGAAAACAGAAAATCTCATAGAAAAATAGAGATATTAAGAGAGAAATAAGGAAAATTATAAAAATAAAGTACAATCACAGGAAGTGACATCACCAAGATGGCAACATAGGTTGTTTCTGCCTTTGCTCACAAGAACAACTAATAACTATTCAAGAACAAGACACCACTGAAAGATTCCTAGAACATGGGGGTGTGACTGAAGCCATCCCTCTGCACCATAGAGACCAAGTCAGACTGGATTAGAAGGGTAAGAGAAGGGGCACCTGGGTGGCCCAGTCAGTTGCATTTGACTACTAATTTCAGCCCAGATCATGAGATCTAGGCCTGAGTCGAGCTCCATGCTGGGCATGGAGCCTGCTTAAGATTTTCTCTCCTGGGGCACCTGGGTGGCTCAGTGGGTTAAAGCCTCTGCCTTCGGCTCAGGTCATGATCTCAGGGTCCTGGGATTGAGCCCCACATCAGGCTCTCTGCTCAGCAGGGAGCCTGCTTCCTCCTCTCTCTCTGCCTGCCTCTCTGCCTACTTGTGATCTCTGTCTGTCATATAAATAAATAAATAATCTTTAAAAAAAAGATTTTCTCTCCCTCTCCCTTTGCCCCTTCCACCTGCTCATGCTCACTCTTTCTCTTTCTCCTTCCCCCCTCTAAAAAAAAAGGGGGGGTAAGAGAAGTGGCTATACATTGGCCACATTGCCCCTACCCCAGGCCATCATAGTACCTGAGCCTCTAATACCTTCAGTGGGAAAAGAGAACCTGGCAGGGGGACAACCAGCCCTCACTCAGCATTGTGGGTAGCTTTGTGGGAGTCCCTATTTTGATCTCACACTACAGGCATCGCAGGAGAATCTGCAGGGCTCAACCACTGGGAATATGAGTATGATAGGGAAGGAGGGAAGGGTTTGCAACAGGACAACAGATGGTTCCGTGGCAGACAAATTCATACCTGTAGTGTCCAAGTAGTAATCCCAATGAGTGGTTTTGCTCATCTGCAGAATCAAGTTGGGGGCGTATTCTCACTAGTAAGATATCATTGTTGTTTTATGTGCATTACCCTAATGACTAGTGATATTGAACATCTTTTTACATACCTATTGACCTTTTGTATATCTTGTTCCGAGAAATGTCTATTTGGGTCCTTTGCCCATTTGTTAATTGGGGTATTTGTCTTCTTGCTATTGAGTTATAGGAGTTCATTATATATTTTGGTTATTAACCTGCTATCAGATACATAGTTTGCAAATATTTTCCCATTCCATAGGTTTTCTTGTCACTTTGCTAATGGTTTCTTTTGTTGTGCAGAAGGCTTGTAGTTTGGTGTTGTCCCACTTGTTAATTTTTTATTCTGTTGCCTGTGTTTTAGATGTCAAAACCAAGAAATCATTACCAAGACCCATGTCTAGGAGCTTTATTCCTGTGTTTTCTTCTAGGAGTTTCACGGTTTCAGGTCTTACATTTAAGTCTTTAATCCATTTCAAGTCAACTTTTGTGAGTGGTGTAAGATATGGATCCAGTTTCATTCTTCTACATGTGAATATCCAATTACCCCAACCCCATTTATTGAAAAGACTGTCTTTTAAGTATTCTTGGCTCCCTTGTGAAATATTAGTTGACTTGTACATGCTTGGGTTTATATCTGGGCTCTTAATTGTCCTCCACTGACCGGTCTATTTGTTGTTATGCCAGTATGATACTGTTTTAGTGACCATAATTTTATAGTATAGCTTGGAATCAGGAAGTGTGATGTCTCCTGCTTTGTTTTTCTTTCTCAGGATTTCTTTGGCTACTTGGCTACTTTTGTGGTTCTATATACATTTTAGGAGTACTTCTTCTAGCTCTGTAATAAATGGCACTGGAATCTTCATGGGGATTGCATTGAATCTATCTATGGCTTTCAGTAGTGCTGACATTTTAACATTAATTCTTCTAAGCCACGAACACAGAATACCTACTCATTTATTTGTGTTTTCTTTGATTTCTTTCACCCATATTTTGTAGTTTTCAGAGTAGAAATCTTTCCCTTCTTTAGTTAAATTTATCCCTTAAGTATTTTTGTTGTTTGGGATACTACTGTAAATGGGATTGATACCTTTTATCTCTTTTCTTCCCTCACTGCTCTAAGATTTTTAATCTTATGTTGAATAAGAGTGGTGAAAGTGGGTACCCTTGTTTTGTTCTTGATATTCAAGGAAAAGCTTTCAACATTTCACCATTGAGTAAGATGTTAGATATGGATTTACCATACATAGTCTTTACTATATTGAGATATGTTCCTTCTGTGTCTAATTTCTTAAGAGTTTTTACCATGAGGGACGCCTGGGTGGCTCAGTTGGTTAAGCGGCTGCCTTCGGCTCAGGTCATGATCCCAGGGTTCTGGGATCGAGTCCCACATCGGGCTCCTTGCTCAGCAGGGAGCCTGCTTCTCCCTTTGCCTCTGCCTGCCTCTCTGTCTGCCTGTGCTCACTCTCTCTGACAAATAAATAAATAAAATCTTAAAAAAAAAAAAAAAAAAAAAAAAAAAAAAAAAGAGTTTTTACCATGAATGTTTAATTATGTCAAACGCACTTTTTACATCTACTGAGATGATCATATGATTCTTTTATTTCATTCTATTAATATGATCATGAGTCATTTCTTTCAATCAAATCATTAATTTGCATATGCTGAACCATCCTAGTATCCCAGGGATAAATACTACTTCATTATAGTGTATGATCCTTTTAATTCGCTGTTGAATTCAGTTTGCTAGTATATTATTGAGGTTTTTGTGCATCTATATTTATCAGGGAATAGGCCTGTCATTTTCTTTTCTAGTAGTATCCTTTTCTGGTTTTGGTATCAGTATAATGCTGATATGATAAAATGAGTTTGGGAAGGTTCCCTCCTCTTCACTACTGTGAGTTTGAGAAGGATTAATGTTAATTATTCCTTAAGTATTTGGTAAAAATCACCAGTGAAGCCATCTGGTCCTGGGATTTTACTTGTTGGGAATGTTTTGATTACTGATTCAATCTTCTTAATAGTAATTGGTCTATTCAGATTTTCTATTTCTTCCTGATTCAGTCTTGGTAAATTGTATGTTTCTAAGCATCTATCCATTTCTAGGTTGTATAGTTTGTTGGCATTTAGTTGTTCATCATAGCTTCTTTTGATCCTTTGAGTATCTGTGTTATCAGTTGTAATTCCTCCCTTTTCATTTATAATTTTGTTGCTTTGGGTTCTTAATCTTTTGTCTTTGCTTACTCTAGCTAAGGGTTTGTCAATTTTGTTTATCTGTTCAAAGAACCAACTCTTAGTTTGGTTAATGTCCTGTTGTTTTTCTGCTCTCTATTTCATTTCTTTCTACTCTAATCATTATTTCTTCTGCTAACTTTGGGCTTAGTTTGTTCTTTTTCTAATTCTTTAATACGTAGAGTTAAGTTCCTTATTTGCGATCTCTCCTACGTCTTAATGTAGACATTTATTACTGTGAATGTTCCTTCTAGAAATGCTTTTGCTGCATCCCAAAAGTTCTGGTATGTTGTGTTTCCATTTTGTCTCAGGAATTTTTTAAATTTTTAAAAATTTTGTTTATTTGAGAGAGAAAGAGAGTACGAGAGTGAAAGAGCATGAGAGAGAGCACGTGTGTACACAAGCTGGGGAAAGGGGCAGAGGGAGAAGGAGAAACAGACTTCTCAATGAGCAGGGAGCCTGACACAGGGCTTGATCCCAGGACCCTGAGATCATGACCTGAGCCAAAGGCAGACACTTAACCAGCTGAGCCACCCAGGTACCTCTGTCTCAAGAATGGGTATCTGCAAACTGAGCTCTAGAAATACTGCCTCACACCTATTAGAATGGCCATTACCAAAAAGACAAGATAACAAATGCTGGCAAAGGTGTGGAGAAAGGAGAATGACTGTGTAGTTAGTGGGACTATAAATTGGTGTAGCCACTCTGGAAAACAGTATGGAGGATCATCAAAAATTAGAACTAGAACTACCATATGATTCAGCAATTTGATTTCTGGGAATATAACCCAAAAAAACAGAAACAGTAACTCAAAAAGATACCTGCACTCCTGTTTTCATAGCAGCATTCTTTACAATAGCCAAGACATGGAACATGGAAACAACCTGTCTGTCCATTGATGGATGAATGGATAAAGAAATTGTGGTGTGTGCACATGCACACACACACACACACACACACGACTATTATTTAGCCATAAGAAGGGGAAACCCTACCATTTGCAGCATCATTAATGGACTTTGAAGGCATTATGCTAAGTGAAATAAGTCAGACAGAAAGACAAATACTGTACAATCTCATAAATTTAAAAAAAAAAACCCACACAAATTCACAGAAAAAGAGATCAGACTTGTGGTTACCAGAGGCAGAGGGTGGGGAGAGGGAAAACTGGAAGATGGTCAAAGGGTACAAACTTCCAATTGTAAGATAAATAAGTACTAGGGATATAATACATAACACGATGACTATAGTTAACACTGCTATATGAGATATGGGAAAATTGTTAAGAAAGGAAATCCTGTGAGTTCTCACCACAAGGAGAGATTTTTTTCCTTTTTTTTCTTTTCGTTTATTATATTTAGATTAGAAAATGGATGTTAGTTGAATCTATTATGGTTATCATTTCACAATGTATATGTAAATTAAACCATCAAGATGTATGTCTTAAACTTATACAGTGGTGTATGTCCACTATTTCTCAATAAAACTGGAAAAAAGTATAATCATAGAGATAAACTCATCAAATGGGCACAATAGCAGAATGAATAGGAGAAAGAACCAATGAACTTGAAGAGAAAACAATAAAACTTATCCAATCTGAACAACACAGAGAAAAATATTAATTTCCAACTACCAGATAATAACACAATTATATACCTGGTTATACCTAATATCTTTAGATTAGCAGGACTTTTACTCTAAATTACACTATTCCTTGTTTCCTTTTTTTAACCCCTTTAAGCTTTTCTTAGTGTTCTTTTTTTTTAAGATTTTATTTATTTATTTGACAGACAGAGATCACAAGTAGGCAGAGAGGCAGGCAGAGATAGAGGGGAGGAAGCAGGCTCCCCACTGAGCAGGGAGCTCAATGCGGGGCTCGATCCCAGGATGCTGGGATCATGACCTGAGCTGAAGGCAGAGGCTTTAAACCACTGAGCTAACCAGGCGCCCCTAAGCTTTTCTTAAGAATGGAGTATTATAATAATGAAAACAAGAAAACAGTCAATAATTTAACATCCCATATGATTATTAACATTAAAAAAGTAAAAATAATACCTACTATTTTATTGAACATACACACAAATAGAAAAAAACAGAAGCTTCTCTAATCAAGATTCACTAAGCACCCATTGAGTGCAAATACTTCAAAACACTCTCATTGTTTTGATGGTATGAATTTGAAGATACTCACCTTCTAACTAAATCCGGTTTTAGAAGAGTTGCTTGTTCAATTCCAACTGCCTGGGATACGGGCTGTAAATAGTACAGAAATAAAACTTGTTTTAACAACAAACTTCAAGTTAAAATGCAATCTGCTATTATTTCAAAAAAACATGGTTGTTACATTTCATATTTTGGTTACCATAACAAACTAGGTAGAATGTCTACATTACTGAATGTTAGCTGTTACTACCAAAGATAAAGAAAAATAAAATGTAGCAATATTCATATTCATCAATATTTTATATCTTTGTGTTTTTTTCAATGGAAAACATTGACATTCAGCTTCCAGTCTTGATTGTAAAAGCAGTACTAAAAGGGAGAGTTGCTGCCATTTCAACAAACAGATAAAGGACTCAAGCTTTAACTTGTGTGCTCTGGCTTTTTCTTGCCCTCTTTACACTAATCTACTGACAACTATCCCTCTGACGCATTAGTATCAGCAGCTGCAATACTGGACCTCTAAGAAGGAAATTGCCAACTATGTTGGAAAACAATTTTAAACATTTATCTAATCCACCCTACATATTGCCACTGGTCCTTAAAATGCAAATCTATCAAAATTTTATCTCTTCCCTACCCAGTTTAAACCCTCTATGATGGTTCCCCATCTCTAAGGTTAAGTTCCTTCGGATGGCAAAGTCCTCAATGAACTGGTCCCTGCCTCATTCTCAGACTCCTCTACTTGAAGCCACACTGAAATGTAGCTCCTCTGAGTGAGTTGGGCTCTTCCACGTAGTGTGACTCTACTTATATTCTTTTATCTTCCTGGACTATTTCAGCTCCTCCTCAGTCCTGCCCATTCTATGGACAGAACTCCTATATACAATAAGCCTCTATTACAATAGGTTCCAGACAAACCAGGAAAACCACTTTGGGTACTCTTTTAAAAAAAACAACATATACCTTAGCTCTTATCTTGTTTTCCAAACTATAAGGGATGAAGGTTTCCTGGAGAAATGACTGATTCCAACACTGGGGCAAAGAAAGCACAAGATGAGGCTGGATCATCTTGTTATCCCAAAAAGTAAAGAACTGCTCAAAGAATGATGGGAACATATCAATAATATACAGGAGTCAGCTTGAAGGGGTTCCTACTGCCCCAATATGGGACATTTGGGCATCAAGATAAATAGTGATAGTAACAGAATATAACCCACTCAATAAAATAAGAATACATGAGTTCATACTGATACAAACAAATAAAGTTTTTACAGCACAAAGCCAACTAATAAATATAGGGAATGATGAAATCAGAAAATCATCAATGGGTGATAAAACCAGAGTGTAAAATTTATGTAGTTTCAAAATATCTCTCCACAGATTACTTATTAATTACAAAAGCAAAAATAAGGTCACTTTATGGTTAAAAAAAAAAACAAAAACCAAAAAACTATACACAGCAGCCTCCATCTTAACCAAAGAATTAAATTTAACCTCAGCATTAGTGGGACAAACTGACATCACATGCCTCCTAATACGATGTGCAAAGAACACCTCATCACTTAGATGGTATTCCTAATAAAAATGTATAATCTGAATCTGAACAAAAGCAGACTTCAAACAGACTCAAATTGAAGGACATCCCTTTTTTTTTCTTTTTTCTTTTCTTTTTAAGTAGGGTCCATGCTGGGCTTGACCTCACAACCCTGAGATCAAGACCTGAGCTGAGATCAAGAGTCAGACACTTAACCGACTGAGCCACCTAGGTATTCCAAACTGAATGATAGTCTACAAAATAACCAACCTTGGAGCACCTGGGTGGCTCAGTTGGTTAAGCATCTGCCTTTGGTTCAGGTCATGATCTCAGGGTCCTGAGATCAAGCTCTGCATCTGGCTCCCTGCTCACAGCAGGGAGTCAGCTTCTCCCTCTGCCCATCCCCCAGCTCGTTTTCTCATAAATAAATAAAATCTTCAAAAAAACCCCCAAATAACTAACGTTTATTCTTCAAAAAGGTTAAAGACAAAGAATGGTTGATTAAAGGAAACAAAAGAGACAACACAACTAAAGGCAGTGCATGATCTTCAATTAGATCCTGAATCAAAGAAGAAAAACTGCCATGAAGGACATCATTTGGGCAACTGGTGAAATTTGAATGTGGACAACAGTTTAAACAACAGTATGATATTCATATTAAATTCCTTGAATTTGGTCATTGTACTGTGGTTTAAAAAGATCCTTATTCTTATACTGAAATATTTAGGAATGAATGGGCATCAAGCTGTCTACAACTAGCTCTCCCACGCTCGAGAGGGAAATCAAGTGGGCATAAATGCGTAGATGGACAGATGAATGGATGGAGGATGGACGGAAAGAATGACCGACCAAGAAATCGATGAACCATCATCTGGGATTGCCTTTTATCATGTCCCTCTTTAACATGTATGCTTAATGTCTGACTCCAAGGACTCTGATTTATCTTTGTATTCTCAGTGCCTCTTAACACAATGTCTGGCACATTTTAGGCTTCTAATAAATGTTTTAAGATAGGAAGAAATAAGAAAGAAAACAGTGACATAAGAAGGACTGTGCCATAAAAATGTTCATGATCCAGTATTACCATTCCTGGACATAAAGCCAGGAAATAATACAAAGGGAGAAAAAAGTACATAATATGAAGTTTGTTTCATAGTAAATACTGAATAAATGGTAGATATCTGTGTTTTAATTGTGGTATTACACAAAATAAAAACTGGCACGAATAGAGGATGAGTTAGGTAAATATAAATAAGTATTGCACTATCATGAGGCCATTGAATACTGGAATTCTGAAGGCCGAGTAAAGGCAGGGGAAACTACTTCCCAATGAATGAAAAAAGTAGAAAACAAAAGTGTACATACCACTTACGCATATGTTAAAAGCCTAGAATACTATAACAAATATTATAATCACTGCTATGTTAAGGAAATAGCATTCTAGGTGATTTTCCCTATTTTCTTACTCTACAATGTTACTACATACATTTTCTAATTTAAAACTTTGAAAGGATATCAAATACTAAGTGTATAGGAAAATAGGGATTTTCATAAACCACTGGTGGGACTGTAAACTGGTTACACCTTTCTGAAGGGTAACTTGACAATCAATGAACGCATCAAGTCTTAAAAACATCTATCAATGACATTTCTAGAAATTTACCCAAGGATATAATTAAGAGTGTATACAAACGAAATAAGAGTATATAAAAAGATTTAGCTTTAAGAATGTTCCTCACAACATAGATTATAATCACAAAGTACAAAAAAATTAGACACTTGTTTCCCTTACTTGTTCCACTAAATAAATACTGCTATATCCGTAGTAATGGGTATTACGTAGCCCCTTAAAAATTTGTTAAAACATACAAGATAACACTATAAGTGAAAAAAGATTATAAAGGAATATGTATACTATGGTTACATTAAAATTACATGTATATATAAGCATATAAAATGGTCTGGAAGAATACATAATAAGGTATTAATAAGCTTATCTATAATCATCTTGCATTAGTAATTAAGAAAAAAATAAATCCAACTTTCTCGGGGCAGGTCCCTATTATTTCAATACACAACATTATAGTCATTTTAAACAAAAGTAAAAAGGGAGCAGTTCATTAAATCTGAAAGACATCTAAAAAAATAGCCTAGCATTTATTTATAAATAATAGCTTTGAAACTCCTCAAAATATTATGAGAGAACTTGATTAGAAGCTACCATATAAAAAAGACAAACTAACTATTAGCCATGATTCTAAGGACACAAAGTAGCATTAATTATAAGTTGTTATAAAATATCATTCCAGATTATTGTTACAGTAACTATGTCTTGTTTCTCCTTACTTAATCCATAGGATTTGCCTCCAGATTTATGTATCAGGACACCATGTCACTGTTCTATCCTGCTGGGACTCAATATAATTCTTTTAAAATTTCTTTAATACAACCATTTGTTAAGCTGGATACATCTTATTGAATCTTGTGTGTTTGAGAAAAAGAAATCTCATTGCCAAAATATTTGCTTTCAGTGTTTAAACAGTGATTATGTTAAAAAGCTAATTATCTAACCTGCAATTAGAAGCTAATCTAATTTGTCCAGGAAAAAATTTCAGTATGGGCTGACTAGGTTGGAGGGGAAAGGGAAGGCGGAAAATGATTCCTTGTCCTTGTTTCTCAACTACCCCCACCTTAAAATCCAAATGAAAGACAGGCACCAATCCCCTTTCCTAATGAGCCCTTGATAATCTGGATGTCTGAGACCTTGATAACTTGCTAGCAAAGTTCAATAATACTGAAGTACCTCTGCACACATGCAGAATAAGGACAAGGCCAAAAATGAGAAGCAAAATTAGGCTTGGATTCCATGGGCCACACCATCGCCTCCTCCTCTCCATTTTGATACCTAAACCACTCTCTTATAGTTTCTAGACCTTTCTCACCCATGATGCTGTGAGCTATTCGAGGGAAGAGATTAGATCTGTAAAATGTATCACAATATTCCCAGTGCCTAACAAACACCTGAAATAGGAATAGATGCTCAATAATAGTTTTTCATTATTATAATATTCTCATGTTATTATTTTTATTTTTATTACAGCAACACACCATTCACTATTAAGCATTTATTAAGTGCTAAGCACTTCATATACATTATTTAACTAAATTCCACTCTTATGACAACTCTGAGCAGTAGGTATTGTTATCTTCATTTTACGAATGAGCAAGCCAAAGTTGTAAGTGATGGAAACAAAAACTGCATCAGTAAATGGAAATCAATGAATAGACAAATGATTCCAAAGAGTATTGAGGACCAAAGACCATGTGTGCACACCACAAAGGCTTTCTGTTAGTTTTGTTGGTTCCTAACCCTCTTTCTACTTTACTTACTTTATCATTACTTGCCCTCCTCCCACCAGTGATTCTCAGCCCTGGATGCAGTTTATAATCTCCAGGGAAGGAGAAGAGGGAAGAAAGAGAAAGGAAACAAAAAAACAAGAAAAGAAACCTTTAAACATTCCATAAACTGCCTCACTGTATTCTCAACACTACAAACCATGTCTCTCCTATGACGTGCTTTTTTTTAACAACCACTATTCATTAAGCACTTATTACATGCCAGGCATTTCTTACATATATCTCCTAATTCTAATGAGCCTACAAGACGGCATTTTCTCTGATACAATGAAAATTTTCCAAAAGTTGAGTATCTGTTCAGTGAAAACCTATATATCCATCACTCACAGTCTACGGCACTTTATTATAATTGTTTATCACATGTATATCCACCAATCCATCTCATGTTTTACATTTCAAAGTAAGGTGCAAATCCAAGACAGGCATTTTAAAGTGTCATTTGGCAAATGAAAAGAATCAGAGCTAAAATAAATTAAATAACTTTCCACAAATCGTAGAGTAAATAATTCAAAGAGACATTGTTCAAACTCAGGTCTAGTTAAAGATACAAACTGCTCAAGACTATATGTATTATGTACAATAGATGAATAGATAAAGAAGATGTGAGATACACATACACACACACACACACACACACACACACACAGGAATACTATGCAGCCATCAAAACCCCCCAAAATCTTGCCATCTGCAATGACGTGGATGGAACTAGAAGGTATTATGCTAAGCGAAATAAGTCAATCAGAGAAAGACAATTATCATATGATCTCTCTGATATGAGGAATCTGAGAGGCAGGATGGGAGTAGGGGGAAAGGAGGGAAAAAGGAAACAAGATGGGACTGGAGAGGGAGACAAACCATAAGAAACTCTTAATCTCAGGAAACAAACTGAGGATTGCTGGGGGTGCAGATAGGGTGGCTGGGCAATAGACATTGGGGAGGGTATGTGCTATGGTGAGTGCTGTGAACTGTGTAAGACTGATGAATCACAGACCTGTACCCCTGAAAAAAATAATACATTATATGTTAATAAATTCTTAAAAACACTACATGTATGATGTATATACCTGTTTAACAGTAAAATCATTGTTAATTTAATTTTAAAAAATTATCAATGTATATGTCCGCTTCCATATTTTTATAAAGAACCCTTTGGGGCACCTGGGTGACTCAGTGAGTTAAGCCTCTGCCTTCAGCTCAGGTCATGATCTCAGGGTCCTGGGATCGAGCCCCGCATCAGGCTCTCTGCTCAGCAGGGAGCCTGCTTTCCTCCCTCCCTCTGTCTGCCTCTCTGCCTACTTGTGCTCTCTCTCTCTCTGTCAAATAAATAAATAAAATCTTTTTTTTTTTTTAAATAACGCTTCATCTATAAAGTCACTGCTTATCTAAGCCCAATTCCTGGCCAAGCCAAGATTCTAAATAATGAAATTTACTCCAAGAAATAACTGATCCACAGAACAGTTCCATGGATAAACTCACATAAAGACACACAAGCTATTAAACAGTCAAGGAAAAAAAGATGAAAACACATCGGCACACAAAATATTGACAGGCACTAGTGACAGAAACTAGGAGGAAGATCCATTAATTGTAAGGCAGGTAGAACTATATAAAAGAAATAAAACTACCTGGGCTTTACTCCAGAGCCTCCCTAGGGAGCACCTCATGAAAGGGACCTAACTGAAAGTCAACTTATACCTCATACTTTCTCCTTATTATCTGTCCCTGGTTGAGTTATCAAGGGTCTGTGCTGACCATCAAATTGATCAGACACTGCTCTTCCTGCAGCCTTCCAAGCTTTTTTTAAAAAAGATTTTATTTATTTGTCAGAGAGAGAGAGACTTAGCAAGCAGGGGGAGGGGAGGCAGAGGGAGAAGCAGGCTCCTTGCTCAGCAGGGAGCCTAATGTGGAACTTGATCCCAGGACTCTGGGATCATGACTTGAGCCAAAGGCAGATGCTTAACCGACTGAGCCACCCAGACGTCCCAACCCCCCCAGGCTTTCTACAGCTACTTGGAGAGAGCAAACAACCCTGGTTTTTTTTGGTTTGTTTGTTTGTTTTTTAATGATAGGAGTGAGAATTCATATTGGAGATAAAAAGGAGAGAACTGAGCCATTTGGCGTTCTGGGAGGTAGAGTCCCTACAAGTAAAGTCAAATCAGCAAGGATGTAGAAAGGAAAAATTTTGGTAGCCATACATATTGAAGATGGCAATCTTAATACATTTGATTATTACAAGCTTTGGAGAACACATTATGGGGGTAAAAGTAAACTACATCTTACTATAGAACCACAGCAGATCAATGCCTAATAATACACAGTATATATCTCCTTGTCCTTAAACTGCAGACCTGTGGAAGGATTTAATCATTACGCAAAAGGACAACAGAAGTCAAAGAAAATCTACATGAAGTCAGAGAGTTAGGCAGGGGAGTCCAGATCCTAGCGGGGTTTCAGGCCATTGAGTACTGTGCTTATTAGCCAAATCTGGGGTACTTCAAACATCAAATAAATTATGATAATATTATATCACAACCTATTTAGTAATATAAGGCTATATGAGTTCACACTCGAAATAAATAAATAAATAAATAAAGGAGAAGAGTCAACTAATAAATATAAAGAGGCATGATGAAATTAGAATATCAAAAAAAAGAAATTAGTATATCATCAACAGATACTTACATTAGTGGGTGAAAGTTTTGATGATAAAAGGGATATTTACATAGTGTCAAACAGCTCCCTGCAAATAACTCAAAAATTATAAAGGAAAAAATGGCAACTTAATAGTGGAGAAGTCTTGCAGGCCCTACTTGAACCAAGTAATAAAAGTTGGTATCACCAATATTGGGACAAACTGGCAGGCCTCTTAATATGATGCCCTGAGCAGAACAGCACGTCACTTACATGGTATTCCTGACCAAAATCCATTATTTGAATCAAATCATGAGAAAACTTCAAACAAATATAAACTGAGGGATAATCTACAAAAAATTGGCCTGTGCTTTTCAAAACTGTCAAGAAAAACAAAGAAAGGCTAAAGAAATATTTGAGATTAAAGCAGACTAAAGAAAAAGACAAACCACCACCCCCCAAAAACCTTGATGAGGCACTTCACAAAAGAAGATATTTGAGTCTTGGGCACTTGGGTGGCTCAGTGGGTTAAGCCTCTGCCTTTGGCTCAGGTCACGATCTCAAGGGCCTGGGATCAAGGCCTGCATCTCGTTCTCTGCTCAGCGGGGAGCCCGCTTCCCCCTCTCTGCCTGCCTCTCTGCCTACTTGTGATCTCTCTCTCTCTCTCTGTCAAATAAATAAAAAAAATCTTTTAAAAAAAGAAATGCTAAGGTTTAACATTTCTTTCCAGTAGCTGAAAATGAAACCATCTAAATGGATGTCTGATTAGACCACGATGTCAAATGAAAAGAAATCCATCTTAACCACCAGAAGTATTAATTCACTAGTACTAACACATCACACTAGAGAAGGTAAGAAATGCTGACCTTAGCAATAGATAAATATCAGAATAAGTGATTTTCCACATTATTTGAATAAAATGATCAAAACCATCTAAACTCATGATTCATTTCCTGTCTCTTATATAACCCTAGTCCATTGCTAAATGGAAAAACAAAATGGACAAATAAGAGCAGATATTAGTTGCCCACCTAACAGAAGTTCATTATCAGTTTGGAAGTCCTGATGCAGCAACAAGAATGATAAATATCAACAAAGAATCCTTCTGCCACTGAGGGCAGGCGGATAGAGATATCTACAGATATTCTTATTAATTTATTAAACAAATATGTAACAAGCAACTATTTGTATCAAACACCATGCTAGGTGCTAGGAATTAGAGGTAAATAGTGTACAGACCTCTGCGCAAAAAAATTTCAGTTTTATTGGGGAGACAGACACAAAATATAAGCACAGTTTGCTATCTGACCAGACTGAAGCTATCTCTTTCCTCTACCTCAGCAGTAAAATCACCCAAATATCAGAAATTCACTCCATCCCTTTCTCATCAACTCTCTAGGGTTTACTGACAGGACTATAGTGATTACCTAACTTAAGTGAATTTTGCAATGACAAAAATTAGGAAAGTGAAGTTCTACTTCTTATACCTTCCTCCATCCCCAGCAGTTACCAATGAGAAGTGCTGGACAATGGGGTGCCTGGGTGGCTCAGTTGGTTAAGCAACTGCCTTCGGCTCAGGTCATGATCCTGGAGTCCCAGGATCAAGTCCCACATCGGGCTCCCTGCTCGGCAGGGAGTCTGCTCTCATAAATAAATAAAATTAAAAAAAAAAAAGAAGTGCTGGACAAATGTTTAAAAAAAGAAAAAAAACCCACAACTGCCTGAAGGTATGACAGAGCAAGCAAAAGCAGGTAAAAACAGGTAAGAAGGTGACAGCACGGGAAAAAAGGAAGGACAGTGGGTGAGTTACCATTTTCATGGCTTTTCACCTGAAAGCAGCTAAAAATCATAAGAAAACCCCAACATTCTAATAAGATTGAAGAAATAGAGGAAGGAATTGGGAAGGAATAGTATTCCAGACCCACAAAGCTCCTAGTGCTCTACCACGCAGCAGAAAAAGATGCAGGCCAGATGTCTCCTAACACTTTACCTAATGGCAGAAGGCAACCCAAGTCATTATGTCCTCACCCTCCATCCAGTTGCAGAGAGCCATACAGACCCCTCAACTCCTGACCAGCAGTAGACAGTGACCAGGTAAGTGTTGGAAGAGATCAAGTATGAAGGGTACCAGCATCAGGTGGCCAGAAAAGAGGTCAGGGAAAATGCCCTCCAGCCTTCAGCCCAGCATCCACCACTCCTGAAACTTGGCAGCCCAGAAAAGCCCCTTCTGTTACTGCACATAGCACCAATAGGGACCCAGGAAGAGCTCAACCAGAGAGAGCCAGAA
This sequence comes from Martes martes, assembly GCF_963455335.1. Lineage (NCBI taxonomy): Eukaryota > Metazoa > Chordata > Mammalia > Carnivora > Mustelidae > Martes > Martes martes. The sequence goes on from NC_137897.1 coordinate 44,359,021, forward strand.
GATCAAGTAGTCCAGAATAGCACTGTAAGAGTTCAGGAAACTAAATTATCATTGAAACTACAGCCCACAAAAGAAGGATAGAGTCTACAGGCTAATTAGACTTACTAGTGCAAGTCTTTGCTAAACTAGAAGATTTAAATATGACCAAGTCTCCAATCATAATACCCAAAATGTCCAATATACAACAAAAAAAAATATGTTCTATGAAGAGAAAAATCGTAACTCAAATGCGAAAAAACAACTCACACCAATACTGAGATAAATCAGATGTTGGAATTATCTTATAAGGACTTTACAGTAGCTATCAGAAAAAGAACCTCAATGAGTAATCACAATTTCTCTGGAAACAAATGAAAAAAATAGAAAACCTCAGGGAAAAAGTAGAACTTGTAAGAACTATACAGAAATTATAGAATTGAAAAATATAATAACCTCAATAAAAAAAACTAACTGAACAGGCTAATTAATAACCTGGAAAGGACAGAAAATAGAATCAGTGAACTTCAGTACAGATTAATAGAATTTACTCAGTTTGAATGAGAGAGAAAAGAGGAAGAAATGAACAGGGTCTCTAAACCTGTGGAAAAATAATTTTTAAAAAGACTGAAAATTCATGTAATTGGAGCCTTAGCAGGAAACAAGAAAGAATATGGACCAGAAAAATAAATATATTTTAAAGAAACAATGGCTGAAAATTTCCCAAATTTGGCCAAAGACATAAAACAGACATATGAAGCTGAGTGAACTTCAAAAAGGACAAACCCACAGAAATCCATAGCAAGATACATCATACTTGTAAAAATAAAATTTTAATAACAACTACGAAGTAATGACACATTACTGTTAGGGGAACATCAACATGCATGGCAGCATATTTGACATCTAAAAAAAGGAGGCCAAAAGGAGGGGCATAACATTATTCAAGTGCTGAAAGAAAATAATAATTATTGATGAATTCTACATCCAGCAAAATACATATTCAGAAGTGAAAAAGAAAAAAATATATACTCAGACAAAAGAAAACTAGGAGAATTTTTCAGAACTAGATCATTAAACTTATAACATATACCTGAGACAATTTTATTTTAAAAGTAGGAAGGGTAAGGGGACCTAAATGGAAGAAAGGTTTCAATAGTTGACTTCAAGTAGTAAAATGTCCATACCAGCAAGAGTGTGTCGCTTACATATATAGAGAGTAATACCTAGAGCAACCACTAAGAAAACTCTACAGCACAAGATATTCAAAACAGTATAAAGAAAACAAGGAATACTAAAAAAAAAATGCAAGTAACTCACAGGAAGGCAAGAACAAAGAAACAGAGGAAAGAGAAACACAGGCAAGAAACAAAAAGCAAATGTTAAAATGGCAAACTTAAGTCCTAAGGTATCAATAATTATTTTGAATGTAAATGGTCTAAATATACCAAATAAAAGGGAGACACTGTCAGAGTGGATATATATATATATATATATTAAAAAAAAACAGCTGGATGCTTTCTACTAGATGCTTACTTTAAACACAACAAGATAAATAGGTTGAAAGAAGAAAGAAAGTAAAAAAGATATACCATGCTAACATTAATCAAAAGAAAGCAGGAGTGGATATGTACTATCAGATAATGCATACTTCACAGAAAAGAAAATTACTAGTGATGAAGAGGGATATAATTTAATGATAAAAAGATCAATCCACTAAGAAGACATAGCCATCCTAAATGTGAATGCATGAAACAAACCTTCAAAATAAATGGGAAAAAAATGACTGAGCTAAAAGGAGAAATATATAAATGTACAATTATAGTTAGAAACTTTAGCATCCAGGGTGCCTGGGAGGCTTAGTCAGTTAAGTGTCTGCCTTGGCAATGATCCCAGGGTCCTGGAATTGAGCCAGCCCCACATTGGGCTCCCTGCTCAGTGGGAAGTCTGCTTCTCCCTCTCCCTGTTTCCTCCCCTCAACTCTCTCTCTTTCAAATAAATAAATAAATGTTAAAAAAAAGAAACTTCAGCATCCTACTCTTAGCAATTGATGGGATCTCTATACAAAATTAGCAAAGATACAGAAAAATGTCAGATTAATATCTCCCATGAATTTCAGATTAAAAAATCCTCAATAAAATATTAGTAAATGAAATAAAACAATGTATACAAAGAATTATATATTATGACCAAATGAATTTATTCCAAGGATGCAATGATGTTTCAGCATTTGAAATCAATGTAATCCACAATACCAATAGTTGAAAAAAATCACAAAATTACACTAATTAACAAAGAAAAGTCAAATTTTCTTAGTAAGTCAGGAACAGCCACCAGGCACTACTTCAACTTGATAAAGGGCATGCATGAAAAATCTATAGCTTTCATCATTCATAATGGTCAAAGACTTACTATTTTCCTCTAGGCTTGGGGAACAAGGTAATAAGGATGTTCATTCTCACCACTCTTATTATGGAACACAATATTAGAAATTCTAACCCAGGCAATAAAGGGAAAATAAGAACTAAATGTCATATAGAGTAGAAAGGAAGAGATTAAACTGTCTCCATTTTGGAGATTACATGGTTGTCTACATAAAAAAAATCCTAAAGGGCTCCTGGGTGGCTCAGTGGGTTAAAGCCTCTGCCTTCGGCTCAGGTCATGATCCCAGGGTCCTGGAATCGAGCCCCGCGTCGGGCTCTCTGCTCAGCAGGGAGCCTGCTTCCCTTCCTCTCTCTCTGCCTGCATTTCTGCCTTATTGTGATCTCTGTCTGTCAAATAGACGAATAAAATCTTAAAAAAAAAATCCCAAGGATTCTACCCAAAAAACTCTCCTAGAACTAATTAAGCTCAGCAAGGTCATAGGACACAAGATACACACACACACACACACACACACACACACACCCCAACTTCATTTCTATGTACTAACAATGAACATGTGGAAACTGAAATAAAAAGGAGTACCATTTATAATCTATCCAAAGAAAATTAAATACTTAATTAAATACTTAAATTTAACAAAAGATGTTCAGGATATTGAAAATTACAAAATGCTAATGAAAGCAATCAAAGAAGACTTAAATATATGGAGAGACACTGCATTCATGCACTGGGAGACTCAATATAGTAAAGATGTCAATTCTCCCCCACATTCATATATAGGATTAATAAAATTACTATCAAAATCCTGGCAAGATTTGCTGTAAATATAGACAAGATTATCCTATAATTTATATGGATAGTCAGACATCCTATAATAGCTAAAATAATCTTTAAAAAAGAACTAAATTGAATTTAAATACAGAATTAAAAAGGGAAGACAGTGGGAGAAATCACTTTACTCAATGTTAAGTCTTTCTATATAACTACTGTAATCGAGATCTACATAATTAAGAGAGAAATAGAGTCATAAATGAATTAAACAGAATAGAGAACCCAGAAAAAGACCCACACAAGTATACCTGGGTGGCTCAGCTGGTTAAGTGCTTGCCTTTGGCTCAGGTCATGATCCCAGGATCCTAGGATCAAGTCCCATGTCAGGCTCCCTCCTCAGTGGGGAATCTGCTTCCCCTTCTCCCTTTGCCCCTCCCCCTGCTCCTTCTCTCTCTCCCTCTCTCTCAAATAAATAAAATCTTAAAAAAAAAAGATCCACACAAATATGCTCAACTAATTTTTGACAAAGGCATAAAAAGAGATTCAATGGAAAAAGGATAGGCTTTTCAACAAATGATACTAGAGCAACTGAACATCTACAGGTAGAAAAAAAAGAAAGAAAAAGAAAAACCCTCAATCTTAACCTCACACCTTATAAAAAAAATCAACAAAATAACACAAATCACCTAGATCATAAGTGAAAACCATAAATTAAAAAGCAAAAGAAAATCTGCAGGATCTAAGGCTAGGCAAAGAGTTAGATTTCAAATCAAAGACACAATCAATACCAAAGAAATTGAAAAACAGGACCTCATCAAAATTTAAATTAATTTGTTCTCTTAATTTCTTTTTTTAAAGATTTTATATATTTATTTATTTGTCAGAGAGAGAGAGAGCACAAGCAGGCAGAGGGGCGGCCAGAGGCAGAGAGAGAAGCAGGCTCCCCACTGAGCAAGGAGCCCCATGTGGGACTCTATCCCAGGACCCTGGGATCATGACCTGAGCCAAAGGCAGCAGCTTAACCAACTGAGCCACCCAGGCATCCATGTTCTCTTAATTTCTTAGAAAATGTTTATGCTTAGGGGCGCCTGGGTGGCTCAGTCATTAAGCGTCTGCCTTCAGCTTGGGTCATGATCCCAGGGTCCTGGGATCCAGCCCCTGCATCCAGCTCTCTGCTCAGTGAATCCTGCTTCTCCCTCTCCCACTCCCTAACTTGTGTTCCTTCTCTCACTGTGTCTCTGTCAAATAATAAACAAAATCTTTAAAGAAGAAAAAAAGAAAAATGTTTATGTTTATATAAAGCAAAAATTATAAGACTGCACTGTGTGGTTTATGATGTATGTAGGTATAATATATAATAATTACAGCTTAAAGTCTAGAGGGAATAAATGGTTACATCTTTCTTATATTTTATATAATACAATATTAAATAAACTATTAAAGCCATGTAGAAACTGAAGAATTAAGAATTTAAAATAAAATCCCTTGAGCAACCACACACAAAAAAAAAACACTGAAAAGGGACATGAGAGGGACGCCTGGGTGGCTCAGTTGGTTAAGCAGCTGCCTTCGGCTCAGGTCATAATCCCAGCGTCCTGGGATCGAGTCCCACATCGGGCTCCTTGCTTGGCAGGGAGCCTGCTTCTCCCTCTGCCTCTGCCTGCCACTCTGTCTGCTTGTGCTCACTCTCACTCCTCTCTCTCTCTCTGACAAATAAATAAATAAATCTTAAAAAAAAAAAAAAAGAAAAGGGACATGAGAAACTTTGGAGGTTTGGAAAATGTTCAGTATCTTGACTGTAGCATGTATCTGTCAAGTCACTGAATTGTGGGCTATAAAAGAGATATGCAGTTTTTTGTTCATAAATTATACCTGAACAAAGTCGTTTAAAAATGGAAAGATCCATAACTAACATCATACTTAATGGTGAAAGACTCAAAGCTTTCCCACTAAGATCAGGAACCATACAAAGATGTCCTCTTTCACTACTTCTGTTCAACAAGACACTGGAAGTTCTAGAAAGAGCAATTAGGAAGAAAAAGAAATAGAGGGCATCCAAATTAGAGAGGAAAAATTATGACTATCTCTATTCCTAGATGACATGATCTCATATACAGAGAATCCTGAAGAATTCACATACAGAAAAACTATTGGAGTTAATAAACTTGTTTAGCAAAGTTAGAGTATAAGAGCAACACGTGAAAATCAGTTATAGTTCTAGACATTAGGAATGAATAATCCAAAAAGGAAATTAAGAAAATTCCATTTATAACAACACAAAAAAGAATGCTTAAGAATAAACTTAAAAACGCAAAGTAATACATGTATGCTGAAAACTACAAAATGTTGCTGGAAGAAATTTTTTTATTTTAATTATTTAATTTCTTCCAATCTTTTTCTATAATTTTTAATTTTTTATTATCTATAATGTATTATTAGCCCCAGGGATACAGGTCTGTGAATCGCCAGGTTTACACACTTCACAGCACTCACCATAGCACATACCTTCCCCAATGTCCATATGTTGCTGGAAGAAATTAAAGAATGCTTAAGTAATGAAAAGACACCCCATATTCACGGATTGGAAGACTTACTATTATTAAAAGACAATAATACTAAAGGCAACATTCAGAGTTAACACAATTAAGCTCTATTAGGTGGATTCTAAAATCATATGCAGGGGATCCAGAAGAGCCAAAATAGTCCTGAAGAAAGAAAACAAAGTTGGAAGAATCATACTTTTATGGTCAACTGATTTTCAACAACTGTGACAAGTCAATAGGGAAAGAATAGTCTTTTCAACAAATGGTGCTAGGAAATTTGAATATCCACATAAAAAAAAATTGGACCAATACCTCAAACTATATGCAAAAATTAACTCAAAATACATCAAAGACCTAAATTTAAGAGCTAAAACTTAAACTTTTAGAAGATCAAACATAGAAGAAAGTCTACATGATATTGGATTAGGCAATAGTTTCTTAGATATAGCATCAAAAGCACAAAGCAACCAAAGGAAACAGATAAACTGGACTTTATCAAATTAAAAAGTTTTAAACTGCAAAGGACACGATCAAGAAAGTGAAAAGACAACACAGTGAATGGGAGAAAATATTGGCAAATGACGAATCTGTTAGAGGTGCATCCAGAATATATATGAAAAACACTTACAACTCAACAATGAAAAGAAAAAAAACAATTAAAAAAGGAGCAAAGGACTTCAATAGATACTTCTAAGAAGAAAAAGGAAGATATGCAAAGGGCTACAAACATAGGAAATGATTCTCAACATCATTAGCCTTTAGAGAAATGCAACGAAACCACAATGAAATATCACTTCACACCCATTAGGATGCTAAAATCAAAAAGACAAGAAATAAGTTTTGAAAAGGATGTGCAGAAATTGAAATCCTTATAACTTGCTGGTAGGAATGTAAAACCATACAGCTGCTTTGGAAAACCTGGCAGTTTCTCAAAAAGTTAAACATGGAGTTTCCATGTGGCCCAGCAATTTCAGTCTTGGGTATCTAACCAGAGAAATGAACGTTCATACAATAACTTTTTTTTTTTTTTAGATTTTATTTATTTATTTGACAGAGAGAGATCACAAGTAGGCAGAGAGGCAGGCAGAGAGAGAGAGAGGGAAGCAGGCTCCCTGCTGAGCAGAGAGCCCGATGCGGGACTCGATCCCAGGACCCTGAGATCATGACCTGAGCCGAAGGCAGCGGCTTAACCCACTGAGCCACCCAGGTGCCCCCATACAATAACTTATATACAAGTGTTCATAGCAGCACTATTCACTACAACAAAAAAGTGGAAACAACCCAAATGTCTATCAATGGATAAATGTATAAAAAATATATCTATACAATGGAATATTATTTGGTTAGAAGAAGGAATGAAGTACTGATGCATGCTACCCCATGGACGAACCCTGAAAACATTATCCTAAGTGAAAAAAGCCAAACACACAAGGACATATATCGTATGATTCTATTTATGTGAAATGACTAGAATAAGCAACTAAATACAAAGTAGATAAGTGAATGGCAGGGGCAGGGGAAGGTGAGGTAGAGAATAAAGAATGACTGCTAATAGATAGGGAGTTTCCTTTTTAGGGTGGAATTAGTGGTGATGGTTGCACAACCTTGTGAAGATACTCAAAATCACTGAATTGTACACTTTAAAAGGGTAAATTTTATGGTGTATGAATTATATCTGAATAAAAAAATGCCTGTATAAATAAAATTGATAGAAACTCTTAAAACACAGAAGGAATATTTGTCTAAAAAGACAACAGAAAAATTAAAACTGGATTCTAAAAAAATTTTTTTTACCCAAAGAAGGCTGGTCATGAGGCATTAAAAAAAAAAAAAAAAAACCAGAGGGGCAAAGCAAAAAAAGAATAAAATGGTATATGTAAATTTAGTCATATTAGTCATATGTCATCATATCCCTGGGCACAGAAAAAGCATTTGACAAAATTCAACAACCACTCCAGATAAAATATTTTTAGTGAACTGGGAATAAAGGGAAATCCTTCATCTGCTAAAGGCTATCTAGAAAATCCTACAGCTAACATTATACTTAATGGTGAAATATTGAGCACTTTTTCCCTTATACCAGGAACAAGGCAAAAATGTCTAGTATCTTCTTGGCTATTTAATATTGTACTAGAGGTCGAGGCCTGGAAATGCAAAGGACCTAGAATATCCCAAGAAATCTTGAAAACGCAAAACAAAGGAGAAAGACTTGTACTACGTAACTTCAAGATACATTATAAATTCAATGGGAAAAGGAAATCTTTTCAACAAATGAAGCTTAAACAATGGATATTCATATGGGGGTAAAAAAAGAACTTTGACCTCCTACTTCACACCACTCATAAAATTAATTTAAGATAGACCATAGACCTGAACATAAAACCTAAAACCATAAAAGAGGAGAGTATTTTTTTAACTTGGTGTAAGCAAAGGTTTCTGAGGCCACAGAAACAATAACCACAACTGAAAATTTTGGTGAATTAGACTTCATCAAGATTAAAGACTTTGTCTCACCAAATGAAGTCAGTATAAAAATAAATGGGCAATCCACAGATTGGAGGAAATATTGAACAAGTATTTGCTAAAGGACTAGTATTACCCAGCATATATCATAACTCCTAACAAGTCAAAAATGAGAAGGCAAACTACAACAGGCAAAATAAAATGGGCAAATGCCTTAAACAGACACTTCACAAAGAAAAATACACAAAGACCAATAAATACATGAAAAGGTGCTCAACAACACAGTCATCAGGGAAATTCATATAAAAACACACCCACCAGAATAGCTAAAATTAGTGTTGTTGAGGGTGTGGCACTCTCATATATTGCTGGTGTTAGGGTAAATGAGTGCAACCAATTTGGAAAACTGGCAATTTCTTAAAAAGTAAACAAATACCTATCCCAAGGCCAAACAATTCTACTACTAGGTATAATCCAGGAGAAATAAAAAAGTATGTTAACAAAAAGACTTATACAAGAATATTCATAGCAGTTTCATTCCTAATAAACCAAAACTAGAAACCACTCAGGTATTCATGAATAGTAAAATGGATAAACAAATTTGGAATATTCATACAATAGTGTTCTGCAGTAAAAAAAAAATTACTGATACACACAACACAGACCAATCTCAAAAACATACTGAGTGAAAGAAGTCTTATACAAGAGTACACATTGTATGATTCCAATTATGTGAAGGTCTAGAACAGGATAAACTAATTAAGGTAAAAAAAACTCAACAGTGTTTGACTCTGGTGGAATGTGGGAGCTACTGCCTGCGGAAGAGCACAGGGAACTTTCTGTAGTAATGGCAGTATTCATTATTGAGTAGGTAAGCTACAGCCTGCAGGCCAAAGCTGGTGCACCACCTATTTTTGTGAATAAAGTTGTACTGGAACACAGCCATGTCCATTTTCCATATTGCCTATGGCCATTTTCATGTAATAGCAAAATTAAGTGGCTGCAACGGAAACCATATAGCCCCAAAGCCTAAAATAATTACTACCTAGACCTCCACAGAAAATGTTTGTCAACATCTGGTCTATATTTTGATACTGGTTTGCTTATACTTGTAAGCAAACTGTCAATTCTCACTAACTATAATCTATGCATTTTACTGCATATAAATTTAAACTAAAAAAATAAATACTGAGTTCTGGTCAATGATATGAATGCTGAAGTATTTATGAAACATACTGATGTCAACAACTTTAATTTTGAGATGCGCCAGAAAAATGAGATGGATTGATAAATGAATAAAGGGATGATTTGTGACTGAGCAAATACAGCAAAAGTTAACTACAGATTCTAGTTGGTAGGTATATGGGTATTTATAATTTTTCAACTTTTCTGTATCTCTGACATTTTTCTTAATAAATTTTTGGGGAAAATTTTTTAATTAGGTAAGGAAAGTATATATAGCACATGTCCATAGAAATGAATATTCCAACCCAAAATACTTTATGAAGAAATTTATTCTAAAGAAATAAATCCCAGAATAGCATGCTTTGTCTGAAAAAACTTCAACTGCAAAGATCTTTATTAATCCTTGATCATCCCTGTTAGAAGTCAACTTGCACACACTGGAATTCATTATAATTTACGCCCTTGATGAAAAGAGAATTTTACAAAACACACAGTACTTGAGAAAATAGCTTTTGGAAGTAACATGCCAGCACTAGAATTCTACAGTACAGCACACCTTTTATCTAAGGACTCAAAACATTTTATTAGCCAAACTCAATCAATTCAGAGTCTTTAGAGTTATCTACAGCAGAATAAAAGAGAGGGGAAAAAAGAATAAGCTGGGTTGTCAATTCCTTCCTCTAATTAATTCAATAAATCTGAGTTAACTAAATCTCAATGAAGTCATCATGCCCTTTTTCTCCAATTCTGGCAGGGAAGATGCTATCTTACACAGAGGCTGGATAGTGTAATCATTGAGGGCACAGCCTCTGCAGCCAGGTAGTCTGGGTTCAAATCCTGACCCTTCTGTAACCTGTCTGAACCTCAGTTTCCTCTCCCGTAAAAGAGGGGTAATGGTAGCTACAATTCATACAGTTAAGAGGATAGTACATGTAAAACCATCAAGACAGTATTTGGCACCTAGGAATCACTTAATAGTGTTTGTTATTAGCACCTCATAAGGGCAAATGCTTTATTATTAATGTAGAATAAGACAATCACAGGTTCCTAACATTTTACAACCAACAACTACACTGGCCTCCTTGCTGTTCTTCAAACATACCAGACACTCTCCTTCTTTGGGGCCTTTGCACTGGTTATTCCTTCTGTCCAACATGTGTACTGTGGGCTGCTTCACCTTCTTCAAATATTTGCTTGAATGTCACCTTTTCAGTGAGGCCTACCCTGATCACCACCTTATTTAAAATTATAATCCACTTTTCTCCTTACCCTGTTCCCCCAACTTCCTGTGACCATACTATAAATTTACTTTCTATTAAGGTTATTGACAGTCTCCCCCCATTAAGAAACAAAAGTCAATGACAGAAGGGACTTCTGTGTTTTATTCACTGATATATCCCAAGTAGGTGCTCAAATATTTTTTTGTTATCAAAGCCATCATCTGGCTTAACCCCTCCAACTTTACAGATGAGGAAACTCCAAAGAGATTTGAGTCAAGGCCACACACTGAGTAAGGAGAAGACCCAAGAACAGGGACTATGAGTCCCTGTCCGATATCATTTCTACCTAGTTCATGTCCTTGACCCTTGAACGTTACAGAAAAATCAAAATCATTGTATTTTTCCCCCAGGAGGATTTACCTTCAGAATTTCTTGGGTTTGCAAATGATGTTGTGTCTGTGACACAGAAATGCTCTGAAAGACAGTGGAAGCCTGTACCGGAATATTACTTGTTAACAGATGAACAGAAGATGACGGCTGATTTGAGAGTTATTCTAGAGCTTTGACAAAGGGTCTGCTGTTGTCATTGTTTCTGCTGACCCCAAAACAAGTGTTGAGTCAGAAGATGGCTGCCACTGTGGCTGGACAGACTGCTGCTGAATGCACGTTGGCTGGTCCTGACCTAGGGTTTTCTTCAGAGGAAAAGTCTGACTGCTATCTAATGCCTGAAGCACTTGAGGCTGCTCTAAAGGCTGTATTACATATTGTTGTCCCATTGTCACTGGTTACAATGGTTCTTGCAAAGGAGGTATAATCTGTACCATGTTTATAATGGCCTTTGACATACCTGGTGCCTGGTAACCGCTGCTGGAAAGCAGCATGGTGGCTACCCAAAGACTGCTATTGATTTATGGGACCTTCCTGAATAGACAACTGATGGCTTTTCTGTACTTGCCTATAAGATGAATGAGTCATCTGCTGATGCTGAATGAAAGCTGAATGAGAAACCTGGCTTGGTGTTAGATGTGATTGCAAAAACTGTGTAGAAAAATGTGGGGGCTGGATCTGGGTCTGTGAGGAAGCCTACTGAACGAAGGACATCTGCGCAGGGTGTTGAAGCTGTCCTTCCGTGCCCTCTGAGATGTAATGCTAATTGACTGGCCTTCTAGTTGCTGGTGTTTAAAATGGACATCTGCTTGTGATGGAGCTTCTGAGTGCTGGACATTAAACAAAGGCTCCATAGAATGTGTCTGTGTATCTAAGGGTGATGTTAAAAATGGCTTTTGCTCCAACTTTGAAGAATTACTACCTTAGGGTTGTGTTAAATAGGTTTGTTGGTCAGAAGTCTGTGCTACGTAAGGGGGTACTGGGTATAACTTCTGATCTGCAGAGTTTCTAATACGTATGTGCTTGCTATCAGGAGGGTTTACTGCATATACTTACTGGGTTATAAAGGTTGCCTGTTGAGTTGTCTGGATGGTGTAAACAGTTTGTGCTAAATAATGGGCATGTTCAATAGGCAGTAGCTGGTAAGCAAACTGTTCTATAAATTGCAGAGTAAGCTCCTTGGATCTTATATGCTGTCTGGTCTAGAAAAGGTAATGAAACCTGAGTTTGTACTGGAAAAGCAGGCTGCCCTTGGCCTGGGGCCAAATAAGAGGTCTGTACCCACAGGTGGGACTGGATAAGAAGTCAGCATAGAATGGGTTGACTATGATCCTGGTGGTTGCACAGTGTAAGACGATACTCTGGGGCTGGCAGTGAATAAACAGGCTGTGCTAGAGTCTGGATTGGGTACGTCAGCTGTGATAGGTAAGAAGCTTGTTTCTGGCGACAATGGCAGCTGCCCAGGAGCCTTCAGTGAGAAGGTTGGCAGTTCTGCGGGTAGTACTGGATAAGCATGTTGAACAGAATAAAATGGCTATTCCAGAGACTGAAACACACTTTCAATGCCACCCTTCAGCTGCTGCTCACTTGCATGAGCTTCAGACACTCGCAGAATATAATCCTGGTGAAAATTTTTTTGTAGTGATGCCATAATCTCACGTTGTAACATTAATGGCTGCTGCTGCATAGAGGCTTGGAAACAAGGTTTCTTCAAATGCACAGTCTGGCTTTGTGGTGCTAAAGAACCTAGAGCCACAGATTCCTGATGTACTACTGGATATGGGTGGGGTACTGAATGTATCTTTTGTGAAGGATGATTGGCCCCGGAATGGCCCCTCAGTGGAATCAGAAGGGACCTGAGCTGTACCAGCAACATTCTATGCACTACTCATATACTGGGCAGAATGACTTGACAAAGCTTGAAGACAATTAACCAGTAAGAAACTAAAAGTCTGATTAGCATCTGATGATTTGGTTAATGCCTGTTTTCCATTTCTAGGCCCAGGCTCAAGTTGAAGACCAACAGTTACATGCTTGGAGGTCATTTGTGAAATTGGCAATGTCTGAGGAGAAACTGTAGAAATACTGGTTGTGGAACTCTAATAACTGACAAGTGTAAAGTCATAGATTAGGCTGAAGTTTGTTCATCTGCTCCAAAGGTCAGCTGAAGCTCCTGGCTCTGGTGCAAGGAAAATTCAAATTATAAATGCATATACCATGCCCATTTTAATGGGCCTGTCCCAGACAGAATGACAGATAAAATAATGCTATGTTCTAAAAATTTCAGCAAGTTATCAAAAAGGTGCTGGGTATAGTTTTAGTACTACAGAAATCCTTAATACCATGAGTAAATGCTAGTTGAATACATTAAGGGATTGAGAGCAGTCCCAGTAATACACTGCTCATGGCTTCTCATTTACTGCACTTGCCACATAACTCATTCAAACCCTGGCAGAGATTCAGAGTAACTGAATCTAACATTATCACACACCAGACACTCGAAGTTCCAAGAAAAAGCTCAAAAGGATTTCAATATCATAGCTAAAATGAACACAGAAGCTCTCTAAAGAGGAGAGCAGAGAGTCGGCTGAATAAATAGAGGTTGGCTGCAATAATTCCTAGAACTTGAACTACCACATTCATAAAAAGACACCAATGGTAAAAGCACTTTCTTATATGGCTCCTATATGTGGTGAAAAAGTCTAAAAAATAGCATGTATGTAATATACAGATGTCTATGTAAACAAAAGTACATATTTTGTATACATAGGGAAAAAAAGACAAACCTAGAGGCTCTACCCACAAATGTAAACAAAAGTTGTCTCTAGCTGGAGAAGTAACAGGTGATTTTCACGGTCTACTTTATAATTTCATAGGCTTTATTTTTAGATAGGTAAATAACACTTAGAATAATTTTTAAAACTTTAAAAAGATTGGAAACACATTTTAAAATACACGGTCTACTTTATAATTTCATAGGCTTTATTTTTAGATAGGTAAATAACACTTAGAATAATTTTTAAAACTTTAAAAAGATTGGAAACACATTTTAAAATACACATATCTGCATACTTATACGGTTGAACCTAAGTTAAATTAAGTTAAATTAAGCATCCATTCAATACACTTTCTATTAAAATCTTAGACAAATAAAACCATCGTACATATTCAATTATGAATATGTACGATGTTACCTACATACAATAGCCAAATATCAGGCTACTGTCAACTCCATCAGGTTAAATTACCCCAGCAGATTTTAAATATATCTGACATTTGTCAAGTTATGTGTATGCCTCCCCCTGTAAGACTATGAACCCCTTGAAGGTAAGAACCATATTTTATTTTATCTTATATCCACAGAAATGGCAATCATTAAAAATTGTTGATAAGCTGTCACTTACTATATACCGATCTCTTAAAAGAAACAGACGTGCCAGCTGCTAACTGAATCATATACAGAGAATGTTCACACCATCTCATTCCCAAAGAAATAAGGCACATGCAGGGGAGGGTGAGGCTGAGAAAAGAAAATGCAGTGATGGCAAAGAAAAGCTGAACCATGCGTCCAGACCTCATAACCTTGGGAACCACAATACAGTCTTAGTATATGAACGCTCATAACTGTTTACTCCTTGTCAGAAATGAATAATGCTGACTTTGAGAGTCAAAAAGACAGAAACATTTATTTCTCCTATAGAGATAAACATGAATCAAAAAGAGCCAAGATCCAATAAAGAGTCAGTATCCAAGATATATAATTTATATAATCTAACACCAAAACTCACAAATAATCTTATTAAAAAATGCACAGAAGACATGAACAGACATTTCTGCAAGGAAGACATACAGATGGCCAACAGACACATGAAAAGATGCTCAACATCACTGATCATCAGGAAATACAAATCAAAACTACAATGAGGGGGCACCCGGGTGGCTCAGAGGGTTAAGCCTCTGCCTTCCGCTGAGGTCATGATTTCAGGGTCCCGGGATCAAGCCCCGCATCGGGCTCTCTGCTCAGCGGGGAGCCTGCTTCTCCCTCTCTCTGCCTACTTGTGATTTCTGTCAAATAAATAAACAAAATCTTTAAAAAAAAAAAAACTACAATGAGATATCACCTAACACCTGTCAGAATGGCTAAAACCAAAATCACAAGAAACAAGTATTGGCGAGGACATGGAGAAAAAGGAATCCACTGGTGGGGATGCTAACTGGTGCAGCCACTTCCATTACTGGGTACTTCCCCCAAAGAATACAAAACACTAATTCAAAAAAATATATGCACCCTGATGTATATAGCAACACTAATTACAACAGCCAAATTATGGAAGTAACCAAAGTGTCCACTGATAGATGAATGGATAAAATGTGGGGTGTGTGTGTGTGTGTGTGTGTGTGTATATATATACATATATACGTGTGTGTGTGTGTGTATATATATATATATATAAAATGTGTGTGTACACATATATAATGGAATATTATTCAGCCATAAAAAAGAATGAAATCTTGCCATTTGCAACAACATGGAGGGATCTAGAGCATATAATACTAAGTAAAATAAGTCAGTCAGAGAAAGACATATACCATATGATTTCACTCAGATATGGAATTTGAGAAACAAAACAAAGAAAAAAAGAGACAAGACAAAAAAACAGACTCTAAACTATAGAGAACAAACTGATGATTACCAGAAGGGGGGTGGGGGTGTAGGTGAAATAGCTGATTGGGATTAAGAGTACAATTAACATGATGAGCACTGAATAACGCATAGAATTGCTGAATCACTACACTTTCACGATACCTGAAACTAATACAACACTCTATGTTAACTAAACTGGAATTTAAATTTCTCAAAAAGCCAAAAATTTTTTTAAAAAGCCAAAATGTTTTTAGTAATTTTTTATTATGTTCAGTTAGCCACTGTATAGTACATCATTAGTTTTTGATCTAGTGTTCAATGATTCATTTATTGCATATAACACCCAGTGCTCATCACAACATGTGCCCTCCTCAATACCCATTACCCAGCTACCCCCTCCCCCGATCCCCCTCCTCTCCAGCAACTCTGTTCGTTTCCCAGAGTCCATAGTCTGTCATGGTTTGTCTCCCTCTCTGATTTCTTCCCCTTCAGTTTTCCCTCCCTTTCCCTATGGTCCTCCATGCTATTTCTTATGTTCCACATATAAGTGAAACCAAATGATAATTCTCTTTTTCTGCTTGACTTATTCCACTTAGCATAAGTTGGGTATTCATCTGATGGCTAAGTAATATTCCATTGTATATATGGACTACATCTTCTTTATCCATTCATCTGTTGAAGGGCACCTTGGCTCCTTCCAAAATTTGGCTATTGCAGACACTGCTGCTATAAACATTGGGGTGCAGGTGCCCCTTCTTTTCACTACATCTGTACCTTTGGGGTAAATACCTAGTGCAATTGCTGGGTTGTAGGGTAGCTCTATTTTTAATATCTTGAGGAACCTCCATAAATTTAGATGAAAGTGCTAAAAATTATAAGTCTATAAAATATTATTTCTAATTAACTACGGAAGCAATCCCTCCAGGGGCGCCTGGGTGGCTCCGTCAGTTAAGCGTCTACCTTCAGCTCAGGTCATGATCTCAGGGTCCTGGGATTGAGCTCTGCATTGGGATCCCTGCTCACTGGGAAGTCTGCTTCTCCCTCTCCCTCTGCCCTGCCCACCACCCCTCACTCGTGTGCACACATTCTCTCTCTCTCTCTCTAATAAATAAAATCTGGGGGAAAAAAGGAAAGAAATCCCTCCACATGCACATCAGGCTAGAAAAGTCTAATACAAAGAACAAACCATCATCACCAAAAGCAAGAGATCTGAGTCCTAAATAAATTTGTTTA
This sequence comes from Martes martes, assembly GCF_963455335.1. Classification (NCBI taxonomy): domain Eukaryota; kingdom Metazoa; phylum Chordata; class Mammalia; order Carnivora; family Mustelidae; genus Martes; species Martes martes. Next base: position 44,375,829 of record NC_137897.1, read on the forward strand.
TCTATCAGTGGAGTTCTCACTTTCTTTTCCAGTTATATAAGCAGTGTCTCAAGATTCTAGTTTCACAGTGTTAGGCACATCCTCAAGAATATCTTAAGTGAAGGAAAGCATAAACAACTTTTGGCTTTCAGTGAGTTTTATATAAACTATAATGAATTTACAAAAGAGAGGCTTTGTCAGAAAAATGTTTAACCCAATACAGAGCTTCTAAAATATATCTTACCTTTATCTGTGAGACTTTCTGGACAGTTAATGGGGAAACCTGGGGTTGTGAGACAACTGGAGGTCCAAGGACATGTACAGGCAAAACAGTGGACTGACCTTGAACCAAAGGCAAAATGTGGGGCTGAGTCAGCTTTGGCTGCTGTTGCAACTGTTAAATAAGAAAAAAAAATACATTAAAGATAAACTCTCCCATTTATAGTAAATATACAGATTATATATTTAAAAATATATGAGTTCACCTCACCCCTGAAATCTGCTGGTAATGTCCTACTAGCTGCTGGGATGGAAAAATCATCCCTGGAACATTAATTTCAGCCTGTGGGATGTTGGAAACCATCATCTGGTCTGACGAATAGGCTACACTGGGCTGACTTGAAGTATCTGAGTGTACAGCAGATCCAACTCCTGCCTCAGACAAATTGTCACCTATGACAAAGAAAATAAGCAACAGATAGAAGGAAAAACCTGAAACACAAGGTCCAAATGGCATAGAAAATAAGTGTTTTCTCTGTTTTTTTTTTACTCTGACAATCTGAGACAACTTGAAATAAAATATTTAAAATACACAGTTAACCAAAAACCATTATGTAAACTCTCCATGCTGAGTTCTACTGTCGTAGAACTAAAATTTTCTTAGTAAAGCAAACCTAAAAACAAAGAATCACATAAAAATCAATTCCTTTTGCTGGCCATTATCATTTATACTGAAAAATACTCCTAAGGCACAGGAACTGGCAATACCAGTTACTTCCAGAACTGGGTAAATTCAAAAGAGATGACTAAAGTAAAGGAAGGCTAAGTGAAAGGGTTGTGAGAAGCAGTCAAAATATTTAGATCCCTGTGTCCCACCCTCTACTCCACACCTTTGGGTGATTGCTTCTGCCCCACCCAACTAATCTATACTTGCCACTAGGATTTCAGTCAAATCTAAGTGTCATATTCTCATTCTCCTAGAACCTCGCTAGAAAATAATACTATCATTATAGAACAATTAGTTATTATTGTGAAAATACTCTGCCCTTCTGGAGAAGACAATGCATTATAGCAGAAAAATTAGAGGAACTATGATAATTTTATACTTGAGTCTAAAATACAAAGGATCTTAAAATCTAGAAAATTCATTCTTGAACAACACATTCTCCCTTTAGTTCCAAATCTTCTTTATTAAAGGATTTACATCAGACCTTTAAAAAAAGCAAAAAGATTATAATCCTTATTTAATTAGCACCATGGATAGGACACATAACACAAGTTTCTTAATTTCAAAATAAGGAAACTAGCCAGCTTGTCTATTTCAGGGGTTTTGTAAAAGGCCTGATGAAATGATAGATAAGAAAATGCATTGAAAAACACAAAAGTACTATTTTGACATAAGGGAATACAATCACACATTTGTTTGCTTTTATAAATTGTAACTGTTACCTGCAACAAAGGAGCAATGCTGCTGGGGTTTTCTCTGTAGAAGCTGTTGTCGAACATGTTGATCAACTTCAGTTTCTTCACATTCAGCCCCAGTGTGCTGAGCAGGAGCAGGGGGCAAAGTTGTATTCTGGGGCTGAGGGAGTACATTCCCTGCAGACTTGCACTGGGAATCCCTGCGTTCTTCCAAACAGCCAGCTGGCTTCTTCTCCCTCATCTTCTTTATCAGGGTAACCCGGTCTCTAATGGACTTAGCAACAGCTTTGGAATCACTTTCGTGGAAGAATCCTGACTTGACCTACAAACAAAACATAATAAGCAAACTACATCTTTAACATTTACGATTTTAACTTTTTACTAGCAGAGTTATTTTGTGTCCCCAAATTCCAAATGTTATTAAATAACAGTTAACTTGTTTATATGTTCTTTTTTTTTCAATTCAATATAATTGACAGTTTCAGGTGTATATCATGGTGATTCAATATTTTGGATGTACATCTATGTTCTTTCTTAATCAGACACACATAAATTCAGCATAAGAAAAACAATACCATTACCAAGCATTATTAAAATAATTCTGACTTTAAATGAAAAGAAATAACTTGATGTTTCAGTACATTCAGTCTTATTACAGACCATTTGTGATTGTCATTAGGTTTGTGAAAGATTAAAAAGGTTTCCTTATTCAACAACGTTAAGTGCCTACAATGTGCCCAGTACTGGACTCCAGAGACATATAAGTTACTACATCAGTCCTTTGTCCTGTATGAGCACACAATCTGATGGTAAGACGGTACAAATTTAACTTAAAATAAGGTAGAAATGAGCTGCTGCAAAAGCCCTAAAGGAAAAAGTAGAGAAAGTGTCACAGAGAAAGGTTAACTCTGATTTTAATTAAAACAAAAAAAGGTACTTGCTGGCTGTTAAGGGAGGTGTGGACGAAGTTTAGAGATCCACACTCTAGGCAAAGGGACATATGCTCACAGCAAAGTACTACATCTTACCAGGCGTTAGAAGAGTGAGAGAAGAGAAGTTAAGGGCTTGCTGTCTGAGAAGAGCAGGGCTGAGTAGCAGAGAAGATGACTTGAGGAGGTGTCATGGCATATCATTCTCAGTCCTACAATCTGTTTTTTAAAGCATGTCTTGGGGGTCTGCAGACTCAGGGAAATTTCGTGGTAGTTGAAAGATGATTAAAATGTTAGATGGAATCCATATATTTAATTTCACTCCCTCCCGAAGCTCAAAAAAAAAAAAAAACCCATACTAAATGGATTTTTAAGTTGTAAACCCACAGGGACAGGGAGAATAAGAGAAAGACAATAGCAGCAACATTTTGGACATTCCAGAATGTGGAAAACAGATTAAGTAATAAATGACCTAGCAGTCCTGAAAAAGGTGAAATAGGGAAAGCTGAGAATTATTATGACTTATACTGAAAAATGCTCATAAGGCACAGGAACTGGCAATACCAGTTACTTCCAGAACTGGATAAAGTCAAAAGAGATGACTAAAATAAGGAAGACTAAGTGAAAGGGTTGTGAAAAACAGTTAAATATTTAGATCCCTATGCCCCACCCTCCATTCCATACCTTTGGGTGATTGCTTCTCCCCTACCCAAGAAGCCTTGAGTTTTGTTCTCTGGAGAGGGTAAAAGAGAGGCTCTCTGGATTATGGAACACCAGGCACAACTGAGGGTAAGGCTACTACATAGAAAACAAGATTAAATGACCATATGCATGCTGAATGACATATGCAGAAACCCTTAGCCCTTTTCCTCACTTGGCTACCAAAGTACCAGTAACCAGACCCTAACCCTTCAGGACGGACATTGAAAGATGATTCTCTGGGGAATCTGACCAATCTAAGAAGACAGACCTACAAGTATTTTTTATAAAGATTTTACTTATTTATCTGAGTGAGAGTGAAAGCAAGAGATCACAGAGGGAGAGGGAGAAGCAGACTGGCTGCTGAGTGGACAGCCCAATGTGGGGTTTGATCCCATGACCCTGGGATCATAACCCGAGCCAAAGGCTTAACCGATTGAGCCACCCAGGCACCCCACACCTATAAATACTGATGTCAAAGATTCCTTAATTAAAGGCCCATCCAGATACCCTACCTTATGGGTCAAAGTTAACAAGTCTGACACAAGCAATCACATCACCCAATAGGCTGCAAGACCCCGTGGTCAGCAAAATTATGGCCCCTCAAAGGTGTCCCATCCTAATCCTCAAACTTGTGAATATAATGAGATATCACTCCCATTATTTTGCTGTGAAGAGTTGACCTTAAAATAGGGAGATTATCTGGGTGAGTCTTTTACCAGGTGGTAACTCTAGAAGGATTCAACATGATATTGCTGAATTTGAAGATGGAGTGGGGTACATGACAGGACTGAAAACCAGCCTCTAGGAGCAGAAAGTGACCACCAGCTTATAGCGACCAAGGAAACAGGGGCCTCAGTCTTACAACCATAAGGAACTGAATTCTGCCAACAACTCGAAAGCAGTCCCCAACCCCCACACTCTCCTCACACTCCCCACCAAAAGCCTCCAGAGAAAAGCCCAGGCCACTGACACCTTGATTTCAGCCTGTGAGATCCTAAGTAGAGAATCCAGTGAAGTCCACTAGGACTTTTGACCTCTAGAACTGAGAAAATAAATGGGTGTTGCTTTAAGCCACTAAATTTGTGGTAATTTATTACACTGCAACAGAAAACAAATATAGTCTCCTATAATCTATTAATCATGAGCAACTAGCCAAGAATAATGAGAAATATCAGAAAAGCCTCTAACAAGAACACAAAACACAAAACCAACAAAAGTAAAACAGCAGTTTGGAGAAAAGAGACTATATGGGAAGAAAAAAATGTCAAAAACATTCTCTTTACTTATGTTACAGAGAGGTGTGATAATATTGCCTCCACAAAACAAAGAACAAGATGTTTACTCTAAAGAAGGAACAGATCAAAAAATAAAAAGGAATTCTTAACACTAAAAACATGATAGCAGAAATGAAAAATTCAGTGGAAGGGTTAGAAGGTAAAGTTAATAATGTCTGCCAGAAAGAAGAATAAAAAGACAAAAAGATGGAAAACAGAAAGGTTAAGAACACTAGAGAATTAGTCCAAGAGGTTCAACATCCAAATGATAACAGTTCCAGAATGAAAACAATGGGGAAGAAATCATCAATAAAATACTTCAAGAAATTCCCCAGAAACTAAAGGATAGGAGTTGACAGACTGGAAGGGTCCACTGAGAATCCAACACAGTAGACGAAAATAAACCCAAATCAAGACACATCACTGTGAAATTTTAGAATACTAAAGAAGAAACAGAAACTACTACAAGCTTCCAGAGAGCAAATCACGTGCAAAAGATTCAGAAAATAGAACTTTTTACTTCTCAATATCAATACTGAAAGCTAGAAAAGCATGGAACAATGAGTCTAAATTTTTTTTAAACTGCAACCTAAAACGTCTTAGCCAGCCAAGGAATCAATTAAATATGAATATAGAATAAAAATATTTTCATGCATGCAAGTCTTAAAGAATTTACCTCTTATACCCTTTCTTTAAGAAGCAGGCAGAGGAAGTGTGTCACTAAAACAAGAGGGTAAGCCAAGGAAAAGAAAGACATGGGATTTAAGAAACATGAAACCCTATAGAAGAGAGGAAGAGAAGTCTAGAAAGATAGTAAAGAGAAATATCAGGATAATAGCTGTGCACCGATGTCCAAGGCAATCATTCCAGATTAGAACACTATGACTATAAAAATAGACAGGTTAAAGGCTATCATCTCCAAGATCCCCAATGTCAATGTTCCATCCTTTTTTTTAACCTGAGGACAGAATGCCCAGGCTAACCTGGCTTAGACGCTCTGTACTTGGCTAATTCAACTATGTGCTGCAAAAGCGCCTACACACCTTCCCTCCAAGCACTGTAGCAGCCTGGGAGAGGTGTGGACACACATTCAACCCCACAGAAGTTATCTGCTGTCATCTGCTCTGTAAGGAGGGGATCATGAGGTGATTAGAAGTAGAGAGGTCAGAGGGGCCCACTCCCCATCAAACCATATTGTTACCAGACAACTAATTTTAAAGGTCCACACAATGGTCCACTGGTGACCTGACTGGTGAGCCATGCATGTATTTCCCTGAACTCACTCATGACCTCACCTGCTGACTTTCCCAGAAGTGACTCTTGTAAACACTTAGCGAAGCTGAAGCCAGACTATGACTGAGAGACTCCATTCAGTTTATGTGCTCCTGAACATCTTCACCTAATAGTAACTTCAATAACCAGCTAGATGTGTAACTGCCACTCAGGTTTTTAAAACAAAACAGCATATTACTTAGATAAACTATAACAAAAAGCAAAGAAATGAGTAACATAAAAGTCAGGGTAGATATTACCTGTGGTGACTAGGGAAGGGAATACAACTGGGAGAGGCATACAGGTGGCTTCTAAGGTACAGGTTGTGTTCTATTTCTTTTTTTTTTTAAGATTTTATTTATTTATTTGACAGAGAGTGTGTTCTATTTCTTAACAAAAGTAGTGTTTTATTATTCTTTATACCGTACATATATACATACTGTACATCTCTGCTACAGAGATGCATTTCACAATAAAAGAATTTAAATAAAGAAAAGGAGAAAATAGGGAGGAAAGAAAGCAATAAGGAGAAAGGAATCAACTAACCCTGATATTATAAAGGGCAATAGTGGTGTGGGTAGTGGAGAATAGCGGTAGGATACACTTACCATTTCATATGCTACTTCCTCAGAGGTATCTGTTTCTAAATTGAAACTGAATTCAATAGCTTCATTGTCTTTGTGCTTGCCTTTCAATTTTTTAGGGTCTTCAACCCAGAGTCTTAAAGCCAGGGATGAATTTGAGCAGTCATCTTCCTCTGCTAATTCCACCCTCAGTCCTGTATCCTCAGCAAAAAATGCGTGGTTTAGTAGGTCCCTGACAGACAACCTAATAAACAAAATACATATCTCATTATCAATTTTTCCAATCATGAACAAGATATAGAACTCTTAATTAGTAAACATCAATTAAATCAAAGTAACGATCTTATTTTAAATTTCCTATTAATTAGACCATTAATCTGCCTTGTTATAAAAAAATGAAATCTTATATCCAACTTATCATTTACCAAGGATGCAAAGAAATCCTAACTAACATGCACTTAAAGTCACCTTAAAGATTGTTTCCAGCAGCATAGCTAGATTCTGAACTTTAACATACCTATAAGTATGCCTAGAGAACTGGAGAAGTGCTACAGTATGTTAGGTAGAGTGACTAGTTTCCCTAAGCCACTGACTTAAGTTACTAAAACTCAAACAACAGGGGCACCTGGGTGGCTCAGTGGGTTAAAGCCTCTGCCTTCAGCTTGGGTCATGATCCCAGGTTCCTGGGATGGAGCCCCGCATCGGGCTCTCTGATCGCCAGGGAGCCTGCTTCCCTTTCTCTCTCTGCCTACTTGTGGTCTCTGTCTGTCAAATAAATAATAAAATCTTCTAAAAAATACAAAAATAAAACTCAAACAACAGATTGTCAGCAAAGGAAACTAAAAATTCTTCTGGATATATAACCTCTAAAGGAAATCAGAAATTCAAACTCCTTTACAAATGTTACAAATAGACGTCATTGACTCCATTAATAATAATCTAGTCAGTGAACTTCACTCTTTAGAGAATGCCATGAATGAAATTAATTTAGTTCAGCAAAGTCCCATGGTTTTCTTCAAGTATTTAAGCCTAGTGTTTTAGGCCAAAGTATACATACAATGGATACCCCTCTACCTAATATTAGAGATTAACCATCTCTGAGGAGGGAAAAAAAAAAAAGGATAGGGGTTCAAAAGATTCTTTTACAAGCTGGGGGCAGTTAATGTCCTTTGCTTGGGCCAATTTCTAAAAACATATATATAATATCTAATCTATCTATATTACAGGCCAGAGAGAGCTAAAACTCATGTATTTCATAACGTCTATATAGAAAATCTCTCTTAGACTATTTAAAGCAGATAAAGTATATTGAGAAGCATGGTATCCTGTAAGTTGAAGATTTTCAACCCTCCTGATCATGTTTTTAGTGATCAAGGGACAGATAATTAAGAGACTGTTATAAAAAGAATAAGCTTCCTCAGACTAGTTTTAAGGCTAAGGTGAGACGTGTTTAAGAAGACACAACCAAGAGGCACCTGAGTGTTAGTCAGTTAAGTGTCTGCCTTTGGCTCAAGTCATGGTCTCGGGGTCCTGAGATCCAGCCCTGTGTCTGGTGCTCTGCTCAGCGGGGAGCCTGTTTCTCCCTCTTCCTCTAACCCTCCCCTCTCCTCTCACACACTCTTTCTCTCTCTCAAATAAATAGGTAAAATCTGAAGAACAACAAGTTTACAACCAAGTCAAGCCCTCTACCTTTCAATGAAAATGTAGCCTATGTATTTTTACTACAGAATAACTACAATAATAGCAGAAGATATCATTAAATACTTACTACTCTGTTAGTTATTTTACATGCAATATCTTTTTCATCATCAAAATAAATACCTGCTTTGAGGACCAGAGGTAACTCACTCAAGATCATACTGGCTAAGTGTGAGTCCACATTTGAGTCTCAGTCTGATGTAGACGCCTGTGTTCTTTCTAATACATTAATATATCATGAATCCTTTTGAATATTCCAATGTTCTTTGGTAATAGATCACAATTAAAATGCTGCAAAAGCAATAATCAGAATCCAAACGAAAATGGCTACTTCCACATAGTACAACTGACCCTCAAACACTGTTTGGAGGGGGGACTGGGGTGCCAATCTCAGCTGAAAATCTGTGTATAACTCCTAACTTCCCAAAAACTCAACTACTAATAGTCTATTGTTGACCAGAAGCTTTGCCAATAACATATACAGTTGATTAACACATATTTTGTATGTGTTATATACCATATTACATTGTATATCATATACTGTATTTTTACAATAAAGTAAGCTAGAGTAAAAAATATTAAGAAAACCATAAGGATGAGAAAATACATTTACAGTATTGTACAATATGTTATTCAAGAGACAACTGCATTTTTAGATTCACTTAAAAAAAAGCATGACTAAACTCGTACAACTCAAAAACAGTAACAACAACAACAAAAAAATAAACAACCTAATTTTAAAAAGGGCAAAGGACTTGACCAGACATTTCTCCAAAGAAGATATAACCACATGAAAAGATACTCAACATCATTAGACATTAGGGAAATGCAAATCAAAACCACAATGAGATACCACTTTATAGCCATCAGGATGGCTATTATCAAAAAAATGGAAAATAACAAGTGTTGGTGATGATGTTGACAAATTGGAACCTTCATATGTTGCTGGAAGGAATACAAAATGGTGCAGCCACTGTGGAAAAAAATTGGCGGTTCTTTAAGGAATTAAACATAGTATTACCATATGATCCAGTAATTCCATTCCTAGGTATATAATGAAAAGAATTGAAAGCAGGGATTCAAGCAAATACTTATTCACCAATGTTCATGCAGCATTATTCACCATATAGCCAAAAGGTAAAAATAACCCAAGTATCCAAATGGATGGATACACAAAATGTGCTGTGTGTGTATACGTGTTTCTTCCTTAAAAAGGAAGGAAATTATGATACAACATGGAAATCAACCTTGAAAACCCTATGCTAAGTGAGATAAACCAGACACAAAAGGACAAATATTATACTCATTCCACTTACATGAGGTACTCAGAGGAAGCAAATTCATAGAGACAGAAAGTAGAATAAACGTTACCAGGGGTTGAGGGGAAGAGGGAATGGAGAGAGAATGGGTACAGAGTTTCTGTTGTGGTAATGAAAAGGTTCTGGAAATAGAGGTGATGGTTGTTTAACAATGTGAAAGTACTTAATGCTACTGAATTATACACTAAACATATGATTAAAATGGTCAATCTTAGGTTATGTATATTTTACCATAATTAAAATATATAACTACCTAGATATAGTCTGTTGGTAAAATAATGTTCAGTAATAAAGCTATAATGAAGCAGGCTTTACCTCAGTGGCTTTTATATAGTCTCAGATATACAACACTAAACTTAGAAAACTAATAAAAATGAGGGACAGTCAATAAAATGTGGGTGAAAATAATTTCTGTAAAGGACCTATCACCTTTATTAATCATAATCAATGAGATAAAAAAAATCAAAAGACTAACCTACTGATTTAACTCGGCAACTGTCCAAAGCTCAAATTAACAGGAAATAAAAGCTAAAACTAAAGGGATATATCCATAAGAAAAACACAAATTGTGTTATAAACTTAGAATACTACTTCTTAGACAAAAATAGCCCTATCTGCTTTACCATTATCATGATACGAGGACATTGGTCAAATATGAAACACTTGGGGAGTTGATGGTCAATTTTTTTTAAGTTATCATTTTTTTCTAAGTACTTACCTGAAGGTGACAATGCAGAAGCACTCTACTATCAGTGACTATTAAACTGAAGAGTGAAGGTGATGAAAATTTGTCACAACACAAACAAAACCCAAATTCCAGTTCAAGAAAAATTCAGCACATGATATCGAAGTCCAAAACGGCAAACAACATGCACTGATATACTTCACCCCAGACAGAATGGTTTGTGTTCCATTCAAAAACAATACCCGGTATTATTCAAAGGTCAGAAAATGACCCAGTCCAAGGTAAGAGTTTAATGTATCCATCGGTTATATCATTTCACTACATTTGTACCCACCTTTCTGATTTGTTTTGGCGAATACATCCTTCAATGATTTCTTTCACTTCAGGATCAGTGACTTTATTGAAACTGGCTGGTTTTATGCCCTGAGAAAAGAAAAACAGTTTCTAGTCACAAACTAAGCAACTGATTGAAAAATAGTTTCTAGTCACAAATTAAGCAATTGAAAGCTCAAGTCGATATGACACTTATTAACATAATAATTTTTAACACTAAACCATATTCAAACTTTAAATGAGATAAATATATATATATGGTGTAAGCTTAAACAATTTGTTGAAGATATTGTCACAGTTCTAATAGTCTATAATTAATTTCACAGTGAAAAACTGAACAATCTAAATTTCTAACAAGAGATACAAATTATGTGATAAATATATACACTTATGCAAAAACTAAAAATGTTCTCAGAGTATTTAATAATATGGATAATTCTCTTATTGCAACATTAAGTAGGGAATAAATATTTGATCCCAAAATATACATGCAAGCATAACACCAATTAACAAACTGTAATAAACAAGTCTTCCAGAATGGCGAGAAGCAATAAACAGTCAATATATACGTATATGTGTGTGTGTGTGTGTGTGTGTGTGTATTTCTGAGAACTCTATATTATTTTTATCATTAAGCAATACTAAAATACAGAGAGAAACTCAAAGCTAATTATCAGATTCTAGGAATTCAATAACAAACTAGTAAGGTCCAGACAATTAAAAATGTTTCTGTAGCTGTTAGCTGCCTGAATTACCTATTACCCTTAAATTATGAGTTTTAGATTTAAAACAATAATCATTAGGGGCGCCTGGGTGGCACAGTTGGTTGAGCATCTGACTCCTGGTTTTGGCTCAAGTTATGATCTCAGGCTCCTGGGATCAAGTCCTGAGCGGGGTTCTGCACTCAGCACAGAGTCTGCTTGAGATTCTCTCCCTCCCTCTCTCTGACCCTCCCACTCATGGGCACGCTCTCTCTCTCTCTCTCTCTCAAATAAATAAATAAATCTTTTAAAAAAATCCTTACAGTTATTTAACAAAAAACTCCAAGTTAATCTAGAAGGAGAAGAATATCATAGAATAATTGTCATGGAATGAGGCAATCTAAAGCCTAGTTCTGGGTCTGACATACTACTTCACAGGATGCAGAATCAGAATGCTCAGTATCACACAGTAGATAAATTGGTGAGATTAGGAGTTAAGTGGGATCTCAAATTCTAGGAGCTTTCTTACAGATGGAAATGTGAATTATGATATAATATTTTTGTGACTTTAAAATAAGATAATAAAGTCACCATTCAAAATATGGAGTTACATCATTCTACTTATAGAAAAAGTCCTTTCTGGCCTTTCCATTGATCTCTTACCTATTTCCCAGTCCTGGGTAATTACTGCTCCTAGGTGAAAATAATTGGGGAACTGCAACTTAAAAAATTGAGTACACAGTCTTTTCTATTTGTTGCCATACAACGTACAGACCAAGATTAAAAAGACATTCTAGCCTTACCTCTTTTTCTCAGCTCTTTGTTACAGTCCACACTTAAATCTCCCACACAGTCTAAATGATGGCTTTTCATACTTGGTTTGTTCAAATCAGGATTCAAACAAGGTCCTCATAGTACATGTATGGTGCATTAAAGCTGGCTCATACCAAGCTTACAAGAGGCAACTATTACATTTTCAAGAATTTTGCAAGCTGACTTTTAAACATAGTCATTTATAAAAATTAAATTACATAAGCTTATAATTAAATAAACTATATCAATAACCAAGGTAATAAATACTGAAAATACCAGTCAGTCCTTAATTATTTTACTACATTTTACTATTATTTATGCTCTTGAGGTTGTTTATTCTATCCATATGGTGGAAATATCATATAAGTTCCACTGTGTATACTGTCTCCAAACCTACATTCAGTGAGGTCACACTGGTGACTTAAACTTAAAAAAAAACTTAAACTTAAAAGTCACTGTGGAAATATTTAACACCAAGGAAATCAGCAAATGCTATAAATCAGTGTTTTTTCTCTTTCAGAGAATTGGTTGTTGAACATTTACCTGCTCACCACTACTTTAAGTCTCTTGTATTCTTTAAAAGTTCCTCCCCCTTTTGCTTTCATGAAATTGATTTGCTGGAGAAACTAAGTCATTTGTCCTACAGAATGGCCCACATTCTGGAATACTGGCCTTATTTCTAGTCTCCCTATACAATTATCTCTAGAGTCAGACCGATTTAGGGTCAAAATCCACCATTATTAGTAGTGTGTGAACTTGGACAAGTCATAACCTCTGGTTCTCAGTCTCATCATTCATAAACTGAAGATAGTGCCATCTTGTAAGGATTTAAATATGAAAGTATGCAGTATAAGCATGCATTTGAAAAGGGTACCTATTAATATCAGTTACTTTAAACACTTTGACAGTCTCTTTCTTGGCCTATTCTAGAGCCACCCAACTGGATTATGAAACAGACCTATTCTGAACTATCCTAAGACTTTACTTCTACCTCTCTTAAATCCCTTACTCTATTCCTATCCTCTGATGTTTATACCTGTTTGTGAATTTATCTATACTAAAAATGCAAGCTCTTTGTGGGTAGCAAACACTTCTTATTCATCTTTACATTCCTTGCGATTTGTAATGCAACAAAATACCCCTAACAGGGAATCAAATACTATAGCTGTTGAATAATATTTTGAACGTCCTTTTATAATCAGGCTTTTAGAACCAGAAACCTTCAAAACCATTTAGTCAATCTTCATTATTCAGCTTTGAAAAAATAATATCCACATAATAAATGTAAAAATGATTTACAAACAAGTGGTTATAGATGATATGTCTGTAAATTTACCCAAAGATACTAATACAGAGCATTTTATGTGACCCCAATAAAGTATAGGTATAAAACATAAATCTAAAGCTTGTTACATTAAAATTATTTTAAATTTAGCACTGTTATATAGCACTAAACCAAAATTAGTTTTAAAATAACTTTACCAACTTCAACATGAAATGTGACAATCTAGGAAGTAAAAAGAATAAAGTTATACCTACACTAGTTACTTTACGGTATATTTGAGCTGCATTCTGGCACTCAGAATAAGGGTACTCTGAAGTAGCCATTTCCAGCATACACATTCCAAAAGCATAGACATCTACAGATTCATCGTAGTGCTCTTCATACATCTCTGGGGCCATAAACTCAGGAGTCCCTACAAAATAACACCACATCCACATCTTTATTAAAAAGAAAAATGTATCCACCAATATCACATTCCCTTTGCCATAAGGATTACCAGAGTTAATTTCTGCTCCCTAAACCAAATTTATAAATATTTTCAGAATACTTGCTATACCTATATAAAGTACTCCAGGAATTTCCTTAACTTTCTATATTCATGGAGTACAATTTGTAACACTCAAAATTCGGTAATGATTACTAAAATCTGTTTTTTTTTTCATTTTTTGTTAATTTTTAAAATCAGTTTTTATTTTTATCCTTCCTTTATAAATTTTTCTGAACTAAATTAGTAAATCCTCTTTCTTAAGTCTTCAGAACCTTTTAATGATCTTTAATATATCCCAAAAAAGAAATACACTAGGATGTCTCTGAAATAAGTCAATATGTAATAGATATTTCAAAGCAAATTCACATTCTAGTCCAGGAGTCAGCAAACTTCTCTGTAAAGAAGCAGATAGTAAATATTTCAGAGACAATAGTCTCAGTCACAACTACTCAACTCTGCCACTGTAGTGCAAAAGCACCCACGGACAATACATAAATGAGTGGGTATAGCTGTGTTCTCATAAAATGTTATTTACAAAAATAGGCAATGGGGCCAGATTTGGCTCATGGGCCACAGTTTGCTGATCCCTATTCTAGATATAGACAATTAACAAAATCTCTCTTTATCCAACCAACAAACTATACAAGTTTAATCACCTATGACACTCTTAGCAAATGATGTTCGCATTAAGGTGGCTAGGCCTAGATCACCAATCTTCACAGATCCAGTGGGTCCCGTGATGAAAATATTGTCACACTTCAGATCCCGGTGAATAATGGGAGGAGTCCTAGTGTGCAAGAACTGCAACCCCTTTAAAATTTGCCTGCACCAGCTCCTTAAGACCTTTGGTTTCATGACTTTAAATCGTTTTAAGTACCTACACAAAGAAACAAAAGACCACATGTAAACACACACACCTAGCTTATTATATGAGCACTATTAGGGTAAATCATGTAAGCTGGCTGCTATTGTAAGTACTATGCTTGCCATCACTGAACTGTTTTCTATTCTCTGTTATAGAAAAACAATTTTAAATCTAAGGCTTCATTCTTAGAGAAGATATCCTGCCAAGTTTAGCATTTTTTAGTATTTTTAATTCAAAACAAGAATCATTCTAATCAGAGTATCCTTTTGTGGAAAGGCAGCACATTTTAAAAAGAAAGTTCTCTACTTTCTAATAACTGCTTATATAAGGTCACCAGACGGTTTAACTATGTAAAATTTTACTGCAAAGATGCTAGGAAACAGAAAAAGTATATCTCACATTTAATAGTTATAAATAACTGATTACACCATCAAATGAAAAACTGTAGTCAGAAATAAAAGTAAATAAACTATAATTATACAATCCTGCTCACTAGATATGTGAATGTGGCCATACCCTTGAAATTTCATTATTTTTACAAAATGACATTACTTCTAATTCTAAAATTTTATGTGATCCCACAAATATTCATTTCTCAATACTGTATTTTCTTTTTTTTAATACTGTATTTTCTAATAAACTTCATTAACATCCTAAATTTTTCAACCTGCCCTGAAGCACAGTCACTAGATTCAGATGCTACCTATTCTTTAATCAAGTAGTTATTTTATAAACAACTTTTATGACTCTTGAAAATTATTTCCAAATAAAACTTCATTAGCACTGTCAGAGTCAACTTACGTCTTTAAAGTTCCTGATGTCATAAGTTCAGTCACCAATACAATACATTTCTTTCCTTTTAATATAGATTCCCAGGAATCATAAAATCGAACTATATTGGGATGTTGGAGACCCTTTAACATTTCTGCTTCTTCCTTGAACCTTTGCTGCTCAGCTTTGGTTAATTTCCGATCCTGAAATGGAATAAGAATTTCCAAATTAGGGGCGCCTGGGTGGCTCAGTGGGTTAAAGCCTCTGCCTTCGGCTCAGGTCATGATCCCGGGGTCCTGGGATCGAGCCCCACATCGGGCTCTCTGCTCGCTGGGGAGCCTGCTTCCTCCTCTCTCTCTCTGCCTCCCTCTCTGCCTACTTGTGATCTCTGTCTTTCAAATAAATAAATAAAATCTTTAAAAAAAAAGAATTTCCAAATTAGAGTCTAGAAATTCTCATGCACATGTGTAACATCGCTCAAACGTGCCTTATTCTGTTGTTTTCATTTATGTATGTATTTATCTTCACCAGTCAATTTTTTTTCTCAGGACCTATATAATCACTGATATATTTTATTAGGTGGATACTTTGACTCCTCCCATTCAACAGTGCAGCAGCGGTCATAGTTCATAACTATGTTATAAATCCACCTGCAAAATAAATCAATACCTTAAAAATCAATACCTTGTATGATAACTAAACTTTCTGTGATAATCATTTCATAATATATACATATATCAAATCATTATGCTGTACACCTTAAACTTATACAGTGTTATATATCAATTATATCTCAATAAAACTGGAAAAATAAATAAAATTTCCTTTGCTGGAAAAGAAAAACAATGTATCAAAATGAAAAAAAGTAATAATCAAAACAAATAGGAAGTTTCCCTAAATCCGAAATTTCCACATCTATAGGATCTACAATGTCAGGACAGGAATAATCAAAATGTTAGACATGTAGGCATTTATTCTGGTTAAACATCGGAATTGCCAACATATTTCCAGACAGAAATACAAGATTACCATCCAGTAAAATACCTTCAAACAGGAACTGGACCTCTAATCTGCTACATTAAATTCTAGAAGTCAAAGGAGGAATGTTTACAGAATTCTGAGGGAGGACTGTAACCCTAAAACTCTGAACCCAGATAAGCTACCAACCAAATTTATAAGGGAAAAAGAAACACATCTTCATGAAAACAAGGACCCAAAGTTTACCATACCATACACCCTTTCTGAAGCTATTACTCCAAGAATTTCAATAAAAATCTAGCCAAATAACATCATTAGAAAAGGAGAGTATGACATACAATAAACAGCATGAAATTTCCAATAATGCTTAGTCAAGGCTAAGTAATCATGGTTAATGTGGTTATTAAAATTAAATGAATTTTCTAAACAATAATTTCAATAGAAGATATGTAATGCAAAAAGAAATTCTGCAATTAAGACTCCAGATGATCACTGGGTGTTATATGTAAGTGATGAATCACTAAATTCTATACCTGAAACTAATATTACACTGTATGTTACATAACTAGAATTTAAATAAGAATTTGAAACTATAAAAATTAAATTAAATTTTAAAAAAACAGAAAAAGAAGAATAAAAATTTTTGTCTTCTGAAAGTGAGAGCAGGAAAGGAAGGAGTGAGAGAACTATTTTAAGTTTTGATTTTGACAGAGAAATAATCAAGTAGCCTAGTTAAAAATTTAGGTATAATTTTCATTTCAAGATGATTGACAACATATTAAATTCATTCCCTTCTCTTCCTAAATCTCACCAAAATGACAAAAGAAATACATAAGCAAATCCACAGTAGTATCGGAAATATGAGAAGGGTTAAATTTTTAAAGATAAATAATAAAAGCATTGATAGAATATACTTTTATGAAACTCAAGAGAGCAGAAGAAATGGTAACTTGATAGACACAAAAGACTTCCATTAAAGAGGTTGTTTTATTTTTTTAGAAAAAAAATAAGCTATTGGGATTTCATCAAAATAAAAATCTCCACAGCAAAGGAAACAATCAACAAAACTAAAATGCAACTTACAGAATGGGAGAAGATATTTGCAAATGACATATGTGATAAAGGGTTAGTATCCAAACCACATAAAGAACTTATAAAACTCAACACCCAAAAAAACAAGTAATCCAGTTAAAAACTGGGTAGAAGACATAAGTAGACATTTATCCAAAGAAGACAGAGATGGCCAAGAGACACAAGATGTTAAACATCACAGATCATCAGGGAAATACAAATCCAAATTACAATGAGGTATCACACCTGTCAGAATGGCTAAAATCAACAGCACAGGAAACAACAGACGTTGGTGAGGATGTGGAGAAAGGGGAACCCTCTTGTACTGTTGATGCAAATGCAAACTGGTGAAGCAACTCTGGAAAACAGTATAGAGATTCCTCAAAAAGTTAAAACTAGGACTCCCTTATGATCCAGCAATTACACTACTAGGTATTTACTTAAAGCATCCAAAAATACTAAATAAAAGGAATACATGCACCCTCATGTTTATAGCACATTATCTACAGTAGCCAAGTTATGGAAACAGCCCCAGTGTCCATCAACTGATGAATGGGTAAGGAAGATGTAGTGTGTGTGTGTGTATATATATATGTGTATATATATTTTATATATATATATATTCCATTGTGTGTGTATATGTGTATATATATGTATATATATATGTGTGTGTATATATATGTGTGTGTGTATATATATATTCCATTGTGTGTGTGTATATATATGTGTGTATATATATGTATATATGTGTGTATATATATGTGTGTGTATGTATACACACATATATATATACACACACACACAATGGAATATTATTCAGCCATAAAAAGAATGAAATCTTGCCATTTGCCACAACATACATGGAGCTAGAGAGTATTATGCTAAGAGAAATAAGTCAGAGAAAAACAAGTAACATATGATTTCACTCATATATAGAATTTAAGAAACAAACAAATGAGCAAAGGGAAAAAAGAGAGAGAGAGAGGCAAACCAAGAAACAGGCTCTTAACTATAGAGAACAAACCGATAGTTTATCAGAGGGGAGGTGGGTGGGGAATGGGTTAAATAGGCAATGGGGGTTAAGGAGGGCACTGGTTATGATGAGCACCTGGTGTTATATGGAAGTGCTGAATCACTATACTGCATACCTGAAAACAATATTATACTGTATGTTAAGTAACTGGAATATAAAGAAAAACTTAAAGGGGCTCCTGGCCAGCTCAATCAGAAGAGCATGAGACACTTGATCTTGGGGTCACGAGTTTGGGGCCCATGCTGGGTGTAGAGATTACTAAAATAAATACTTATTTTTTAAAAGAGGAAGAAAAGGGAAAACTTTTAAAAAGGGTTTTTTTTTTTAAAGACTTCATGATAACCCTAATAAAGCAGCACATCAGGGCTGTGGCAATTTCATTTTTGGTTACTTTATTCACATTATTCCTTGTTGTGTATATGGAAATATGTAAAGGGATATTCAGTGCAGCATGGATTGTAATTGTGAAAAATTAGAAACAACTAAAATGTCAATAATAAAGTTTATTATATGCCAGGTACTGCTCTTAATTTTTTAATATATTGATACATTTAGTCCTACAACAATCCTTTAAGATAGGCATTACTACTGTCATCTTCATTTTGCAAATGAAGAAACTGAGGTTAAGATGGTTAGGTAACCTGCCCAGGATCAAATGGGCTAAATGTGGGTTATAGCCAAATAACAAGTTAAAAGAATGAGGTAGATCTATGTATACTAATGTGGATAGATCTCTAAGACATTCTGTTGAGAAAAAAAAAAAGCACTCAGAAAAAATTACAAGATGATAATTTGTACATAAAAAAACCCATCCTCAACAATGCTTTATTTTCTATTACATATTTAAATGCACAGATATAGGATGAGACAGATACACAAATGAGTAGCTGCAATTATATCTGGAAGGGAGAAGATTGGCATGTGAGTCTTTTCTTCAGATGATGACTAACTATATGGTACACCTCACAGTCACTCAGCAGTATCTTTTACTTTACTGAATATCTTTTATGTGACTATCTGAAGCTTAGTCTCCTAAGACTTTTTATATTTAACTTTCTCATCCATCTGGAGTTTCCTATACATGCAGTCTTTTCATCTCAATGGTTAATTGGTTGTGCTAGCACCACTTAAACTACTCTTTTCTCACTGACTTGAGGAACATGTTTGTTGTATATTGTCTCTAGTTATACTGGATTCTGCTTCTTTTCACTAATCTGTCCATTCCTATGATAGTGGCTTTCAGTATGTATAATGACTGATAAGACAAATCACTTCCCTATTCATTATTTTCTTGGCTTTCTAATCTCTTTATGTTCCATATAAACATTAAGATCATTTTTCCAATTAAAACAAAAGAATCACTTGGAATATAATTGGACTTATAGCAAATATACAGACATTAATTTGAAGAAAACTGTATCTAGGAAGCCATCTAAGAACATGGTGTATATCTTTCCATTTGTCCAGAGTTCCAGTAAGGTTCTTTGGGGGGAGAGGGAGAGTGAGGAGAAAGACCTGATACTCTCTTAGCTTTTTTTCTCTTGAACCACATATTTAAATTTTTTTTTTTGCACTCATTACTCTTTTTTTTAATTTTTTTTAAATTTTCAGCGTAACAGTATTCATTGTTTTTGCACCACACCCAGTGCTCCATGCAATACGTGCTCTTCCTAATACCCACCACCTGGTTCCCCCAACTTCCCACCCCCCCCTTCAAAACTCTCAGGTTGTTTTTCAGAGTCCATAGTCTCTCATGGTTCACCTCCCCTTCCAATTTCCCTCAACTCCCTTCTCCTCTCCATCTCCCCATGTCCTCCATGTTATTTGTTATGCTCCACAAATAAGTGAAACCATATGATCATACGGTTTCACATATTTAAATTTATTTAAAAATCACTTAGTAAAACTGATTCTTTTTTATTTATAGTTCCTTAAGTTTCGACAAATGCATAAAGTGTATAACTACTGCCACAATTACACACAGAACAATTCCATTGATTCCACCCTCCCCCCACCCACACACACAAATTCCTTTGCACCATCCATTTCTAGTCAAACCCTCTTCGTACCCTTAAACTCCAGAAACTACTCATCTATTTATTATTCCTATAATTTTGCCTTTTCTGGAAAGTCCTATAAATGGGAAGAAAGTATACATAGCCTTTTGAGTCTGACATCTTTTACTTAGCACAATGTCTTCTAGATTGATCCATATTGTTGTATCAATAGTCTGTTGCTTTTAATTGTTGAATAGTATTCCACCTATGAATGTACCACAATATGTTTATCCATTCCCAGATGAAAAACATTTGGGTACTTTCCAGTTTGGGGCAATTACAAATAAAACTACTATAAATATTCATGTACAACTGTTCGTGTGAATGTAGGTTTTCTTGGATAAATGTCTCAACTGGGATTGAAGGGTCATATGGTATGTTTAACTCTGTAAGAAACTGAGAGTGCCAGAATGGTTCTACCATTCTGTATTCTCACCAACAATGTATTAGAGTTTCTCCACATTATCCTCACTAGCAGTTGGTCCTGTCAGGATTTTGTTTCATTTGGTTAGTTTTTAGCCATTCCAATAGGTGTACTGGGGTATCAGATTATGGTTTTAATTTTCATTTCCTTAATGACTAATGAGGGTGAGCATCTTTTTGTGTGCTTACTTGCTATACATCTATCTTCTTTGCTGAAATGTCTGTTCCAATCTTTAATCCATTTTTTAATTAGGTTGTTTTATCTTATTGTTAAGTTTTGAGAGTTCTTTATAGATTCTGGATCCAACTCCTTTGTCACGTATGAGATTTGAAAATATTGTCTGACACTCTGTGGATTATCTTCTCATTTTCTTAACAGTGTCTTTCATAACACAAAATATTTTAAGTTTGTTGAACTCTAATTTATTGATTTTCTACTTTTATAGATCATGTTTTCATTGTTATATCCAAGAACTCTTTGCCTAACCAAAAGTGAAAAAGAGGGCGCTTGGGTGGCTCAGTGGGTTAAGCCGCTGCCTTCGGCTCAGGTCATGATCTCGGGGTCCTGGGATCGAGTCCTGCATCGGGCTCTCTGCTCAGCGGGGAGCCTGCTTCCCTCTCTCTGTCTCTGCCTGTCTCTTTGTCTACTGTGATCTCTGTCAAATAAATAAATAAAATCTTTAAAAAAAAAGTGAAAAAGATTTTCTCAGGTTTTCTTCTAGAGGTTTTACAGTTTTATGTTTTACATTTTTAGGTCTATGATCTATTTTGAGTTAAATGTTGTATAACGTGAAAATTGGGTGGAGGTTCATTTTTTTTTTAGTATGCATGTATAATTACTCAAGCACCTTTTGTTGAAAAGACCATCCATTCTATGCTGAATTGCCATTCTATCTTTTTCAAAAATCACTTGACCAGGGAGCAGCTGTGTGGTTCAGCTGGTTAAGCGTCTGCCTTCAGCTCAGGTCATTATCCCGAGGGTCCTGAGATCAAGCCCTACATTGGGCTTCCCACTCAGCGGGGAGTGTGTTTCTCCCCCTCCCACTCCCCGCTTGTGGCTCTCTCTCTCAAATAAATAAATAAAATCTTCCCAAAAAATAAAATACAAAATAAAATAAAAATCACTTGACCATATCTGTTTGGGTCTATTTCCAAGTTCTATTCTGTCCCACTTATCTATGTGTCTATCCTTTTTTTTAAAGATTTTATTTATTTATTTGACAGAGAGAGAGATCACAAGTAGGCAGAGAGGCAGGCAGAGAGAGAGAGGGGGAAGCATGCTCCCTGCTGAGCAGAGAGCCTGACATGGGGCTTGATCTTAGGACCCTGAGATCATGACCTGAGCCGAAGGCAGAGGCTTAACCTTCTGAGCCACCCAGGTGCCCCTATGTGTCTATCTTTTTGCCAATATCAAACATGTCTTAATTACTGTAACCTTGGAGTAAGTCTGAAAAATCAGGTAACATGAATTCTTCAAACTTCTTTATCAAAATTGTTTTAGCTATTCCAGTTCCTTGCCTTTCCATATTAATTTTAAAATCAGCTTGTCAACAACTATAAATATTCCCACTGGGATTTTGATGTAATTGTCTTGAATTTGTAGGTCATATGGAGAAAACTGACATCTTAATATTAAGTCTTCCAATCAACCAATCCATTTATTTGGATCTTCTTTGATTTCTTTTACTTTTTTTGGTTTTCAGCATACAGATAATGCACATACTTTACATATACTTAAGTATTTTTCTGGTGCTACTGTAAATAGTATTTTTTAAAAATAACAATTTCATGGTAGCATTTCTATACACTAATAATAAAGTAGTAGAAAGAGTAATTAAGAAAAGAATTCCATTTACAATTGCACCCAAAAGAATAAAATACCCAGGAATAAACTTAATCAAGGAGGTGAAAGATCTTATACACTGAAAACTACAAAACATTGACAAAAGAAATTGAAGATAACACAAAAACATGGAAAAATATTCCATGCTCACAGATTGGAAGAATTACTATTGTTAAAATGTTCATACCACCCAAATGATCTACATATTCAATGTAATCTCCATCAAAACACCATCAACATTTTTCACAGAACGAGAGCAAAAAAACCCTAAAATTTTTTATGGAACCATAAAAGACCCCAAATAGCCAAAGAAATCTTAAGAAAGAAAAATAAAGCTGGGAGTATCACAATTCCAGATTTCAAGATGTACTACAAAATTGTTGTAATCAAAACAGTACAGTACTGGCACAAAAACAGGCCCATAGGTCAATAGAAAAGGACAGAGAACCCAGAAATAAAACCACACTTCTATGGTCAATTAATCTATGACAAAGGAGGCAAGAATATACAATGGGAAAAAGTCTCTTCAATAAATGGTACTGGGAAAACTGGACAGCTACATGCAAAAGAATGAAAACAGACTTTTCTTACACCATACATGAAAATAAACTTGAAATGGAGTAAGGACCTAAATGTGAAACCCGAAACCATAAAAATCCTAAAAGAGAACACACTGACATTGGCCATAGCAACATTTTTCTAGATATGTCTCCTAATGGAAGAGAAACAAAAACAAAAATAAACAATTGGGACAACATCAAAATAAAAAGCTTCTGCACAGCAAAGGAAACCATCAATAAAAAAGTCAATCTACTAAATGGGAGAAGATATTTGTCAATGTTATATCTAATAAGTGGTTAATATGTGAAATATATAGAGTTCATATAACTCAACACCCCTCCCCAAAAAAAATGAGATTTAAAAAATGGTGAGGGGTGCCTGGGTGGCTCAGTCAGTTAAGCATCCAATTCTTTATTTTAGCTCTGGTCATGATCTCAGGGTCATGAGATCAAGCCCCCGTCTCCAGCTTCACACTCAGCAGGGAGTCTGCTTGGGATTCTCTCTCTTCCCCTGCTCTCCTTGTGCTCTCTCTCTCTCTAAAATAAATAAATCTTTTTAAAAATGGCTAAAGAATCCAAACCAGTATTTTTCCCAAAAAGACATACAGATGGCCAACAGACATAAAAATATGCTCAATATTACTCATCATCAGGGAAATGCAAATCAAAATCACACTGAGATGTCAGAATGGCTATAAAATCACACTGAGATGTCAGAATGGCCATAAACAAAGAGACAAGAAATAACAAGTGCTGGTGAGAATGTGGAAAAAAAGGAACCCTCACGTACTGTTAGAAGGAAGGTAAATTGGTGTGGCCACTCTGGAAAACAGTATGGGGGTTCCTTAAAAAATTAAAAATAGAAATAACATATGATCCAATAATTCCCAAATTAAAACACTAATTCAAAACTATATATGCACCCCTATGTTCACTGCAACATTATTTACAACAGCCAAGATGTGGAAGCAACCTAAGTGTCTATCAAATAGAGGAATGGATAAGGAAGATGGGTGTATATATTTACATTGGAATATTATGTAGCCATAAAAAGATAGTGCCACTTGAGACAACATGGATGGACCTGTTTTTTTTTATTGATTTTGCTAAGACATTCAAAATATTGAAAAAAATAATGATGTAACAGTTATCACTGCCTTTTATTGTATTCTACTAAAAAGTTTTATTCTCACATCTTACAACATCCATTGCTTTGTTTTTGTTTTTCCGAGTACTTTAACACGCTGAACTTACATTCCTATGTTACTTTTATTTTTTAATTAGGAATGGCTATTGAATTTTGTTAAATGTTTTCTCAGCATCTATTAATGTGATCATATGGTTTCTTGATAGGTTCCTGATACAGAATTATTCTTAAAATCTTTAAGGCCTACCTAGTTCCAGCATATTATTCTTTTGATCCACTGATGAATCATATTTGCTAATATTTTGCTAAGGATTTTAACATCTATATTAATATGTGAGATTAGGCTATAGTTTTCTTTCTTTGACAAATATAAGGATTCGTATTGAAAATATACTGGCTTCATGAAATTAAGTGGAGTTAAATAATTTTAACATTGGAATCACTTGTCAAGTGATCAAGCTCTGGATTTACTTGTTTCTAATGTTCTTTTATGTTTTTAAATTATAAAAAAAAGCATAAAGAATAAGGTGTAATAACCAGCTCTGTTGAATTTTAACATTTTGCCAAATTTACTTCCATTTTAAACAAGACATTAGAGACATAGTTGAAGTCTCCTAGATATCCCTTCTGATTCTATCCCCTTCCTTTCCATCCCAGAAGTAACTACTATCTGAATTAGGTTTTTAATCCATGCACATTTTAAAAGTATTTTTATTATATGTTTAATCCACGTACATTTTAAAAGCATTTTTATTATATGTTTGTATCCATAAGCAATATAGTTTTACAGATGTTAAAGCTTCATAGAGGTGGTTATCATGTGTTACGCTCCTTTTGCAAATTATTGTTTGATATTACATTTATTTATCTACTTTGATATGTATAACAGTTTCCGTTTATTTATTTTAACTTGCATAGTATCTCATTATCTAGTTCTACCATAATTTATCCATTCACCCACTGATGGATATTTGGGTTGATACACATTTTCTCTATTATAAACAACACTGCATTGCATATTCTTGGATGCCTCCTTGTCCCGGTATTAACAAAAACAAAAAAGAATTTAGATCACCTTTCTACAATAATTGGCCTATTCAACTTTTCTACTTTTTCTTGGGTACATTTTGGATTATATTTTGTTTAGGAGCAATCCATTACTTAAGATTTAAAATGTATTATCAGGGTTATAGGTAGAACCTAGATGGTGGATATAATGGATGTTCTAGGCAAGTCTTTCAACTTTGCTCTATATTTGAAATGTTTCATACTAAAGTGTTGGGAAAATTTTGTTGACAAAGTTGCATATAATGTTCTCTTCTACTTCTTTAACTCTTTTCCAGAGCATGGCTATATTTCATTTGTCATTTCTCCTCTCGTGTATTTTTGCCTTATTTTTCTTCATCAGGTTCATTAATCATTTTCAGAAAGCCAAAGTGAGTAGAATTTATTTATCCTATTTTCAGGTTTATAATTCTTTATTAATTTCAGCTATCTTTATTTCCCTCTTACTTTATTTTGCTTTATTTTGTTGTTATATCCCTAATGTCTCAAAATTATCAAATACCTTCTAGTTATTATTCATTAATAATGAAGACATTTTAGGTGATAAGTTTTCTTCTGGGTATAGCTTTTGCGATGACCCACAAATTTTGTCATAATGTCCTCTTTTTCATTGCTTTCTGGGTAGTTTATAATTTCAGTTTTGATTCTCTCCTCTTTCCAAAATTTATCTAGAAGTATGATTTCTGATTTCCAGTTAAGAATCTTTCAGTTATTTGTTTCATTATTTCTAATTTTACTGAGGAATACAGAATATAAAATCTCTTTATTTAACTTAATGTTTTCTTTAGGCCACATAATTTGACCTTTTTAATAAAAATGTGCATTCTCTTTGAAGGATATATAGTACTATATATCCATCAAATGAAGTTTGTGGACTATATTATCTAGTTCTTCTGTGTTTATTCACTTTTTGTCTACTAGATTGGTCCTATTTTGAAATAACAGGACCTGAAATCTCTAACTATAGCCATATGTTTATCCATTTTCCTCGAAACTATTACAGGTTCCTAGTTTAAATTACTAACCAAAATATTTTTTGTGCCTACGGCTCTTTTATATATCTTCTTAAACTGTGAAGTAAATAATTTCATAAAATCCTGTTCAGTGCTCTAAGTTTACTTCCTTCCTTCTGTGACAGATATTAATATTGCCACTCCTGTTTTCTCTTTCTTGTTCATACATTTATCTTACCTTTCTTTACCACTGTCTTAAGTATGTTTTTAGTAAACAACACGTGGGGTTTGTCTTTTAACCCCATTTAACAGTCTCACTTTTTTAACAAGCAAATGCAATAGGAACATATTTGATTTAGTACATGACATACTTAATTTTACTCCTTCTATCTTGTTCAGGCTGTTTATATATTTTATTTTTTTGTTTCCTTTATTTCTATTAACTTAGAAATATATTACATTTTTTCATTTTCACAAGTGGTTAGCTTCCTCTTCCTGACACTCAAAATCAAACACCAATAAACCAAGGGTGCCTGGGTGGCTCAGTGGGTTAAAGCCTCTGCCTTCGGCCTCATGATCTCAGGATCCTGGGATTGAGCCCTGCATCGGGCTCTCTGCTCAGTGGGGAGCCTGCTTCCCCCTGCCCCTGCTTGCCTCTGCCTACTTGTGATCTCTGCCTGTCAAATAAATAAATAAAATCTTAAAAAACAAATAAACACTAATAAACTAATTCAGCAAAGTTGCAGGATATAAAATCAACATTCAAAAATCAGTTGTCTTTCTATGGACTAAAATTAATAACCCAAAAAGGAAATTAAGAAAGCAATTTATTTACAACAGCATCAAAAAAATAAAATACGTAGGAAGAAATTTAATTAAGGAGGTGAAAGACTTTAACACTGAAAACTACAAAACATTGCTAAAATTAAAGAAGACATAAATAAATGCAATTTAATGGCTGGAAGGCTTAATATTGCTAAGTGTCAATGCCAAAGGAGATCTGCAAATTCAATGCAATCCCTATCAAAATCCCAATGAGGGGTGCTTAGGTGGTTTAGTCAGTTAAGCAACTGCTTTCAGCTCAGGTTGTGACCTCGGGGTCCTGGTATGGAGCCCTGCGATGGACTCCCTGCTCAGCTAGGAGTCTGCTTCTCCCTCTAACCCTCCCTCTGCTCTCTCGCACACTCTCTCAAATAAATAAAATCTTAAAAAAAAAAAAACCAATGACATTTTCTGCAGAAATTAAAAAAAAAAACCCATCCTAAAATTCATGGGGAATCTCAAAGCACAGAATTAACAAAAGAAAAATAGATAAACTGGACTTATACAAAATTTACAACTTTTGTACATCAAAGGCACTATTAAGAGAATGAAAAGATAATTCACAGCATGGGAGGAAATATGTGTAATTCATATAGCTGATAAGGGATTAATACTCAGATCATATAAAGAACTCCCACAACTCAACAACCAAAAGACAAACAACCCAATTTAAAAATTGGTAAAGGACTTGAATATTTACTTTTCCAAAGAATGAAATATAAGTTGGCAATAAGCACTTGAAAAAAGGCTCAACATCAATAGTCCCTAGGGAACTGCAAATCAAAACCAAAATGAGACAGTACTTCACATCCATTAGGATGGTTATTTAAAAAAACAAACAAAACAAAAGCAGAAAATAACAAGATTTGTCCAGGATGTAAAGAAATTGGAACCTTTGTGACTTGCTGGTAGGAATGTAAAATGGTGCAGCCACTGTAGAAAACAGTATGGCAGTTCCTGGAAGGTTAAACATAGAATTACTATATGATCCAGCAATTCCACTTCTAGATATATACCAAAAAGAATTAAAAGCAGGGACTTAAACAGATATTTGTACACCAACATTCATAACAGCATTAGTCACAACAGCCAGAAGAAACTACACAAGTGTACATCAATGGACAAATGGATAAAACAAATGTGGTATATACATACAATGGAATACTGTTCAGCCTTAAAAAGGAATGAAATTCTAATACATGCTACAACATGGATAAAACTTGAAAACATTATGCTAGGTGAAGTAACCCAGATACAAAAGAACAAAAATTGTGTGACTCCAGTTTTACAAGGTACCTAGAATAGGCTAGGCTAATTCATAGAGAAAGAAGTTCACAGAGACAGTAGAATAGCGGTTACCAGGGGCTGGGAGAGTGGGGAAGGGGGAATTATTGATTAATGGGTATAGAGTTTCAGTTTGGGATGAATAAAAGTTCTGGAGATGGGAGGCAGTAATGGTCGTACAACAATGTGAATATACATAATGCCACTGAATTATGCACCTAAAATGGCTAAAACAGTAAAGTTTTAAAATATTTTATTTATTATTTATTTGAGAGAGAGAGAGAGCAAGTATAGCAAGGAGGACAGGGAGAGAGACAAGCAGACTCTGTGCTGAGCCTGGAGCTCGACATGGGGCTGGAAAATCAAGAGTTAGACACTTGTCCATCGAAGCCACTCAAGTGCCCCGAAAATGGTAAATTTTACTGTTAGGTACATTTTGCAACAACACAAAAGTATTTTAAGAAAGTTTTAAGGGGTGCCTGGGTGGCTCAGTTGGTTGAGCATCTATCTGACTTTGGTTTAGATTGTGATCTCGGGATGCTGGAATCAAGCCCCATGTCAGGGTCCTCGCTCATCGAGGAGTTTGTCTCTTTCCCTCTCCCCTTACCCCTCCCCCTACTTGTATGCGCTCTCTTTTGCTCCCTCTCATTCAAAGAAATAAATAAAATCTTTAAAAAAGAGTTAAGAAACTCATACATTTGTCTTTCCTGACTTATCTCACTTAGCATAAAGCCTTCAAGGTCTGTCCATGTTGTCATAAATGGCAGGGTTTCCTTCTTTCTCATGGCTAAATAATATTCCACTGTGTATATCTAAATAATATTTCATTGTCTATATATATGCTTCACATCTTTATCCATTCATCTGCTGACAGACACCTAGGTTGTTTCCATATCTTGGCTATTGTGAATAATGCTGCAATGATCACGCGTAGGCAGAGATCCCTCTGAGATACAAACACTGCGTGGTATCATCTAAATGTGGAATCTAGAGGCCCCTGGGTGGCTCTGTCAGTTAAGCATCTGCCTTTGGCTCAGGTCATGATCCCAGGGTCCTGGGATTGAGCCTCACACTCTACTCAGCGGGAGCCTGCTTCTCCCTCTCCCTACCACTCCCCCTGCTTGTACTCTCTCTTTGTCAAATAAATAAATAAATAAAATCTTTTAAAATAAATAAATAAGCAATCTAAAAAGTGAATTTCTAAAAACAGAGAGTAGAACAGTGGTTACCAGGGACTGGAGGAGGGAATTTGAGAGATGCTGCTTAAGGATATAAACATACAACTAGTAAATAAGTAAGTTCTGAAGATCTAATAGACAACATAGTGATTAGTCAACAATACTGTCATAAACGTCAAAGTTGCTAAGCAACTAAATCTTAACTGTATTCACACAAAAAATAAAGATAAACACATGACATGATAAATTGCTAAGGCTACTGTGGCAATCATATTGCAATATATAAATGTATCAGTCCAACACACTGTACACCTTAAACTTACACAATGTTATGTCAAGCATATCTGAACTTTTTAAAAACATGCTAAAAGAGTTAAGAAACTTAAAGAACAAGAGCAAAGAATACTACACTTAGAAGAGACCTGGGAGGGTGCCTGGGTGGCTCAGTCGTTAAACGTCTGCCTTCAGCTCAGGTTATGATCCCGGGGTCCTGGGATCGAGCCCTGCATCAGGCTCCCTGATCAGTGGGGAGCCTGCTTCTTCCTCTCCCACTCCCCCTGCTTGTATTCCCTCTCTCGCTGTCTCTCTCTCTGTGTCAAATAAATAAATAAAATCTTAAAAAAAAAAAAAAGGAAGAGACCTGGGAATAAGTGTTTACACTTTTCTGTCTAATCTAAGATGACTAAGTAAGTCCTAACTGTCCCTATAATTAGCTGGAAGTCATCCACTTGTGATAGATCAGCAGATCTGTTCTGAAGAATAATGAATAAATTTTGATGCCTTCTGATTAAGTTAGTAGAATACAAGTCTTTCACGTGCCAAACTAAACTACTCCATCTTATCCTTTGATCCTAGGAATCAAAAGTAGTCAGCATTAGGAATAAACAACTTTACAAAATTACAACTGTGGCCCCAGATGTATTATTGGAGGTAAACTCCATCGAAAAGGGCTAGCCAAGATCTTCCAAGATCCACTTCTAATTCAGTGAGTGGAAAGTAAACCTGCCAATGGAATATATATATACAATGGAATATAACTCAGCCATAAAAAAAGAATGAAATCTTGCTGTTTGCAATGACATGAATGCAGTTAGAAAGTATTATGCTAAGAGAAATAAGTCAGAGAAAGACAAATACCACATGATTTCACTCATATGTGGAATTAAAAAAAAATGAAACAAATGAGCAAAGGCGGAAGAAAAAGAAAGCAAGAAAGGCAAACCAAGAAACAGACTCCAAACTAGAGAACAAACTGATGGTTAACAGAGAGGAGGTAGGTGGGGAGATGGGTTAAACAGGTGATGAGGATCACTTGTTGTGATGAGCACCAGGTGTTGTATGGAAGTGCTGAATCACTCTATTGTACACCTGAAACTAATATTACACTGTGTTAACTAATTGTAATTTAAATAAAAACAAACAAAACAAAAAAGAAGCATTCCATTTCCAAAATGTAAACTATAGCCTTATCAGCTGTCTCTTAATGCAAACACCAACAATGAGCTACAAAACCAGGTCAGTGGCTATGTGGCTGTTTCTGCAAACATGAACAGAAGAAATCATCAATGGTGTTATAAAAGCTGTATAATAACTTGTTCAAGTAAGGAAAATCACAATGAAGGCTTCAAAATGGTGCTTAACTTACAAAGTAGTCCATTAATGAGTATTTTGGATAAATATGAGGCCACTCAGTATTTTATCACTATCATTTATTGTTCACTCAACCATGTGCCACGTTTTATAATCATTATCTCTGATCCTCAACATTTTTCTCAAGCTGAGCAGTATGTACACACGTTCCATGTTATTCTTTATTCTCTTTTGCATATCAGAAATATTGTATTTCTTTTTTAAAAAGTAAAAAACTAAGGCTCCAAAATGTTAAGCTGCTTAGCTTACCCAAGAAACCCAAACAGCACAGGCATCACTAGAACCCAGGTCTGCCATATTCTGAATCCTGAGTACTTTCTAGTTCATCGCTCTGCCTCTCAGAAAGAGTCTTCACGGCAATGACTGCAGACACCTCATTCACAATCCACTCTCCTTGGAGAGACAGTATAGCATCCCAGAACTAAAGTTATATGAAATAAACACACACTAGGGTAACAGTCATTTGTAAGTGGTAATACCAAAGTACTAATCAAGAAATAAGCATATAATAGTTATGGCCTGGTCATATTAGCATTTTAAAGCTTTTAGGCAGCAATAGTATCAGTACCTTTTTAAAAAGTGCTCATCAATAGTAGTTAAGATAGCACATGGAAAAGGGAATGAACCAAATACAGAACCAGGTTCACTTGTCTTCCAGTACTATTGAACAAAGGGGATGTCCTCATCCAGGCAGGACCTGAGCATACAGTTCATTTGCTTGGTCTATTGTCTTGGCAGAAGAACATACACAGGAACTCTAGTTGCTTTGTTCTGACTCTATTCTTACCAAGCCAGTTTCTGATTATAATTTAGTGTTCCATGTATCTAGCCTACAGACCAACTAGAATATATGACCTACCAAATTTACTCCTCATTCTAAATTAATAAATTTGTGTCCTAGATTCAGGCTTTTGAATGAACACAAGTCAGTCTCGCCCACATTTCCAACCACCTCTGGACACTGACAGAAGATGAAGGCCAGATATTGAACCAAGGCAACCCAGCCATTAAAATTATTCCTCAGAGGCCCCAGGCCAGGGAGTATCCTTAAATGACACTATTAAGTATCCCTTCAGCCTTAGTAGTTTAATATTAAGAACTTTATTTTAAACAGGTTCCATTTATGAAACTGATCTAAATTCATTAAAAACAAAAGAACGATCTGCTCAAATAACCAATGGGGGGAAAATTCTTAAATCATCTATGTAAATGTTTCATATATATAATTGATGAATACAGCTCCCTGCTCTATCCTTTTGGGCAAATTACTTAATGTATTTAAACCTCAGTTCCACCATCTGAAAACTAATCATCTCTACTTCATACAATTACTGTGAAGATTAAATAAAATATTCAAATTAAGCACCTATCTGGGTACTCATACAAGTGCTTGATTAACATTAATTTTGATAAATGCAAAGTATATGATATCATTATTAATAATTTAAAATATATTAAAGTTCCTCAACCACAAATTTCCCAATTATTGGGCTTTCAGAAACTTAACAGTCATACTTAGGAAGTGACCACATAAAACTAAGAGGTAATTCCAATTAATAACTGTAAAAGGAACATGGGAAATAGAAAATCACCATTTGAACACCAACAGTAATACTTATTACAGGCAAGATACACCAACTGTTGCCAAAACAACTGGGCAAAGTTTGAGGAGAAACAGATACTTACATAGTCTCAAAGTATCTACTCCCAAGATATTTATCAATCTACAAAGGGGAAAATATTAATTTTACAGTAGAAAAAAATCTATTAGCCACCATCCTAAACAAGTGATCAAGGTTATCATCCCCAGTACTCTAAACAACCTCAAGTACCCCCTGCTATGACACACTGAGAAGGCTGTATAACTTCTATGGTATTCTTCCCAAAATTCATGGCCTAAATCTAATCATGAGAAAACATGACAAACCCAGATGAAGCAACATTCTATAAAATAATTGAGCAGTACTCTTTAAGATCATGAAAAGGAGAGGAAAGGCTGAAGAATTGTCACAGTTTGGAAGGGACTAAGAGCATGTAACAACTAAATGCAATGTGGGATCCTAAATTGGATCAAAGCATTGAAAAAGGACATCAGTAGGAAGACTGGAGAAATCCAAATAAGTTCTGGAGTTTAGTCAATAGTTATTACACTAATTTCAATTTCTTAAGTTTTGATAAATGTTCTCTGGTTAAGATATCAACATAAGGGGAAATTGAGTGAAGGGCATACCAGAACTTTCTATACTATCTTTGCAACTCTTTGGTTAGTAGAAATTATCTCAAAACAACAACAAAAAAAAAACACTTAAAAAAGAAAACTAAGTAGTAAAGGAGTGGTATCACCATTGCCCAATACTCCCAACCCTACCATTTCTTTCAAACAAACCTATATTTAACAGCCCTTTGATCTTTTCACTAATTTCAATCTCCAAGCCTTCTTACTGACTATAAATTCCCTCTACCATAAGTTTTATGAAAATACGGCCTGTGTCTGCTTTTCCTTCCCATTATGTCCCTAGCAGTTAGCACAGTTCTAACACATATAGAACTGAATATTCATTTGTTGAATGAATGGACAATGAATGAATGGCAGCTGTGTGTATTCTATTCATTTCCTGTTTCTGTTGTAACAAATAGTCACAAATTTAGTGGTTTAAAACAACACAAATTTATTATCTTCTACTTGTGGAGATCAGAAGTCCTAAATGAGTTTCACTAGACTAAAATGAAGGTATTGGCAAGGCTGGATTGCTCTAGGGAAAAATCTGTTTCCTTCTAGCTTTATAAAGGTTTCCCACATTCCTTGGCTCACTGCCCACTTACATCAACCACTTCACTCCAACCTCTGCTTCCATCATCAGATCTTCTTCAGACCAGGACCATCCCTCCTCTCGCTAAGGATCTTTGATTACCTTTGGCCCACCCAGATAATGTAGGATAGTCTACCCACCACAAAATCTTTAATCGCATCTACAAAGTCCTTTTTACAATGTAAGGTAACATATTCTTACATTCCAGGAATTAGGACATGGGCCTCTTGGGGTGCAATTATTCAGCCTACTAGATGTATCAGTTTGTTCTTTTGACTATCAAACAGATCGTTCAAAACTAACTCTGAACTGAGAAAATAAACGTTATTTCCCAGACTGAGTCTGTCTCTTGCCACCCTCACCCTTTGTCATTTTATGAAAACATCTGCCTTTGGTTTATACTTGATAAAGTTATGTGACTAGTTTTTAGACAAAGAGATAAGAACATATATATTTAAGCAAGCCTTATCCCTCCTCCCTTCAATGTAATCTTCTTTGTGAGAGTATTCCACTTTGAGGGCTAGGTCAGATGAAGAGACGGGAATCAAACTGAATAACAATATTTTGGGAATGCTTATATGTAATGAAGAATTTTCTTGTGTGGCTCAAACAGAAAATGGAAACATTTCCAAGAAGGCCATAACAAACTTTTGAGAGCAAAAGTATCCAGAGTGAATACTTTGGACCACAATATTTATTCAGAAACAGAAATTCTAACTTTTTGTTTATTTTTCTTTTGGAAATTCAACTGTTTACATATTATCTAATTCAAATTTTACAATTAAATGTAGGGCTGGTATTTAAAAATACACATCCCCAAAGTGCTTTTAGATGCTGAATGAAAATAAAATGGAAAGTTTCTCCACAATTATGATAGGTGCTTTGGGTGTGGAAATATAGATTTTTAGACTGCTACTTCCATTGCATTGCTCTGAATATATTCACTACTATAAAGAAAGTGCATTAGAATGCTCACTCAACATGTCAGCTCACTACAGTCAACTAAGTCTTTTTTAAAAAATCTTTTTTCAGTGTCATTTTTGGTTCAGTTCAGACACTATAGCCAGACTCGCTAGATGTCTAGTTGTTAGATGGAGGCCCATTAAGATCTAGAGAGCATAATGCTAAGTGAAATAAGTCAGAGAAAAATAAATACCATATGATCTCACTCATACAGGGAATTTAAGAAATAAACAAGCAAAGGGAAAAAAGAGATAGAGCAAAGCCAAGAAACAGATACTAACTATAGACAAAAAAACCTGATGATTACTAGAGGGGAGGCAGGTAACGGTATGGATTAAATAGAAGATGGGGATTAAGGAGCGTACTTGTCCTGATGAGCACCAGGTGATGAACTGTTGAATCACTATACTGAAACAAAGACTACACTGTACATTAACTATATGGTGATTAAAATTTTAAAATAAAAAAAATTAATTAAAATAAAAGAGGCCCATTTAATTACCCTGAGAAGCACACAATCACATATCTGACCCCATAGCAAAGCTTATTATAAGAACACTCAAATACATTTTAGAAACTGTCAAATAACAAAAAAATTTTCAGATATCTAAGTTGTCTCTTTATATGGAAAATAGTCCCATTATATGAAAACTCAATTCCATCAAGAAAACAAATGAAAAATGCACTAGTGGAAGTATTTTTTCCAAATTAGAGTAAAGCAAAAACTGGTTATGTTTCCATATGTAAAAGAACAGTGCTATTGATTCTCAAGCTGGTAGGGGAAGAAAATATTACAAATTTTTGTGACTGACTCCTTCTAGGGGGTTACTAAACAAGCCTTTCAGTAACATCTGACCAGGTCTTTCAACATCATAAACTAAAACAGTCTTCCAAACAGCACTTACGACTGATAACCCTCACTCACAGTAAATTACCAATTTACCAAGTAGTTTAGCAAATTCTTTAGAAAGAACAATCGGTCAGCCTTCCCACTAATGCATAGATGAAGTTATGGAAACCATAAAATATGACAAACTGTTGAAATGCAGACATTTACAGCCAAATCCTGAATCAGACCTACATCATCAAAGGGTTTGTTTAACATCCTCAAAGTCAAATATCAGCAGTAAAATCTCTCTTTCCTGGTTCTTTGCACTGCCATAAGGTCAATGTATTCTAAACAAATGGATAAGGAGCTTTTAACAACTGTTACACAAGGCTCAAATATCCATAGTGGGAGAAAATGTCATCAAGAGAAAAAGGTATAAAAGTCTTTTGTTAAGCTATTACATCAAACATGCAAAAAAACTTTTTTAATTGAACTACCTAATTTCAGGGAAGCAGATTTAAGCAAGAGGTGACATGAATGCAATAAAATATAAATATTTTAGTGATGTTAATAAATAGAAAATACATAT
This sequence comes from Martes martes, assembly GCF_963455335.1. Taxonomy (NCBI): domain Eukaryota; kingdom Metazoa; phylum Chordata; class Mammalia; order Carnivora; family Mustelidae; genus Martes; species Martes martes. The sequence goes on from NC_137897.1 coordinate 44,412,422, forward strand.
CAAATTGATAACAAAAGTATGGACATACTAATTTTATATATTATACACACAGACACACACATATAAGCAAAGAGTGGAGAAGAATTTGGAATACTTTAAACATTTAAATTATTGACTGGGATGTTTTTCTACAAAATTGTTTAATTATATAACACAGACGACTTTGTGAAAAAAATATGAGAAATTATACATTACAAACTGCATAATACTCATGTTTTTCCTAATTCCAAATATGCAGAAAATGATGTCTAAAAATTGTATCAATTAAGTGCACCAATTCTGACAAAAACTGCAATTGTTTTTGATGTAAGTTAAAATGTATTTTACATATTTACAGTGTTTGCTCCACATGAATATTACCAAATCTGGCTATTTGTCCAATCACCTGGGCAACTTTCAAAAAATAAGTTCCTGGGACCCATCTCTTAGAGATTCTGATTTGGAAAGTCTGGAGCAGACAGCAGGAATCAGTATCTATGATATAATATAAAGCATATGTTGGTGTATTAAGGGAATTCCTCCTCTGATTCAGCTAGGTCTTAGACTGGTGGTCCCTTCTTTCAGGGCTTTTCAAATAGTACTGTGCATACAAATTACCTACGGATGTCACTAAGAAGCAGATTCTGATTCAGTAGGTCTGGGATGAGAAGTAGAACCTGTAGTTCTTTTTTTTTTTTTTTTTTTAAAGATTTTATTTATTTGACAGACCGAGATCACAAGCAGGCAGAGGCAGGCAGAGAGAGAGGAGGAAGCAGGCTCCCTGCTGAGCAGAGAGCCCAATGCGGGGCTCGATCTCAGGACCCTGAGATCATGACCCGAGCTGAAGGCAGAGGCTTTAACCCGCTGAGCCACCCAGGCGCCCAGAACCTGTAGTTCTAACAAGCTCCCAGGTGATGTCCATGCTGCTGGTCTAGGGACCACACTTTGAATACTAAGACCCTACAGGCTCTTTCACTCTCTCCACAGGTGAATGATAGAAGGCACTTCCCTAAGTGGTCCTTACCACTAGAATGTTTTAAGTTTTACCTAAGCATCCATAGCTAGAGTATACAATTTGCAAAATACTTGACATATTTTTACTATGTATCCTACTACCAAGTGAATGGAAACTATTTCCCCCATTTACAGAGTATCACTAAAAGATGAGTGTTACCAACGTCACAACACAGAGACGAAATTAAAATGTACATAATTTTCACTATATATACAAGGATGTTGGTCACAACCATGTTTACAATAGTGAAATACTGGAGAAAATTCTAGATGTCCAACAATAGAGGACTGATTAAATAATTTATAAAGGTATCTATTAAAAATAATAATTTAATTCACGATTACTGGTAATGAAAAGATGTTCATGATAAGTAAAAACAAAAGGTTTTGTAAAACCTTATAGTAACGATCCCACTTTGTGGGTGAAAAAACAGTCATGTATACATTTGAAAAAAAAAGAAAAAGAGCCCAGAAAGATATATACTGTTTAAAAGCATCCTCAAAATAGTGGAATTTCAGGTGATTTTGATGTTTATTTGTTCAAATGACCTAATATTTCTACTACAACACAGACCTTATAAAATTCTGAAAGGGGAACAAGGGAGTGAAAAAAAAAACCAAGCAAACTCACACATGCACACATCTTTGGAGAACTACTAGAATGGCTTGACTGCTAGGTAACTTGCATTCCAGAGAGCCAAGCACTTTCAAAGCACTTTGAAAGCTTGTTAAAATTGCAGTCTTGCGGGGCACCTGGGTGGCTCAGTGGGTTAAGCCTCTGCCTTCGGCTCAGGTCGTGATCTCGGGGTCCTGGGATCGAGCCCCGCATCGGGCTCTCTGCTCTGCGGGGAGCCTGCTTCCTCCTCTCTCTCTCTCTGCCTACTCATGATCTCTGTCTATCAAATGAATAAATAATAAAAATCTTTAAAAAAAAAATTGCAGTCTTGCATTCCACCCCAGACTTACTGAATCTGAATCTTTGACAGGCTCTGGAATCCACATATGAAGGAAACACTAACTGTAACAGATGGTGAAGTTTCAAAACCATGTTGTTTAACAAAAAGCTCCCTAGAAATGCAGGGACCTGGACTAAATTTCAACCTATCTAAATGGCAACCTACAGCAAATTCAGAATGGGTGAAATCACAGCACCTACATCCACATCCATATGGAGAGACCACAGGTATCTGAATAACAACAAAAACCTGTACTAAGTGACTTGCTCTACTCAATCTTAACTTTAAGCATCTCATGTGAACAGTGACATTTTCCAAGGGCTGACTGAGGTCACAAAGATTTTCTTTATATTTGAACTACATCTGTCTAAAACTATTCTTATGGGCGCCTGGGTGGCTCAGTGGGTTAAAGCCTCTGCCTTCAGCTCAGGTCATGATCTCAGGATCCTGGGATCAAGCCCTGCATCGGGCTCCCTGCTCAGCAGAGAGGCTGCTTCCCTTCCTCTCTCTGCCTGCCTCTCTGCCTGCTTGTGATCTCTGTCTGTCAAATGAATAAATAAAATCTTTAAATAAATAAATAAATAAATAAAACTATTCTTATTATAACCCCTTCTATGATGTTCTGTCCCCATTTAGTCCTTCATTAGTTAAAAGTACCACACAAATATGGAACCAAATACTGAGGAAATTCAGTCTCCTGTTGTTTTCATTTCTCCTTTCTAAACACATTCCAGTTGACTAACCTCAGTAGGTTCTGGTGATTATTTCTTCCAGAGATCCTCTCTGAGGTAAATTTAAGGCATGGACAAGTCTATACTAACAGAAGTCATCGGGGCGCCTGGGTGGCTCAGTGGGTTAAAGCCTCTGCCTTCCGCTCAGGTCATGATCCCAGGGTCCTGGGATAGAGCCCCGCATACAGCTCTCTGCTCAGCAGGGAGCCTGCTTCCTCCTCTCTCTCTCTCTCTGCTTGCCTCTCTGCCTACTTGTGATCTCTGTCTTTCAAATAAATAAAAATTTAAAAAAATATACTCTCTAGGGTCGCCTGGGTGGCTCAGTGGGTTAAGCCTCTGCCTTTGGCTCAGGTCATGATGTCAGGTCCTGGGATCGAGTCCTGCATCGGGCTCTCTGCTCGGCAGGGAGCCTGCTTCCTCCTCTCTCTCTCTCTCTCTGCTTGCCTCTCTGCCTACTTGTGATCTGTCAAATAAATAAATAAAATCTTTAAAAAAATACTTTCTATGGTTTCACTTATTTGTGGAGCATAACAAATAATATGGAGGACAAGGGTAGATGGAGAGGAGAAGGGAGTTGAGGGAAATTGGAAGGGGAGGTGAACCATGAGAGACTATGGACTCTGAAAAACAACCTGAGGGTTTTGAAGGGGCGGGGGGTGGGAGGTTGGGGGAACCAGGTGGTGGGTATTAGGGAGGGCACGGATTGCATGGAGCACTGGGTGTGGTGAAAAAACAATGAATACTGTTACACTGAAAAGAAAAAAAAAATTAAAAAAAATTAAAAAATATACTTTCTAAAAAAAAAGAAGTTATCAAAGAATCAAGCATAATATTTTCTATTCTGAAAAACACCATACAAACCCCAAAAATTTTGCTTAAAGAAAAAGAGAAAAGGGAGGTATCATGCTAAATATATCCCTGATGTATCACACTCCCAAATACTTAGTAGAACAATCAACTAATAATGCAACTAACTAAAACTTACTAAGTAAGTTTTCAAAATGAGACCTCAAGAGTTTTGGGGATTTCCAAATGTTAATAAATTGAGAACATTTTTCCAAAGAAAGCATTGATAAATTTTTCCCCCTTTAAAACAGGAGGGAACAAACAGGAGGTAAAAAAGGCTGCCATGAGCTCCTAAGAGGATCTAGGAAAAGAGCATAATTTCAGGGAGGTAGTGGACAAGCCTTTCATTTTATTTTAATCCATGATATGTATTAACACTGGACCCCTCAGAAGGCCAGGCCTGCTAAAACTGGAATTTATTAAGACCAAGAAGATTATAAACCCACCTGCAGCTCGCACCAAGCAACCTCAACCCACGTTTCAGTGTCCAATCCTTTATATACTGTTTTAAACGCTCCTCTTCCCAGCTCAATGTCGAATTTCAGGAACCTCCCACTAGGAGAAGTAGCTACAGCCTTCATTTCTGCTTCTTCTTCCATTTCCTTTTCACTTTTCTCCTTGAGACAATCTTTTGAGGACTCTGAAGTTGCCTTTGAACACTGTTCATATTTAACTTCTTGTCCACCTCCTAGCACATTTGTAGGAAGTTTTTCTACTCTTGGAATATTGGTTGTGGTCTTCATTCTCTCATCTTTGGAGGAAGATGCAGCAACTTTATCATCTTCCATCATCTCAACACTTTTTCGGAAGAATCTCTTCCTTTCTGTAGTTTCCCCAGAAGCAGAGAAGGTACTATTTTTTTCTTTTAGTCTAGCTTCCACTGTCAAAGTTGCTGCAAGCTGAGGAGCTCTGTCTTCCAATGAAACTCCATCAGGTTTCTCAGAATCTTCTGTGCTAGCTGGCTCTCCTGAATCAGTAGCCATTGTAATTGAGGTTGGCACTAAAATTTTTCCTGTTCCACTCTTTAGTTGAGTTACATCTCAGGTATCAGAATTATCAGAATGGACTTCCGTTTATTTAGTCATATGTTTCCATAGCAACCTGAAGGGGGGGGAAAAGGATATTTTAAAATCACCCCACAAAGGAAATCATTAAGGAGAAAACAAGTCACCTGATTGTTTAATCCCTTTTTTTCTTAATAAGAAGTTTGTTCTTTTTCTGTCCAATCTTAGCAACCAGGAGACTCTAGGGACTGTGTCTTATCTTGTTTACCACTGTAGTCCTCAGTGCCTAGCAGACTACTTAGCATACAGAGCTCAATAAATCTTCATATTGCATGAATGTTGATGAGGAACTTAGTTCTCAGCACCAGCTATCAATCCATCACATTTAAAACAAGTATTCAAAACCTGAGCTCACTTAGCTACAAGGTAATACACAATAAGTAAAATAAGCACATAATTTCTCAGTAACTGATTTTTATCTAAAATTCTGAAATTACTCCAATTGCAGTATTTTTATTGTGGTAAAATATACTTAATATCAAATTTGCCATTTAACCATTTTTCAGCGTACAATTCAGTGGCATTAAGTACATTCACAATGTTGTACAATCACTACCACTATCCATTTCTAGAACATTTTCATCATTCCAAACTGAAATTCTATATCCGTTAAACTCCCCATCTCCCCGGCCTCTGGTAATCTCTATACTACTTTCTGTCCCTATGAACTTGCTTATTCTAGGTAGTTCATATAAGTGGAATCATACAATATTTGTCCTTTTATGTCTGGCTTATTTCTCTTCACATAATGCTTAAAGTTCACTCACGTTGTAGCATGTATCAGAATTGCATTCCTTTTTAAGGCTCGACAATATTCCATTGTGTGGATATACCACATTTTGTTTTTCCATTCATCTGGTCAATGGATTGTTTGTTTTTGCCTTTTTTTATCCTTTTAATAACCACGGTGAATAATGCTATATGAACATCTAATGGTAGTTCCAAATAATGTAAATACTTGTTAATGAGCTTACCCTCAAATATTAACATAAAGAAATGGCTTTCAAATATTAACACACTATAGTAAAAAAATGGCAAAAAATACTTAAAAATATGCATCCTCTTGAACCAGCAATTCCACTTATAGGAACTTGCCTTAGAAAATAGTCAAGAATCTGGGCAAAGATTTAACTATAGCACTTATAATTTGGAAAAACTATCCTAAACATAAGCCTAATAGAGGTTTAGTTAAGTATCAAAATGAGATGTGACACAGCATTAAGAAACACTGAAGTTTGGGTGTGACTGGCTGGTTCAGTCAGTAAAGCATAGAGCTCTTGATCTCAGGGTCATGAGTTCAAGCCCCATGCTGGCCATTGAGCCTACTTAAAAAACAAAAATATTTTTTAAAAAAAGAAGAAAAACACCACAGTTTTTAGTGAGATGAAAAGACATTGCCTATATGTTATACGTATAAATGAAAAAAGAAATATATACAACAAGCTTCCATACACATATGTACACACTATATGAACTCTGAATGGTGGAATTATGAACTTTCTGCTTTCTTGTATTTTCTAAAACTTTCCACAATGAATGTGTGGAAATACATGGAATTCATAAGGAAAAACCGTTTTTCAAAAATGGTAAAACTACCAGTAAGAAAATTCTGCCCTTCCCACCACAAACATGCATCACAAAGTTAAGCTTATATACCCATTATCATGTTATATGCCTCAAAAGGCACAATTTGTTATGCCAAATGAAGCATACACAGAAATACCAAATTTGAAAACCTGAAGAAAACCAACCCTGAACTAAAACAAAATGAAGAGAAACACCCCAAATTGTTCTACACATTTAACACAATTCCTATCAAAAGTCCAGCTGGTTTCTTTGCAGAAATTCACCAGCTGATCCTAAAATTCATACAGAACTACAAGGGACCCAGAAGAGCCAAAACCAAAACCATTTTGAAAAAGAACAAAGTTGGAAGACTCACCCTTTCCAATTTTAAAACCTACTACAAAGCTATAATATTAAGACAGTGTGATACTGGCATAAGGAGGTATAGATAAATGGAGTATAAATAAACAGTCCAGAAAAAAACCCACATATTCATAGTTGATTAATTTTCAACAAGGGTGCCAAGAAAATTCAATAAAGAACAGTCTTTTCAACAAATGGTGCTAGGACTATTGTATATCTATATGCAAAAACCTGAAGTCAGATACTCTAAGGAAGGCTTCCTGGGAAAGATCCCCAAACCGAGTTTTAAAGAAAGAAAACTGGCTGGTCCAAGCAAAGAGACGATCACGAGCAAAGTCATAAAACAGTATGGAATAAGTGCATATAAGTGGTACCATGAATAATAGTTTATTCACTTATTAGAAGCACGTAGATGAGGACAGAGGTAGATAGTCACCAAGGATTTCTATGCCATACAATGTAGAACAAGGAGACCAGTTAGAGAGCTACTGCCACAATCCAGGAAAGAGATGCTAAGGTTTCAGTAAAAACAGTGGCAAGAGGGACAGACTCAAGACATGTTAAGCAAATACTAAATGCAAGATTTATATCTAAGTGAATATGGTTGTGAGGCAAAAGAAAAGCCTATAAAAATTCCCAGAAATGTGCCTATCAGATGACAGGACTAGGAAGTAACTATGTTAATACCAAAGCTAAGAAGTGTTCTGTGAGGTTACACCACCAAATCAATACACTTTAAAAGTCATCTACTAAGACTAGTATTGCCTGCAAGTGAGAAAAAGTATCTAACAATGCCTCACTGAGGCAGAGATTTTTTTCTTTAACTTATTCTAACAGAATTTTAGACTTGGAAAAAAAAACCCTGCAAGAATATACAAAGAATCCAGTATACCCTTCATTCACATTCTCCAAATGTAAACATTTTAGGTAGGATATTCTTAAGAAAGAAGAGTATTATTCACTTTACTTCACTAAAGGTCACTTATCCAGAAACCTCAAGAACAGAGATCCATAAGTAGGATAAAAAGGCCTCTAAGCAGACAAAAATACATAAAATTGGAGAATTTAAGTTGGAAAAAGCCTTCAAACATTTTTAACTGCATAACCTCTTTTTAAAAATTAAATCTTGGGATGCCTGGGTGGCTCAGTTGTTAAGCGTCTACCTTGGGCTCAGGCATGATCCCAGAGTCCTGAGATCTACTCCCAGCATGGGCTCCTTGCTCAGCAGGGAGCCTGCTTCTCCTTCTGCCTCTGCCTACCCCCATTCCACTGCAGCAGGCTTGTGCTTGCTCTCTGTGTCTCTGACAAATAAATAAATAAACTCTTAAAAAAAAGAATAAGAAAAATATAAATCTTACTCAGAATTCTAATATAAAAATAGTAGTGTTGCTCTGGTATAGTAATTCTAACACGTTTGGTCACCTGGTTTCCTAAACTATAAGGATAAGAAGAAACAATTAAGGGGAATGAGGAAATGAGTGTCCCCCAGTCTTCTAAATTCTAAAAAAGCAACCCAAGACAAAAATGTTCCTAGATACAAAGAAGGATATTTTTAAGTAAGAGAAAACTGGAAAGAAATAAATAATTCAATAACAACAGTAGAGTACTTTAATACCCCATTCTCAGTGATGGAGAGAACAACTAGACAGAAAAGCAAAAAGAATCTGGAAAACTTGGTCAATACAACCAACCAACTTAACCTAACTGCCATCTATAGAACACTCCTAATAAGAGCAAAATATACATTCTTTTCAAACACACATGCAAAAAATCTCCAGAGCAAATCACATACTATACAATAAATCTCAATAAATTTAAGAGAATTGAAATCAAAGTATGCTCTCCTACCACAAAAGAATTAAATTAGAAATGAACAATAGAAAAAGGAGATATATATAACTGACCCTTGAATAACATGGGTTTGAACTGTACAGATCCACTTATACATGGATATTTTACGATAGAGTACTGTGAATTTGCTCTCTCTTGATTTTTTTTTATTAACATATAATGTATTATTAGCCTCAGAGGTACAGGTCTGTGAATCGCCAGTTTTACACTTCACAGCACTCATCATAGTCTCTTGATTTTCTTAATAACATTTTTTTCATAGCTTACTTTATTGTAAGAATACAGTATACAATATATATAACATATACAATATGTGCTAATCAATTGTTTATGTTATTGGTAAAGCTTTGGTACACTATTACTACAAAGTTTTTAGAGAACCAAAAGTTTTTTGCAGATTTTCAACTGTACAGGGGTTGGTGCCCCTAATCCTCACATCATCAAGGGTCAATTTTAGATCAATGGAATAGAATCAAGAGTCGAGAAGTAAACCTTAACATTTATGGTCAATCGATTTTCAAGTAAGAGGCCAAGACCACTGAATGGGAAAAGAACAGTCTTTTGACAAAAGGTGCTAGGACAATTGGATATATCCACATATAAAAGATAAAGTTGGACTCCTACCTCACACCATAAAAAAATGAACTCAAAGTGGATCAGAGACATAATATAGCAGCTAAAACGCTAAAGCTCTAAAAAAAAAAAAAACAAACCAATGAAGTGAATCTTAAGTGACTTTGGGTTAAGCAATGATTTCCCAGATAAAATAACAAAAATACAAATGATAAAAGAGAAAATTGAGAAGATGGACCTCATCAAAATTTAAAACTTTTGTGCTTCAATGGATGCCATCAAGAAGGTGAAAAGCAAAAGACTGACCGAAAATATGTGCAAACCACATATCTTATAAGGGACCGGTACTCAGAATATATAGGGAATTTGTTTTTTTTCTTTAAGATTTTATTCGTTCATCAGAGGGAGGGAGGGAGGGAGAGAAAGCAAGCGAGTGAGCACACATAAGCGCGGGAAGCAGTAGGCAGAGGGAGAAGCAGGATCTCTGCTGAGCAAGGCCTGAGCAAGGAGCCGGATGAGGGAATCCATCCCAGGAACCTGGGATTATGACCTTAGCTGAAGGTCATAATCAGGCATCCCTATAAAGGAATTCTTATAACTCAATAATGAAAAGATAAATAATCCAATGGGCTCAAAATCTGAATAGACATTTCTCTAAATAAGATATACAGGGGCACCTGAGTGGCTCAGTGGGTTAAGTCTCTGCCTTCGGCTCAAGTCAGGATCTCAGGGTCCGGGGTTCAAGCCCCACATCAGGCTCTCTACTCCATGGAGAACATGCTTACCCCACCCCCGCCTGCCTCTCTGCCTACTTGTGATCTCTCTCTGTCAAATAAATAAATAAAATATTTTAAAGAAAAGATATACAAATAGCCAATAAACACACGAAAAGATGTTACACATCATTACTCTTTAGAGAAATGCAACTCAAAACCACAAATGAAATATTACTTCATACCCATGAAGATGGCTATGATAAAAAAGACAGACAATAACAAGTGTTGGTAAGGATGTAGAGAAATGGATTCCTTATACATTGCTGGAGGGAACGTAGAATGGTGCAGCTGCTCCAGAACACAGTCTAGCAGTTCCTCAACAAATTAAGCACTGAGTAACTATATGACACCATCTTCCCAAGAGAAATGAAAATGTATGTCCACACAAAACTTGTACATAAGTGTCCATAGCAATGCTCTTCACAATAGCAAAAGGTAGAAACAATCCAAATGTCTGTCAACTGATGGATAAACAAAATGTGTTATAACCGTACAATAGAATACTATTTGGCAATGCAAAGGAATGAGTTACGGATATATGCTACAACAAGAATAAACCTTGAAAACATTTTGCTAAGTGAAAGAAGCCAGAGGAAAAGACAACATGCCATATGGTTCCATTTCTATGAAAAGTCTAGAATATGTAAATCTATAGAAAGAGAAAATAAATAAGTTGTCACCTGGGGCTGAAGTATATAAGAACAGGACTAACTGCAAACTGGCCTAAAGAATCTTTTGGGGGTGATGGAAATGTTCTAAAATTAGACTATAATCAAGGAAACACAATTCTATAAATTTACTAAAAATCATTTACAATTATATTGGTGAATTTTATAGTATATAAATTATATCTCAATAAAATATGATGTCTTGGGAACCTGGGTGGCTCAGTGGGTTAAAGCCTCTGCTTTCGGCTCAGGTCATGATCCCAGGGTCCTGGGATTGAGTCCCGCATCAGGCTCTCTGCTCAGCAGGGAGCCTGCTTCCTCCTCTCTGTCTGCCTGCCTCTCTGCCTACTTGTGATCTCTGTCAAATAAATAAATAAAATCTTTAAAAAAATATGATGTCTCTCTTAAGAATCTTAAAACATTTTGACTAAAATCTAAGCCATAATATCAAATATGCCTTTCTAAAATTATATTCTCTATCTTCCCCCACTCAATTTTGTCCACTTTCTTTATCTTCAGCCTGGCCTCTGAGTTGAGAATCACTGCTCTGAATGGGAAAGTCCTAACATCAATAATTAATAAACAACAAATAAGAAACACAAACACAACAAATAAGAAAAACAAATCTTTTTAAAACTAGGCCAAGAACTACACTAAGCATAGAATATCTAAGGCCTTCCCATCATGGATCCATTAGCTTCTTGTCCATAAAACAGGGGTTCAGAACACAGGCTTTGGAGTGGGAGAAACCTGGAATCAAATCTTGGTTCTGCCTCTCATTCCTCAAAGGAGATTTGGGGGGCCCATTACTTTACCTCATTCATTCTTGATTTCATTTGTGAAATCTCAAAGGACTGATATGAAAATATACATCTAAACTACTTAGCACAGTGCCTGGCATAATATAATAATCAATCAATAGAAGCTTTTATTTTCTACATCTTAATAACCCCTAGGGGCAGTGCTATATTAAAGCACTATTCAACAATACTCTAAAAAACATCAAATGACTTTCAGTAGACTCACTTAGAAAGGCTGATAAGTATATAATGCATTCTTTTAAAGCTTTCCAGTAATAAACCAAGCTGGCATTGCTTCAGTGACTAGGAAATAAACTCTTCTACATTCAGCAATGCAGCAACATACCTCAGTGAAATAGTCCACAAAAATCATGCCTCAAAACTAAAGTCTCTTACTAAGTTCAACAGCTATATGTTGTAACTTTTATACGACCATTTTTTTCCTTCATAAAATGGTAACAAACTAGGAATATGTATAAAGATAACTATAAAAGTACTACCAAAGAGACTGAAATTATAGGGAAACTCTCACAAATGTGTACCGTATATCTACTCCTGTAACCTGTTTGATATATAATCTTGGAGCATTTGAGTGAAAAGCTTGAAATAACTTTCCCTCATAGCTTATCATGGTTCTATCCATCAGAAATTCAGCATAAAATCAGTACTTTGTTAATCCACGGCTCAAGAACTTCAACTTTTGGAACCAGCCATTGAAAGAATATATATAAAAGTCAACCTGCTTAATGGGAAAAATATTTGCAAATGACATATTTGATAAGAAGTTAATATCCAAGATATATACCAAGAACTCATACAACTCAACACACAAAAAAACAAATAATCCAATTAAAAATAGGCAGGGGCGCATGGGTGGCTCAGTTAGTTAAAGCATCTGACTCTTAATTTCAGCTCAGGTCATGATCTCAAGCCCCATGTCGGGGTCCGTGCTAAGCACGGAGCCTGCTTAAGATTATCTCTCTCCCTCTCTCTCTGCTCCTCCCCCTTCCCTGTCTTTAAAAAAAAACCTAAAAGTAGAAGCACCACATGATTCAGTAATTCCACTACTGGGTACTTACCTGAAGAAAACAAAAACACTAATTCAAAAAGTTGTATGCTCACCTATGTTTGCTGCAGCATTATTTACAAAAGCCAAGATGTGGAAGCAACCTAAGTGTCCATCAATAGATGAATGGATAAAGAAGATGTGGTATATATACAAAATGAAATATCAACCAACCATAAGAAAGAATGAGATCATTCCATTCACGATAACATGAATGGACCTAGAGGGTAGTATGCTAGGTGAAATAAGTCAGAAAGAGAAAGACAAATACCATATGATTTCACTGACACATCGAATCTAAAAAACAAAACTAACAAAAAGACAACAAAGAGAAACAAACTCACTAATACAGAGAACAAACTGGTAGTTGCCACAAGGGAGGGGAGTGAGGGGACAGGCAAAATAGGGGAAGGGATTAAGAGATACAAACTTCCAGTTCTAAAATAAGTAAGTCACAAGATGAAAAGTACAGTATAGGGAATACAGTCGATTATATTGTAATAACTTTGTATGGTGACAGATGGTAACTACACTTACTGTGGTGAGCACAGCAGAATGTATAGAACTGTCAAAATACTATGTGGTACACCTAAAATTAATATAACACCATATGTCAAGTATAATTCAATAAAATTTTTTAAAATAAATTGTCAGAATGATATGGTAAATTTCCCATTAACAATCCTCTCTCTCTCATATATATGTATATCACATCAATAAACATTTACCAAGTGCCAAGCAATGTCAGGATCTGGGGATAAAAGAAAAAAAGTCTGGGACGCCTGGGTGGCTCAGTTGGTTAGGCGGCTGCCTTCGGCTCAGGTCAGGATCCCAGCGTCCACATCGGGCTCCTTGCTCGGCGGGGAGCCTGCTTCTCCGTCTGCCTCTGCCTACAACTCTGTCTGCCTGTGCTCGCTCGCTCTCTCTCTAACAAATAAATAAATTTTAAAAAAATTAAAAAAAAGAAAAAAGAAAAAAGTCTATCCTTGTCCTCAAGGAGCCTACAGTTTACCCAAGTTTAACATATACCACTGTTGGCTTCTGGTTCAAGAAGGTGAACTGAACACATATCTCTTGTACTTTCCTGGAAAAGCAATGGTAAAAAAGTACAAAAGTATACATCACAAGCCAAGGATACAAATGGAAAATGGCATAACAAATACAAGATTTCAACAATTTCTGACAGAGAGCAGACAGGAAAGAACTCGCTAGTAACACAAATCAAAGGATACTACAACCTAAAATATGTAATAGAAATGGTTCCAACCCAGGACGGAGAAGACTTGCAGGACCAAACCCCAGAGATAAGTGATCCCATAAAGCGCCAGAGTTAAAAAAAAAAAAAAAAGTCGGGTAAAAAAGGGACTAACTGAAGGTCTGAATTATGACACAGTTGATGAACTCTCTTCCCCATTCCACCAAGAAAAAAATCCTTGCATGCAAAATATCAAATTCAACAAACCCAGATGAACAAGGGCATCCCAGAGCAAAGCCCTTTGCCCTCTGGTATTTGGGTACTCCAAGTGTAATAGACAGCTGTCCACCCACTCACCCCAAAATAAAGCCTACCAGTTGACAACCCTGTCTCCGTACACAGAACTCCCAGTCGGCCCTTCTACTAGCTCATTCTTAAATACGGACAGAATCAGGAGACAGCCATTTGGAGAAAACCTGTAACACAGAAAAGAGAGATCAAGAGAAACAAAAATGTCCTTGGAGGAAGTGAAATAATTTAAGAAACCATTTTTAATTTAATTTTTAAAAATATAGTCCTAAAACTCAAAAATCAAAGAGGTGTATAATTAATAGATTCCCCCCCAACCCAGTTTCCCACCTATTCAGTTCCAACCACTCCCCCAACAGGTAACCACTCATTAGATTATTGTGTAGCCCTCTGGAATTTCTTTAGGCAAATAAACAAATAAAAATGTATGCTCTCTTTTTCCTTCCTTACACAAAAAATAGCATAGTGTATATCAAACTTTTGTTTATAGTCACAACAACTTGATATTTTTTCTTGTAAAACCTATATAGTATATAGTATTCAATTATTTGCAACGTTATTTGTTATGAGCATTGCATATTTTGTACATATGTGTGTATGTATGTGTATGTGTTTATATATGTATTTCCTGAAATGATATTATTGGATCAAAAGAAATTTGTGTATTTAACTTTTATTGATGTATGCTAATATATCCAGAATAATACACATAATACATGTGTATCTTTATATAATGCTGCCAAACTGCCTTCCATGGGCATTGTACCAATTCAAACTCCCACCTACAACAAAAAAGGTATCATCAAATTTTTTTAAAAGATTTTATTTATTTATTTGACAGAGAGAGATCACAACTAGGCAGAGGCAGGCAGAGAGAGAGAGGAGAATCAGGCTTCCTGCTGAGCAGAGAGCCTGATGCTGGGCTCGATCCCAGGACTTTGAGATCATGACCCGAGCCAAAGGCAGAGGCTTAACCCACTGAGCCACCCAGGCGCCCCTGTTATCAAATATTTTGACTTTTAACACTCTGATAGATTTTACTTTTTTTTTTTAAGAGAGATTTTATTTATTCATTTGACAGGCAGAGATCACAAGTAGGCAGAGAGGCAGGCAGAGAGAGGGAGAAGCAGGCTCCCTGCTGAGCAGAGAGCCCAACATGGGGCTCGATCCCAGAACCCTGGGATCACGACCTGAGCCAAAGGCAGAGACCTTAACCCACTGAGCCACCCAGGCACCCCTCTGATAGATTTTAAAAAGGAATCTCAGTGTAGTTTTAATTAGCATTTATCTTATGAGTGAGGTTAAGCATCTTTCACATAAACAATAATTAAAGTCATGAAAAAGCCAAGAATTCTTATTATCATCGCTACCATTTAAGGAAATAAAACAAGATGTATGAATATTGGAAAGTAGGATGCAAAATTCAAAACTTGCAGGCTATATGATTATCTATCTAGAAAATCCAAGCAAATCAACTAACAACTATAATAGGAACTAGAGAGCTCAGCAGAAAGGCCAAAGATCAAATCAACAAACAGAAATCAATAGCTTTGCTATACATTGGCAATAATCAGCTAGAAAATGTAATTTAAAAAGCAGCTATTCTAAGGTGAGGGACCTGGAGTTGGGTAGCACTCAGAAGGGGAGGGAAGGGCTGGGTGTCTGGAGGAAGGCAGGTCACTGAGATTTTAAATACACACACACTATCTTGTACATAAGAGCAACAAAGCTGTAACATACTCATCTAGGAATAAACTCAAGAAGAAATATTCAATACCTATATAAAGAAAACTGTAATATAATGCAGCCTATAGTAAGTTAAATAATAGTTTCAGCACAGAACAGATAGCATAATAAACAATGTCAGAATAACTGGCTATCTATAACGTGGGGGGGATGTTAAAGACCCACTTCAGACCAGTCACAAAAATAAATTCCAGGTAGGTTAAAGAGCTAAACGTAAAAGCAAAACTATATAACTATTAAAAGAAAATATGAAAAAATAATTAATTAATTAATTTGTAAAAATATGGCTGAATATATTTCTAACCTGAAGAAAGGCTTTCATAAAAAGACAAAATGCAAAGACCATTAATAAAAAGCTAACACATTTGCCCATCTGACCATGAACAAGGTTAAAAGCTAAGCAACAGATGGGGAGCAAATATTTGCAACATGTAGAGCAAAGCATTAATATCTAGAATATATGAAGAACTAAAAAAATCAGTAAGAAATACAAATGGCCAATACATGGATGATAGGAAGATGGCTCAAACTTTTTAGTAAGCAGGGACATGCAAATGCAAACAATTTAATATCATTTTTTATCCAACAGATGACCCAAAAAATCTGTTAATACTAGATTTTGAGAAGTGTATGAGAAATTCAGCACTTCATGCACTCTTGGCAGACAAACTGGAATAGCCCTTTCAAACCCTTTGTCAAACTCCTTGACAAATTCCAAGTATCTTAATACATACTTATCACCAGCAATTACACTTTTTGGTATCTACCTGAGAAATATTCTTGTACGTATACAAATATACATGCACTAGGGTTTTTACTGAAGCATTGTTTGGAATAGTAAAAAATACTGAAAAGAACTTAAATATCCATGTATAAGAGAATGATAAAATAAACAGTGGTACTTCTGTACTATGTAATAATATACATGTTTAAAAAATGAGAGATGGATATATACTAATATATAAAAATCTCCTACACATAAATACTATTAAGTGAAAAAAAATTACAGTACAGCATATACAACATATCATTTATGTGGGAAAAGAAACTACAAAACCTTATGTTTCCAAATGTACTCAACTATGTTTTTTTTTTAAAGATTTTATTTATTTATTTGACAGAGATCATAAGTAGGCAGAGAGGCAGGCAGAGAGAGAGGAAGGGAAGCAGGCTCCCCAGTGAGCAGGGAGCCCGATGTGGGACTCGATCCCAGGACCCTGAGATCACAACCTGAGCCGAAGGCAGAGGCTTTAACCCACTGAGCCACCCAGGCGCCCCGAGTACTCATCTATGTTTAAATGCATACAAAAAAGTACTAAATTCATATCTCTCAATAGTTACCCTGAATGTTAATGGGCTCAATGCCCCAATCAAAAGACACAGGATACCAGAATGGATAAAAAAACAAAACCCATCAATATGCTGCCTACAAGAAACTCATTTTAGACCCGAAGACACCTCCAGATTTAAAGTGAGGGGGTGGAAAACAATGTACCATGCTAATGGACATCAGAAGAAAGCTGGGGTGGCAATCCTTATATCAGATCAATTAGATTTTTTTTTTTTAAAGATTTTATTTATTTATTTGACAGACAGAGATCACAAGTAGGCAGAGAGAGAGGAGGAAGCAGGCTCCCTGCTGAGCAGAGAGCCCGATGCGGGGCTCGATCCCAGGACCCTGGGATCATGACCTGAGCCGAAGGCAGAGGCTCCAACCCGCTGAGCCACCCAGGCGCCCCAGATCAATTAGATTTTAAGCCAAAGACTATAATAAGAGATGAGGAAGGACACGATATCATACTCAAAGGGTCTGTCCAAGAAGAAGACCTAACAATCTTAAAGATCTATGCCCCTAACATGGGAGCAGCCAACTATATAAACCAATTAATAACAAAATCAAAGAAATACATCGACAGTAATACAATAATAGCAGGGGACTTTAACACTCCCCTCACTGAAACGGACAGATCATCTAAGCAAAAGATCAATAAGGAAATAAAGGCCTTAAATGACACACTGGACCAGATGGACATCACAGATATATTCAGAACATTCCATCCCAAAACAACTGAATATACATTCTTCTCTAGTGCACATGGAACATTCTCCAGAATAGACCACATCCTGGGTCATAAATCAGGTCTCAATCAGTACCAAAAGATTGACATCATTCCCTGCATATTTTCAGACCATAATGCTCTGAAGCTAGAACTCAATCACAAGAGGAAATTTGGAAAGAACGCAAATACATGGAGACTAAACAGCATCCTTCTAAAAAATGAATGGGCCAACCAGGAAATTAAAGAAGAATTGAAAAAAATCATGGAAACAAATGATAATGAAAACACAACGGTTCAAAATCTGTGGGACACAACAAAGGCAGTCCTGAGAGGAAAATATATAGCGGTGCAAGCCTTTCTCAAGAAACAAGAAAGGTCTCAAATACACAACCTAACCCTACACCTAAAGGAGCTGGAGAGAGAACAACAAAGAAAGCCTAAACCCAGCAGGAGAAGAGAAATCATAAAGATCAGAGCAGAAATCAATGAAATAGAAACTAAAAAAACAATAGAACAAATCAACAAAACTAGGAGCTGGTTCTTTGAAAGAATTAATAAGATTGATAAGCCCCTGGCCAGACTTATCAAAAAGAAAAGAGAAAGGACGCAAATAAATAAAATCATGAATGAAAGAGGAGAGATCACAACCAACACCAAAGAAATACAAACAATTATAAAAACATACTACGAGCAACTCTACGCCAACAAATTTGACAATCTGGAAGAAATGGATACATTTCTAGAGACGTATAAACTACCACAATTGAACCAGGAAGAAATAGATAACCTGAACAGACCCATAACCAGTA
Source organism: Martes martes (assembly GCF_963455335.1). Lineage (NCBI taxonomy): Eukaryota > Metazoa > Chordata > Mammalia > Carnivora > Mustelidae > Martes > Martes martes. The sequence continues at coordinate 44,430,794 of NC_137897.1, forward strand.
AGGAGATTGAAACAGTCATCAAAAATCTCCAAACAAACAAAAGTCCAGACCAGACGGCTTCCCAGGGGAATTCTACCAAACATTTAAAGAAGAATTAATTCCTATTCTCCTGAAACTGTTCCAAAAAATAGAAATGGAAGGAAAACTTCCAAACTCATTCTATGAGGCCAGCATCACCTTGATCCCAAAACCAGACAAGGATCCCATCAAAAAAGAGAATTACAGACCAATATCCTTGATGAACACAGATGCGAAAATTCTCACCAAAATACTAGCCAATAGGATCCAACAGTCCATTAAAAGGATTATTCACCACGACCAAGTGGGATTTATTCCAGGGCTGCAAGGTGGGTTCAACATCTGCAAATCCATCAATGTGATACAATACATTAATAAAAGAAAGAGTAAGAACCATATGATACTCTCAATAGATGCTGAAAAAGCGTTTGACAAAGTGCAGCATCCCTTCCTGATTAAAACTCTTCAAAGTGTAGGGATAGAAGGCACATACCTCAATATTACCAAAGCCATCTATGAAAAACCCACCACAAATATCATTCTCAATGGAGAAAATCTGAAAGCTTTTCCACTAAGGTCAGGAACATGGCAGGGATGTCCGTTATCACCACTGCTGTTCAACATAGTACTAGAAGTCCTAGCCTCAGCAATCAGACAACAAAAAGAAATTAAAGGCATCCAAATCGGCAAAGAAGAAGTCAAACTATCACTCTTTGCAGATGATATGATACTATATGTGGAAAACCCAAAAGGCTCCACTCCAAAACTGCTAGAACTTATACAGGAATTCAGTAAAGTGTCAGGATATAAAGTCAATGCACAGAAATCAGTCGCATTTCTTTACACTAACAACAAGACAGAAGAAAGAGAAATTGAGGAGTCAGTCCCATTTACAATCGTACCCAAAACCATAAGATACCTAGGAATAAATCTAACCAAAGAGGCAAAGAATCTATACTCAGAAAACTATAAAGTACTCATGAAAGAAATTGAGGAAGACACAAAGAAATGGAAAAATATTCCATGCTCATGGATTGGAAGAACAAATATTGTGAAAATGTCTATGCTACGTAAAGCAATCTACACATTTAATGCAATCCCTATCAAAATACCATCCATTTTTTTTCAAAGAAATGGAACAAATAATCCTAATATTTATATGGAACCAGAAAAGACCTTGAATAGCCAGAGGAATGTTGAAAAGAAAGCCAAAGTTGGCATCACAATCCCAGACTTCAAGCTCTATTCCAAAGCTGTTGTCATCAAGACAGTATGGTACTGGCACAAAAACAGACATATAGACCAATGGAACAGAATAGAGAGCCCAGAAATAGACCCTCAACTCTACGGTCAACTAATCTTCGACAAAGCAGGAAAGAATATCCAATGGAAAAAAGACAGTCTCTTCAACAAATGGTGCTGGGAATACTGGACAGCCACATGCAGAAAAATGAAATTGGACCATTTCCTTACACCACACACGAAAATAGACTCAAAATGGATGAAGGACCTCAATGTGAGAAAGGAATCTATCAAAATCCTTGAGGAGAATGCAGGCAGCAACCTCTTTGACCTCAACCGCAGCAACTTCTTCCTAGGAACATCGCCAAAGGCAACGGAAGCAAGGGCAAAAATGAACTATTGGGATTTCATCAAGATCAAAAGCTTTTGCACAGCAAAGGAAACAGTGAACAAAACCAAAAGACAACTGACAGAATGGGAGAAGATATTTGCAAACAATATCTCAGATAAAGGGCTAGTATCCAAAATCTATAAAGAGCTTATCAAACTCAATACCCAAAGAACAAATAATCCAGTCAAGAAATGGGCAGAGGACATGAACAGACATTTCTGCAAAGAAGACATCCAGATGGCCAACGGACACATGAAAAAATGCTCCACATCACTCGGCATCAGGGAAATACAAATCAAAACCACAATGAGATATCACCTCAGACCAGTCAGAATGGCTAAAATTAACAAGTCAAGAAATGACAGATGCTGGCGAGGATGCGGAGAGAGGGGAACCCTCCTACACTGCTCGTGGGAATGCAAGCTGGTGCAACCACTCTGGAAAACAGTGTGGAGGTTCCTCAAAAAACTGAAAATAGAGCTACCCTATGACCCAGCAATTGCACTACTGGGTATATATCCTAAAGATACAAACGTGGTGCTCCGAAGGGGCACGTGCACCCGAATGTTTATAGCAGCAATGTCCACAATAGCCAAGCTGTGGAAAGAGCCTAGATGTCCATCAACAGATGAATGGATAAAGAAGATGTGGTATATATACACAATGGAATACTATGCAGCCATCAAAAGACATGAAATCTTGCCATTTGCGACGACGTGGATGGAACTAGAGGGTATCATGCTTAGCGAAATAAGTCAATCGGAGAAAGACAACTATCATATGATCTCTTTGACATGAGGAAGTGGAGATGCAAGGCGGGGGGGGTTGGGGGGAGGTAGGAAAAGAAAAAATGAAAAGATGGGATTGGGAGGGAGACAAACCATAAAAGACTCAATCTCAAGAAACAGACTGAGGGTTGCAGGGGGGAGGGGGGACGGGAGAGGGTGGAGGGGGGAAATGGACATTGGGGAGTGTATGGGCTATGATGAGTGCTGTGAAATGTGTAAACCTAGCGATTCACAGACCTGTACCCCTGGGGATAAAAATACATTATATGTTTATTAAAATAAAAAAATTTAAAAAAAAAACTGAAAGAATACATAAATGCATACAAAAAAGCCCCAAAAGATATGCTCTTAATTTATCCTGCAGGTTTAAGAAGCAATTAGTATTAAGCACTATGTATTCATTAAAAAGAATGATGTGAAGATATATATATGTGTATATAGAGAGAGGGAGAGAGAGAGAGAGCCCTAAGTCATATTCTCTGGGAAAAGAGCAAGTCATAAAATATTTTTATGCATGTAAATGCATGTAAATATCATATGCATTAAATACAGAGAAAAAGGACTGTACAAGTTCACAGTCAACTTCCTTTTAAAGATTTTTAAAAATTATTTCTAAGTAATCTCTACACCCACCATGGGAACTTAAAACCCTGAGATCAAGAGTCTCATGCTCTACCAACTGAGCCAGCCTGGCACCCCTACAGTCAACTCTTAACAATAGTTACCCACTGGAGGGCAAAAATTGTGTAAAGGTGGACCTTAAGGTTTTAATCTACCTGTATGTTAGTTTAATCCTTTAAAGCAGAATTGTCCATCAATAACCTGTACAAAAGAACCAGTTAAGGATATTATCATTTCTTGGGGCACCTGGGTGGCTCAGTGGGTTAAGCCTCTCCTTTCGGCTCAGATCATGATCTCAGGGTCCTGGGATGAAGCCCCACATCAGGCTCTCTTCAGCGGGAGCCTGCTTCCCCCTCTCTCTCTCTGCCTGCCTCTCTGCCTACTTCTGATCTCTTTCTGTCAAATAAATAAATTCTTTTTTAAAAAGAGGATATTATCATTTCTCAAAGTAACTGAAAGAAGAAAACAAATAAGGTATGTACAATATAAATACAAATAAATATTAACACGTACTGAATGCTTTGTGCCAAGCACTGTAAGCCCCTTCATGCATTCTCTCATGTAATCACCACAAAAATCTTGACGTAGGTAATATTTTTATTCCCATTTTACAAATGAGGTAACTAGGCTCCAAAAATTAAGTTAACTTGTCTAAAATCACACAGCCAGTAGAAACCAGGGCCAGAATTCAACTCAGGCACTGGACTCCCAAGTCCACTTTTTATTCATAATATGCGGCCACATATGACATGGACCCACATGCACAACACTATACACAACCCTGAATTGCAGAGATACATACAATGCATAACCACATTACAGTCCTTGGGAGTTTATAACATTAAAACTATCTTTTTCCTCACTTCCATCATCCAGTTTTGCTTTGGCAAGATCATTTCCTCAATTAAAGATGCTTGTTTTGTATGAAGAAATTTCTGGGTTCAAATTAGAAAAGGGGTTGAGATCATCTCAATCTTCTTTCATTATCAAAATTAAACAATTTATATTTATCGGGGCACTTGGCTTTATATTTATCAATCATCTACCCTCAAATCCCTAATTAAAACTTTATTCTGCCTAACCCTTTACAATAGTGGTGGCAAAACTACATACAGCCCTCAAGCCAAACTCACCTCACCTCACTGCTAGTTTCTGTGCAGCAGGTGACCTGAGAAAAATTTTTATATTTTTAAATGGTTGGGGAAAAAAATCAAAAGAAGAATAGTATTTCGTGACACAGAAAAATTATTCAAAATTTGTATTTCAGTGTTCATAAATAGTTTTATTGGAACACAGCCACACTCATTCATTTACATATTGTCTATGGCTGCTACAACAGCAGAGCTGTGTTGTAACAGACTTCATGGTCCGCAAAGCCTAAAATATTGACAATCTGGTCCTTTACAGAAAAAGGTTTATAGCTTCCATAAGAACTTCATCTACTTAACTCAAAGACTTCTAACAACAACCCTGAGAGCTATTTGGTATTACCCTGAATTCTGAAAATTAGGAAGGCTCAGAAAAGTTTATCGTCTTGCCCAAGTCACAAAGCTAGTTAATTGAAGGGGAAATTCTGGAACCCCAGTTTTCTAGCTCCAAATCCAACATACTTTCTACCATATTACCACGTTCTAAGAACCCAACCCCTCCTGATTAATCAATGAGTTTAGATCTTTGGTGCTAAAATTTACCAGATGGTTAGAGGCACAAAAGCTTTAAATTGGTAGGAAAACATTTCTCAATGGAGAAACTTTGACTCCAAAAATATGTTAATAGAATACACTGTATTTCATATACCGTTGTGTAATTTACAAAGTATATTTTCCCACTTAGCCAAAAAAAAAAAAAACCCTGCAAAATAGGTAGGGCTTTTGCTTTGTTTAGTAACAAATGAGGAAATCGATGCTCACTGACTTATACAAGATTACACTGAGAGCAAGACCAGAACCTAGGCTGACTCCTACTCCAGTGACATTTTCACCTGGGAACACAGTCTCTTCTCATAAGGAATGCACCTGTTTCTTTTTATTTTTCCTTAGAAACAAGCACAGGGGCGCCTCGGTGGCTCAGTGGGTTAAGGCCTCTGCCTTCGGCTGGGGTCATGATCCCTGGGTCCTGGGATTGAGCCCCACATCGGGCACCCTGCTCAGCAGGGAGCCTCCTTCCTCCTCTCTCTCTGCCTGCCTCTCTGCCTACTTGTGATCTCTGTCTGTCAAATAAATAAACAAAATCTTAAAAAAGAAACAAAAGCACACAAATTACACATTTAAAATATTAAGAAATCTAAAATGTTTAGTAGAGATAAATTAACAATTTAACAAAATAACAATTAACAGAAAGGATACTAAGAATTGCTGGTCTCTTAACATTCAGATCTCTGTTCAAAGTCACCTCCTCAAAGAAACCTTCCAAACTAACCAACTGAGCTAAAGAGGCTTCTCTCTAATATCCCAGCACCCTTTAAAAAAAATTTCTTCTCAGGGTGCCTGGTTGACTCAGTCGGTGAAGTATGGAACTCTTGATCTCGGGGTTTGAGCCCCATGTTGGGTAGAGATTACTTAAAAATAAAATCTTTCAAAAAACTCACTCTTCTCAGCATTTATGTTCTGATATATTTGTTGACTGTTGTCCTCCAACTATAACGTAACCTCAAAGAGAGCAGGGTCATTGCCTACTTTGCTTCCTTTTCATCTATTCCCAACACACCAACCCTGCACACTGGAGGAACACAATAAATATTTGTTTAATGAAAGGTAGAACCTTACAAATATGTTGGGTAAGTCATACTCCAAATTTCATTTGGATTAACAGCTTCAGAGTAAGTTATCAGGACTTTTGAAAGCTTCCTTAGTAAATGAACCACAGAGTTTCAAGGGGTTTTTCCCCCCTCTTGCTAGAAACCTTCAAAGGCTGACTATGAATGGAAATGCCACAGTAGCTCATCAGGACAAAATTATTCTCTGGGCCGCACTGGATATCGTCAGAGCTGAACTAGCACCTCATGGGTCTTGGGGCTAATCAAGCCAATTTCCCATTCTTCTATTAAACACACCCCCTAATGTCTACAACAATTCAAAATAATGTCTCTATTTTAATTACACTTAACTAGAGGCTGAGATTTACCAACAAATTGTGCTGTGCTAAATTTTAACTCTCATTTTTACAAGTAACGGAACTAAAATAATCTTACAGGATTCCTAAATGAACAGGACAATGTACAGGTCATTACGGCCTAAGCTACAAATAAAAAGTCTCCAAAAGGTACTGATTGATATATGTTTTGGTCAAGAAGCTGGCTCACAATCAGAAACCAAATAACACATAGATATGGGTGCTCTTAGGATAAATCCAATGCCAATTTCTGCTTAATTATAAACTAAATCTGCTTTTCCCCCCTAGTTATAATCAAAGATTTCACCCTATACAAACAATCTGAAAACAAAAATAATACTCTTCATTAAAAAAAAAGAAAAACCCTTATGTAAAAAACAAAACACTTAATGTAACTTTACTGTAAGGATTGTCTAGCTTGCCATATTGAGGTTTCCTGATCATGAAAGTCTCACTGCCTCATAAAGAGCTTTAGAATATCCCCACTCTTCAAATACAAAGCATGACCTTCAAAAATGCATTTAGAAACATTTCTCCTCCACAAAAGCCCAAAGAATAATTACATATTGCCACAAAATAGCTTCATATATAGTATCATGTATTATGTATTTTTTTTATTGAAGTATAGTTGACACAAAATGTTACATTAGTTTCAGGCAAACAACACAGTGTTTCCACAAGTCTATACATTATGCTATGCTCACCACAAGTGTAGCTACCATCTGTCACCATAAAACATTATTACAATACCATTAACTATGTTGCCTAGGCTGTAACTTTTATCCCTGTAACTTACTACTTCCATAACTGGAAGCCTGTATCTCTCACCCCCCTATCTATTTTATAGTTTCTAAAACTTCAAGATAATGCACATACAAAAAAATACAGCTGGACCCTTACCTCATACTATATACAAAAATTAACTCAAAATGGAACAAAGACCTCAATATTAAAGCTGAAACAATAAAACTCTTCAAAGAAGAGATAGGAGTAAATCTGCATTGTCTTGGGTTTGGCAGTGGTTTCTTAAATATAACACTGAAAGCACAAGCAACAAAAAATAGATAAACTGGACTTCAAATTTCAAATTTTTTGTGCATCAAAAGACACTATTAACAAAGTAAAAAGACAACTCTGAATAGAAGAAAATATTTGCAAATCATATGTCTGATCAGAGTCTAGAATTTAGAATGTATTCTTTAAAAACTCTTTAAGTCAACATTTAAAAAAATTAAAAATGGGCAAAAGACAGTTCTCCAAAGAACAAATTCAAATAGCCAACAGCCACATGAAAAGATGCTACACATCATTAGTCATTATAGAAAGACAAATAAAAACCACAATGAGATCCCTTTCCACACCCACTTAGTATGGCCATAAAGCACACAAACAAAAAAACCCAGAAAGTAACAAATGTTGGTGAAGATGTAAAGAAACTGGAACCCTTGTACACTGCTGGTGGGAATGTAAAATGGTGCAACCACTGTGAAAAACAGTTAGTGGTTCCTCAACAAGTTAAACAGAATGACCATATGACACAATAATTCCACTTCTAGGTGCATACCTGAAAAAACTGAAAACAGGTTTTCAAACAAAAATGTGTACACAAATATTCATACCAGCATTATTCACAAAAGCTAAAAGGTAGAAAGATCCCAAATGTCTATGAACTGATGAATAAATAAACAAAATGTAGTATATCCATACAAGGGAATATTATTCAACCATAAAAAGGGAATGCAATACAGGGGCACCTGGCTGGCTCAATCAGAAGAGCATGTAACTCTTGATCTCAGGGTTGTGAGTTTGAGACCACAGTGGATGTAGAGATTATTAAAAAAATAAATAAACTTTTTAAAAAAGGAATGAAATACTGATACATGCCACAACATTAGTGAACCTCAAAAACATGTGAAGTGAAAAAAGCCAGACAATAAGGTAATATAATGCATGATTTCATTTATATGAAATACCCAGAATAGGAAAATCCATAGAGAGGGTATATTAGTGGTTGCCAGGGGTTGGGAGGAATGGGGAATGGGAAGCCATGGTTTAATGGGTACAGGGTTTCCTTCTGGGGTGATGAAAATGTTTTGGAACTAGATACGCAACATCATGAAGGTACTTAATGACACTGAATTGTACACTCTAAAATGGTACATTACGTTACGTGAATTTTATCACAATAAAAAGTTACCAGGTTAAAACACAGAAAACAATGTTACTTCATTTCTGTTAATGATATATATATATATATATATATATATATATATATATATATCCCTGAAGAAAGGGGCATTAAAGACTCACTACTGCAGTAACTTAACCTCAACATTTTCTAAACCAAGTATCTCATGACAAACTCTATCAAAACAATTTAAAATGGCATCAATTCTACTCTTGAAGTTTTGGGAATTTCTGAATGAATGCTTTTATAGACGTCCTTTACAATCTTCAAACACCTCCTAACAGTGCCATAAACTTTATGATCTCAAACAAAAAATGGGACCCCCCCCCGAAAGTATTCTGGGTTTTAGCCAAGAGAAATAATCAAATATATCTGCAAATAGAACTGGTCTACTTATACTAAGATGGGGTACTGAGAAAGGGTTTTTTTTTTTACTTACACACAACCTCCCCACACACAAACATATACACAAAAATTCAGAACTTCTGTTAATGTTTTAAAGTAAATCATCTGACTATAAATCTTATAATAATAGAACAATTCTCATTTCTTTATTTCTGATTACTCTGTTTCTATGCAACCACTGGCTTTATCACTTACTAGCTAACCAATGCATACCTTAATGAAAAATTCCTGTACTTTATGGAAGTTAAAGTCCAAATTACAGAAATTTAACTCCTAAAACACTATAGAATAATTACATCAACAAATGTAGACTTGTAATACAAGGATCAACATTGGTTTAGAAATCAGAATTCCAGGGTCCACCACTTACTTACTAGGGCAGGTCTTATCTCTCTGTGCTTTATTTTCTCTCTTAAGTATAAAAAGGCAAATAACTTTCCTGCCTGCCTCCCAACAGAAATACAGTAATAAAAATATGTACACGGTATGATGGGACCACTGAAGTGGGACACCTAATGGAGCTTTGTGGAGGATGCTGGGAAAAGGAAAAAAAGTCGGGTGCAGGAAAGGCTTTCGGGAATAACTAATGACCGAGGTTAGTCTAAAAAGAATGAGCTCAAATTCACAGCGTGGGGAAAAGAGAGCATTCCAGATTGGGGGGCAGAGGCATCAGAAGCAAAGGCAGAGAGATGAACACCAAAAACCTGCTCCTGTTATTCCCCTTCTTAAATAGTCAAAGGCTCCTAATTCTGAAGGGTAGTCCTTCACCCCAGCTTCAAACTAAGATTCCAGCCTTATCTCATTCCACTCCCCAGATATACCAAGATTACGCTTTCCAGCCTCAAAACTTGCAGGTTCTTCCACTCCAGGAACATCTAGTTCAAGACAGGGAGGCTACCCTGCCTGCCAAAATTGGTGCAACATTCCCAGGCTCTCATGGTGCTTTAGTACTTCCACTCTACCGCTTAATACACAAAGTATTCATCTTAATCTAAGAAAGTATGAATATAGTATTAGCTTTTGTATTTAAACTCTGGGTAGTCAAAACAAGGATTACACTCTTTGCAACATCAAAGCAGAATAAAAGAAAAAGGGCATGGGAACGTTCTCAAATTTGCAACATTTCCAAGATACTGAGTATACGTCAGTAAAGTTTGTAAAAAGTAACCATGAAAAGTTACAAATCCATAAACTATTAATCTTGACCCAGAACAGAATGAGACCATCACCAGGCATTCTTACCAGAAGATAAGTAATGTATTCAGAGAACAAAATGTCCTAGTAATCTGCTATAATTTAAACTCACACCAAAAAGCAAGTGCCAATTTTCAAACAAGGTAAATTCAGAATGACAAAAAAAAAAAAATCATGTATAATTACTTCAGCATTCAGAATCAGCTTTAGTGTATTTTAGCCATCCTTAAATGCAGGATATCCTTCCCTTAGGCTGCTGACTTTAAGCAATTTTTAAATTCATCAAGCTAAAGGTTAGAGACTGTCTAGAAGACACCTGCTGCTCTGTCATATACTGAGATCTCTTCAAAAGTTATCCTGGTATTACAACGTACTATAAATGAAAAACAGGTAACAATGCCTCCCCAAATTGGATGTAATCACTACCACACAGAAGACTTTCACAACTTAAAGCCTATTCATTCGTATAATTGTTATAGTCAAAGGTAATTCTTAAGAAGGAATAGCCATACCACTCGCATCTGTTTTGAGGGTTCAATTTCATTTTAACAGGGTCTATCAACTCCCAAGATAGGAAGATATACACGTGCAGGATTTCCATCCACAGCCCACTCCATAAATGTTTCACCACTCTTAACTAGTCGAACAAAACCTCTTTCCGCACAGTGAAGCCACCTCACCACTTTTATCCTAAACATACCCATTTCCTCCCCATCCTCAAGCTGTCAGTCACAGAAAACACCACCCGTTGCCAAATAACACCTCTCAATCCCCTTGAACCTAACCCACTTACAGAAGCAGACAGCAATATTCTCTCACCCGATCCAGTCCTATCGACTTTCACACATCAACTGAATCTCTATATTAAATCCACTTTCCCCCACCCCTTTACCCACAGAAACTCAACTTCTCACACCTGAAGCGATCTTCTCTTTCAGCACCCTCAATCTCACTTAAATGATCACTCAGTCCTTTGTCAACCATCTCCCGCCCCCCATGTATCCTCTCATCTTCCCCATTCCCTAGTCCTCCATCAACTCCCAAAGTTGCCACCCCCAACAAAAACAGAAAAGACAAAAAACGCACCTCAAACCCAAACCTGCCCTTCTCCACCCCCCCCCCCCTTAGAATTTTCCTCTCCGCCTGTTCGCTCAAACGGACAGCAACTCCGACAACCGCGAAGACCCAAGCCCGGCCTCGTCCCATACCTCTTGGCGACGACAATCACCCTGCCTCGGTCAAGCCGCCCCCCACTAGGGCGCTTACTCCTCAACAGACTCTTGGCCGCCGCTGCCTCCCTCCATTCATCCCCGGCCCATTCATCTCTCAGCCGGATCCCAGACACGCCCCCCGGCCTCCTCCCTCTCTCCCAGAACCCTGGCCGGCCCGGGACCCTCACCAGATTAGAGGCTCTCACGGACAGAGACTCGGACTCTTTTCCCCTTCTCCCTCGCCCTCCTTCAAGCCTCCACTCGCCCCTCGACGAGCCACACCGTAGAACACACACATATACGCACACCGCCTCCTCTATCACCTCCTCCGATGCTTTTACTCCCCTCCTCGATGTCTCGAGCTCCGCTCCGCGTTGTGTGCGCGTGCGCGTGCGAGCGTCTCCCGCGAGCCCACCGGGCCAGCTACAGCCGGTAGGTAAAGAGCGGGCGGGGTTAGGGGAGCGGGTTACGAGCCCAAGCTCGCGCTCGCCCGGGAGCAGAGCAGAGCAGGCGCACGCGTACTCCAGCCAGGGAATTCTGGAGAGGAGAGAGGGGTGGAGGGGGGCGGGGAAGGGAGGGGAGGAAAGAAGAGGGGGAGGGGCGGAGAAAGCCTAGGGAGCAGCCCCAACTCCGAACAGCCCCTATCGCTGCGAGGTGCCGAGTGGCTAGCCAACTAGAGCGAGCGCACTCCTCCCCCGCCCTCTTCAGCGCAGCGGGAGAGAGGGATGCGCGTCGAACAGCAGAAAGGCTTCTCTCCTTTCCAAAAAGACACGCGTGACACCTCCTTGTGTTCAAAAGCTCTGTCTCCACAGCTGCTTTACCTTCTTCCCCTCCAAAAAAGAAAAGTCCAAGCACACACTACTTCCCAGCCACCCACCATCCACTCTGCTATCCGCAAGCCTCTAAATGCAGCAGCTCTGCCGAGATGTGGTACCCGCGGGCACCTTTTCACCCACCACCCCTAACTCCCTTTTTCCAACTCCCGTCTTTTCTCGCGAGACCCATACCTGCCGGCTTCGGGATTAGAAATCGAAGCACAGATTTACAAATACCGGTCTCCCGGTTACGTTGCGAGGGCAACGACCACGGCATGTCCCCCCCCCCCACCCCTGAAGACCGCAGTGCGCGCGCGCGGGGGCTGGGCAACAACGAAAGTGGGGATGGGAAAGGGAAGCTATGAAACGGATTTTTGACGGCATGTAACCGCTAGGCCTGGGCACGTGCCTTGCGCCTCGCAGACGAGTGCGGTGTACCCTGGGAATTGTAGTTTTTCTTCTCATCCCCAGTCCCATTCCCATCCTCAGCCTTACTTAGGCCTCTAGCCGGGAGGGAAATTACCGACGCCATTTTGCTGGGAACAATGGCCTTCGGCCTAGGCAGTGACGGGTGGGGGAGGGAGTAATGTTTTAAGGGTTCAGTTAACCTCCCCTGGCCCCTCGGTGCCATAGCAACCCCTTCAGAAACCTAGCCCCGCCCCCTCTTTGCTCTGCTGGGCTCCTAGACTGTGCGCATGCGGAAAGGCCACCTCCCGCTAAGGCAGGCTCTCACCATCTCTTACCGCTCACGTCCTTTCTCCTTTAGTTAGTAGTGAATGCTATCTCCTTCAAGCTTTCGCTACGTTAACCCCAGCGCACCGGCTTTAGTTAAGAACTGCTTCCTGCATTGTATCAGGCACTGTACAGAATTACTTCTGTCACTCTCGCATGAATAATCCTGGCTCCATAAAGGAGGAAACTTAGGCTCAGGAGGGGAAAACGGACATGACTCGCCCAAGTTTACACAACTAAGTATGGAGGAGTCAGAACTTGAAACCAAGTGTGCTCACTCCAAAGCCTATGCATTTTTCAACCCTCCAGGCCTCATCTGGTTTCTGAGCCACTGACTGAAAGCTCCTCAGGGGCAGGATTCCTTTCAAATGCCCCTCAAGCTTTAGCAAGATGCCTTGAGTGTAGGAGGCTGTGTGGAAAACGCCAGGCTAATATTTACAACCGCCCAGCCTCAGGGCCCTATTACAGAGTTATATCAATCTTTTCTCTCCACTTTTTTTTTTCTTTTCCTACCATAGGCCTTAAAACCTCAGCCTTTTCAGCTCTTTAAAAAAAAAGTCAATAAAGTTAAATATGAGGTTTCCAGAGTTCAAATGGAGTGGAATGGTGAGAGGCCATGTAGCCCTGTTTGTTCTCTTTACATCTTTCCTCTTGAAAGTCACTTATTGATCCCAGGATTGCCAGAATATGTAAGAAAACCAGACTATGCCCTTAATAAATTCAAATCCCCATCTTCCCTTTTGACAATGGAAAGAGACTCTAAAGGAATGAAACTCAGGGCTAGGAGGTCCAACTATTTCACCTGTGGAAATCTTCCTGGCAAAATTTGGAAGAGCAAGGTGTGATTTCTCCAAAAAGTGCCACCACTCTACCTTGAAAGGTCTCTACATTCCAAATTAGCTGTGGAATGAATGGAGTCTCCTAAACTCCTTTCCTCACTGCCCCTGAAGATAATCCCTTTTCCCTGTTGAATTGTTCACTACTACGAAGAAAACAGGAAACATAGCCAACTACCAAAGGGCAGTTTCAAAGGTTACCAAGTTATTACAAGTCTTTGTATCCCCTTATACCCACTGAGATGGCAACTAGAAACTTGTGCCCACCATTTTTTTAATTGAACCACAATTTTTTATTTCTCAGTGTTTCTGTACTCCCACCATCACTACACACATCCACCTTTAGGAAAATCAACAGGTACCTCCCTCAGTTTTGGCCTTCTCCTCTTCCTTAGTCTCCAAGTGCCATGATGTAATCAGTACAGAGCAATATCTGGAAATGTTAGCGCTTCAACCTGCTCAGATATGAACCCTTCTGAGAAGTCTCTCTTTGACAGTCAAACATTTGCTAAATAAATGTAAAGCAGTGTGACTTTTACAAACTTCAGAAGTTAGAAAATCAGTCTGTTCCCCGTTCAAGCACAGGCTCTTCTCAGTTTAGACATTTTATTGACACACATGCTCTTCTATTTGAAGCAACCTATCCATAACTAGGAACAAATGTCACTATGGGCAGAAAGGGGAATGCGCAATTATAGCTAGTCAATAATATATGCCAGGGAATATTCCTTTCTAACCCCCTGGTTTCCACTGACTCTTAGGTTGCATTTGTGATGTTTTTATTCATCAAATAGAAAATTTGACTTATTTTAACTATTTGCAATTTGGCTTTACATTATTCTAGGAAAACATTCTTCCAATAATCTAGTTCATCTTATGTGAAATTACAAAAGGTTTTGCTGGAACCATTTTTAGACCCCAGCATCCCACAGGGGTGGGGCTGGGAGTTATTTTCATGGCCCTACTAGATGTTGATCTCCTCCCTACTACACAGAAGTTAACTCCTTCAATTAACAAGATGGAACGGAGATGAACCTCAAAGCTGACTGTTAGCTAACTGCTACAACCATAGGTAGAGCTGTGACTGTTTCTGAAACTCAGTTTCTGACCCTGAGCCCTCCTTTTATCAGGTTGTTGGGAAAACAATATAAGTCATTCTTTTTTTTTTAAGATTTTATTTATTTATTTGACAGGCAGAGATCACAAGTAGGCAGAGAGGCAGGCAGAGAGCAAGGAGGAAGCAGGCTCCCCGCTGAGCAGAGAGCCTGATGGGAGACTTAATCCCAGGACCCTGGGATCATGACCTGAGCTGAAGGCAGAGGCTTTAACCCACTGAGCCACCCAGGTGCCCCAATATAAGTCATTCTTAATGTACTTTTCTCTCATCCTACGTGATGCCACAGTTTGGGGATCTTACGTAGTACCCAGGCATGGGGGTGGAGAGTGGGACTGGAGTAAAGTTATATACTTCCAAGTCCTTAGAGCCTGTCAGTTACTGCTTAGCCCTCTGCCCGCATGGTCCTTTCAGGTGCTATAGTTTTCTCCAATGTCTCTGCCATACTTGGAGCATAGAACTCATTGTCAATGTACCTGTTGGTCCCTCTACCTAGACATTCCACACAGCCCTTCCTCTCTTGAGTCTTCCAGCCAACCAAATGTTGCTCCTGGCAGTTTGTGCTGGTTGACCTCCCAAAGAACTCTCTTTGCCACCCCCACCCCAAGCACCAAGGAGAGGGGAGTGAGGAAGAGAAGAATCTTTTTTTTTTAGCCTTATGCAAATCTTTCCTCCCTCTAGTTTTCTGGCCCAGATACTTTGTCTTTGCCTCTGACATTAATCCCCCTCCCCTAGGGCTTCCACTTTTGGAACACAAAAGCTAGAGAGACTGACACAGTATTTGGTTTCCTGCCTCACTGCCTTCTTCCCCTGAGATACACCACAAAACTGACTACTTTTTCGGGGGGGGGGGGGAATGATGGGAATACAGAAAAGAAAAAAACCCATTTATGTCTCAAAACATTGCAGCCACATTCTCCCTCTATTAAATCTTAGCACCTAGGGCAAAGACAACTTACTTCTCTTACTGAAAGGATACAAAAATGCAGATTTGAAGGGATACATGCCCTGGATGTTTATAGCAGCATTAACAACAATAGCCAAACTGTGGAAAGAGCCCAAGTGTTCATCTACTGATGAATAGGTAAAGAAGATGTGGTGTATATATATACAATGGACTGTTACTCAGCCATCAGAAAGAATGAAATCTTGCCATTTTCAATGATGTGCATGGAGCTAGAGTGTATTATGCTAATCAAAATAAGCCAGTCAGATAAAGACAAAAACCATATGATTTCACTCATAGGTGAAATTTAGGAATCAAAACAGATGAACATACAGGAAGGGGGAAAAAAAGAAAAAGAGGAAAGCAACCCATTAGAGACTCTTTAATGATGGAGAACTAACTGAGGGTTGCTGAAGTGGAGGTGGGCAGCAGATGAACTAAATGCGTGATGGGTATTAAGGAGGGCACTTATTATGATGAGCACCAGGTGTCATATGTAAGTGATTATCCACTAAGTTGTACTCCTGAAACCAATATTACACTATATGTTAACTAACTAGAATTTAAATAAAAATTTGGAAGGAAAAAAAAAGAAAATTTACTTCTCATCGAGATGCCCCCTGCTCAAGACAGTAACTCCCAGGGCTTGGATGCCTGGGTGATCTTTTCTCCAGGCAAGGCTTGGTACTGGGAAATTTCTTACCTGAATCTTCTAGGGTCTGTTAATGTCCTCTCAGGAGGCTATCTTTCCTTCCAGAAGAAGTTGAGTATCCCCTGAGTAAGAACGAACATCACCTAGCTCAGAAATGAACAGCTATCTCCACCTTCCAGATTAAACAGTACAATTTCTGGAGATTTACTATGGAGTCTGATCTCCTCTTCCTAGACACAGTCTTTCCTCACGTGCCCCAGGCCAGATATCAGGTAGGGGGGCAAATTTATAGTAAATGCCTTTGCCTTGACAACTTAGCCTATAAAAGAGTAAACCTGCATCATTTCTCTAAAATTTGCTAGGTATCTAGAATCTTCATTCCTCTGCCAAGTCCCCATGTGGACCGGATACAAAGCCTGAGTTGGGGGTGCTGAAACAGCCCTTTCTCTCTCCAAAAGAAAATCAATTCATTTAGAGATGTACAGTCTAGGGGCACCTGGGTAGCACAGTCAGTTAGGGGTCTGACTCTTGGTTTCATCTCAGGTCATGAGCTCAGGGTAATGAGCTCAAGCCCCATGTTGGGCTCTGAGCTTAGCAGAGTCTGCTTGGGAGTCTCTCTCCCTCTCCTTCAGCCCCTCCTGCTCATTCTCTCTCTCTCCAAAATAAATAAATAATAAATAAATAAATAAATAAATATTTTTTTAAAAAAAGAAATGTGTAGTCTAACATGGTATACTCTTTTGGGAATCAATTTTCTGAGCTAACCTACAAGGCTGCATTTGCCTGCCTGCCTTTCCTTCCTCTCTCCTTCTCTCCCTTCACCTTCCCTTCCACTGATCCCTCTGTATCTGTTCCAACATTCTGTCTACTACTACTACTCTACTACTACTACTAGTAATAATAATAATGAAATAACATTTACAATGTGCTTTATATAAACCCATTGACTCCTATGGGTTAAGTGACATTATTAACACCATTTTTCAAATTGTTAATCCATATCACAAAGAATTTAAATAACTTGCCAGGGTAACACAGCAAGTAAATGGCAGAGCTAGATTTGAACCTACTTAGTTTATTTCAGAGTCCATGCACTATTACGTTTATTATTTATTTATTTATTATTTGTTTGTTTGTTTGTTTGTTTATTTTACAGAAAGAGAATGAGAGACAGAGACAGAACATGAGCAGGGAGTAGGAGACAGATACCCTGCTGAGCAGGGAGACTGACATGGGGCTCAATCCCAGGACCCTGAGATCATGACCTGAACTGAAGGCAGGTGCTTAACTGACTGAGCCACCCAGGCACCCCCACCCTTCTGTTTATTGTAGCATTTTTTACAATAGCCAAATTATGGAAGCAGCCCAAGTGTCCGTTAATCGATGGATGGATAGAGAAGACATGGTATAAATATATATAGTGGGATATTATTCAGCCAGTAAGAAAGAATGAAATCTTGCCATTTGCAGCGACATGGATAAAGCTAGAGAGTATGATGCTGAGCAAAATAAGCCAGTTAGAGGAAGACAAATACCATACGATTTCATTCATATGTGTAATGTAAGAAACAAACAAACTAGTGAAGGGGAAAATAAGAGAAAGAGAGAAAAACAAATCAAGAACAGATTCTTAATAATAGAGAGCCAACTTATCATTACAAGAATGGAAGGGGGTAGGGGCATGGGTTAAGTAGGTGATGAGGATTAAAGAGTGCAATAGTTGTGATGAGCACTGAGTGATGTATAGAAGTGTTGAAACACTATATTGTACACCTGAAAGTAATATAACAGTGTACATTAATGAACTAAAATAAAAATTAAAAAATTAAAAGGTAAAAATAAAGTATCTGTTTTAATTCTGTGCAAAAGGGATAGCTTATTTAATAATTGGTGCTTTCAAAATTGGTCATCCAACTAGAAGAAATCAAAAATCTCTACCTTATGCCATACACAAAAATAAATTCCAGTTGAATGTTTATTTCCCTGCTTCGATCCATTGCTAATAGAAGTAGGACTCATTACTACTTTTTTGAAAGTAGTCTGAAGAATCTAATAAAATTAAAAATCTACAGTATTAGTCCAGAATGGTTTGGGCTGCAAGTGACAGGATAGCTGACTAATAGTGGCTTAAACAAACAGAGGTTTGTTTTTCTTTCTCATGTATCAAGAAATACGAGGGACACAGATCCTAGCATTGGATCAGCTGTTCAACAAGGTCTCAAGAATCTAGGCTTTTTTCCATCCTTCTAATCCACCATCTTTGACATATTGGCTTTTTATCCCTAGGCTTTTTACTTCATGTGTGTGAGATGGGCTGTTGATTCTAAATATCAGAACTGCATTCAAAGGTAGAAAAGGAGAATGGCAGTGGCCAGGGAAGCAAGGGAGGTACCACTCTCCTTTTTTGAAAGAAGGCAGTTTTTTCCAGACATCCCCCAGCAAACTTGCCCATGCATCTCCTTTGCCATAACTGAATCACATATCACATATAGACCAAGAAGCAGGACCACCTTCCTTGAGGTTGGGGTTCTCTCCCTAATACCTGAACAAAAGTAGCATTCTGTTATCAAGAATGAAGTGGGAAAATGCCAGCTGATTTTGTCTGCTACATACACCTAACCTTTGACCAAGCTGTGTGGAGTCTATCCTACAGAAATAAAAGCGCCAAGAAACCTGTATGCCCATCAATAGAGGAATAGTTGAATAAATTATGGTATATCGACATTAAAGTATATTATACAGCTATTAAATATGATGAATTACATTTATTCCTATTGACCTAGAGAAAATTGTAAAAGAGTCCACACCATAATTTTAATAATGATTACCTCATTTGGGAGTGTATGGATTTAGGGGTAGTTAGCACATGTTACTTCTATAGCAAAAATTTTACCTAGCTGAAATGGAAATGGCATAATAATATCTTTTACCATAATTTCTTGAGAGAAAATTGCTTTTGATTTGCACAATTTTAAACCATGCATGCCTTTTCAAGAATACATCATTGCATATGCCAAGGAATGCTTATAATTACCTTGGTAAACTATTTCTGTTAAGAATGCAAGTTAGTGGAATGGTTAAAAAAGAGTATTGGACTGAGAGTCAGGAAACCTGGGCAAAATAATTATACTAATGCTGCTCCTTGGGAAAAAGAGAAGCATACAATTATAGTCCCTGCTTAAGGTGGACAGAGACTACAGAGGAAGAGATAGGGCATAAACAAGTGAAAATGAAAACAATAATTCAAGAATTGTTACAGGATAGTGAAGAACAAATTAACATGTGCATTTTTTAAAAAGATTTTATTTATTTATTTGACAGACAGATCACAAGTAGGCAGAGAGGCAGGCAGAGAGAGAAGGGAGGAAGCAGGCTCCCCGCTGGGATCATGACCTGAGCCGAAGGCAGCAGCCTTAACCCACTGAGCCACCCAGGCGCCCCAACATGTGCATTTTTAAATAATAAGTGCTAAAGACAGTCAGGCATTCAGGCATTCATTCATTCACTCATTCATTCATTCATTCATAGGTTTTTAGTGCATAAGCTAAGATGTCAGACCTTGCCAGGCAAG
The DNA here is from genome assembly GCF_963455335.1 of Martes martes. Taxonomy (NCBI): domain Eukaryota; kingdom Metazoa; phylum Chordata; class Mammalia; order Carnivora; family Mustelidae; genus Martes; species Martes martes. The sequence continues at coordinate 44,450,629 of NC_137897.1, forward strand.
GAATCTTCTGTTCTAAAAGATTATGTTATTTCCAACAAGACGTCTGCTATCATCCTTATCATTGTTCTGTACATGAAGTATCTTTTTTTGGAGAGAGAGAATCCTCAAGCAGACTCCCTACTGAGCACGGAACCTGATGTGCAGCCAGATCCCAGGATCCCCAAGATCATGACCTGAGCCAAAGTCAAGAGTCAGCCTCTTAACTGACTGAGCCACCCTGGCACCCCCATAAGGTATCTTTTTAAAAACAAGTTGCTTTAAGGAAACAGTTAACAAAACCAAAAGACAACTGACAGAATGGGAGAAGATATTTGCAAACGACATATCAGATAAAGGGCTAGTATCCAAAATCTATAAAGAGCTTAGCAAACTCAACACCCAAAGAACAAATAATCCAATCAAGAAATGGGCAGAGGACACGAACAGACATTTCTGCAAAGAAGACATCCAGATGGCCAACGGACACAGGAAAAAGTGTTCCACATCACTCGGCATCAGGGAAATACAAATCAAAACCACAATGAGATACCACCTCACACCAGTCAGAATGGCTAAAATTAACAAGTCAAGAAATGACAGATGCTGGCGAGGATGCGGAAAAAGGGGACCCCTCCTACACTGCTGGTGGGAATGCAAGATGGTGCAACCACTCTGGAAAACAGCATGGAGGTTCCTCAAAAAGTTGAAAATAGAGCTACCCTATGACCCAGCAATTGCACTACTGGGTATTTACCATAAAGATACAAACGTAGTGATCCGAAGGGGCACGTGCACCCGAATGTTTATAGCAGCAATGTCTACAATAGCCAAATTATGGAAAGAACCTAGATGTCCATCAACAGATGAATGGATAAAGAAGATGTGGTATATATACACAATGGAATACTACGCAGCCATGAAAAGAAATGAAATCTTGCCATTTGCGACGACATGGATGGAACTAGAGGGTATTATGCTTAGTGAAATAAGTCAATCAGAGTAAAACAACTATCATATGATCTCCCTGATATGAGGAAGTGGAGAGGCAACGTGGGGATTTAGGGGGTAGGAAAAGAATAAATCAAACAAGATGGGATCGGGAGGGACACAAATCATAAGTGACTCTTAATCTCACAAAACAAACTGAGGGTTGCTGGGGGTCGGGGGGTCGGGAGAGGGTGGTAGGGTTATGGACATTGGGGAGGGTATGTGCTATGGTGAGTGCTGTGAAGTGTGTAAACCTGGTGATTCACAGACCTGTACCCCTGGGGCTAAAAATACATTATATGTTTATAAAAAAATTTAAAAAATTATAATAAAAAAACAAGTTGCTTTAAGATTTTCTTGGACATTGGACATTGCAGAAGAAAAGATTAATGAACTCGAAAACATAACAATAAATCTATCTAGTTATGGGGCACCTGGGTGGCTCAGTTGGTTAAATGGCTGGTTCTTGGTTTCACCTTAGTTCATGATCTCTGGGTCCTGGGATAGAGCCCTGAGTCGGGCTCTGCACTCAGTGGGGATTCTCTCTCTCCCTCTCCTTCTCCCCCTCTGCCCACTCACATGCACACGCTCTCTAAACTAAATAAATAAATCCTTTAAAAAAGAGAGAAAAATAAATACATGGTTTTTTTTTAATAAGAAAAAGAAACTAAACACATGGGGAAAAAAGACCGAAAAAAATGAACAGAGCATTAGCGAGCTGTGAGACAACTTTAGGAGGCCTTAATACACATGTCACTGGAGTCCCAGAAAGGCGGTGTGTCAGAAAACAAATATCTGAAGAACAATTTGTTGAACTTTTTCCAAATTTGTTGAAAATTAGAAAACCACAGATCCAGGAAACTAAAACAAAAAAGCAAAACAAAAACAAAACCCTAAGCAAAAGAAACAGGCAGAAAACTACACTAAGGCATGTGAATAATGAAATTTCTTAAAACCAATGATGAAGAGAAAATCTTAAAACAGCTTGTTTTTAAAAGAAGATAATTTATGCACAGAACAATAAGGATGATAGCAGACTTCTTGTTGGAAACAGTATAATCTTTGGGAACAGAAGTTCCTTTCACAAATAAGCCTTACACTTGAAAGCATTCTACTTTCAAGAACTGTATTATCTCTTCTGTGGACCTCAGCAAATATTTGTTGCAAAATAGTCAGGTCCATTTATTTATTACATTCATTAATTTTTTACTTTGTGCTCAATTTATGGTGAGAACCCAGAACAGGTTAGGTCATGTCCTAGCACTTGAACTTACAATTTAGTCAGGGGCTGAAAAAAAAAGTTCTGTGGTTTTATAATCTTCAACAAATTTTTAAAAATTTGGCCATTAGTTCTTCAAACATTTTTTTGGTTTTAATGTTGGGAAGAAGAACTTGTTGATAATGAATTTCAAAGGTTTAAGCATGGAATTTTGATGTTAACTTTGAGGTATCTTTTCAACTCTCTCTCTCTTTTTTAAGATTTTATTTATTTGCAAGAGAGAGGAAGAGGGAGAAGCAGGCTCCCCGCTGAGGAAGGAGCCTTACAAGGGCTTGATCCCAGGACCCTGAGATCATGACCTGAAGCAAAGAGCTGCTTAAACAACTGAGCCACCCAGGTGTCCTTAAAAATTTGTTCAAAGGACATTGAACACCACTCTTCTTTTTTCATTTGATAGCACTGTACATCGTAAGTTGTGCCCTAATGAATAGCTCTGTGGAACTGTGAATTTCTCTGATTCTAGAAGTCCATATGTATATATTAGAAATCTATACTGATTCTCAGTCTAAAATCTTAAAAAATTCTCCATTTCCTTCAGCATTACACTGTATCTTTTTTTTCAAGATTTAATTAATTAACTTATTTATTTGACAGAGAGAGAGAGAAAGAGACAGCAAGAAAGGGAACACAAGCAAGGGGAGTGTGAGAGGGAGAAGCAGGCTTCCTGCTGAGCAGGGAGTCCCATGTGGAGCTCTATCCTAGGACCCTGGGATCATGACCCGAGCCAAAGTTAGACGCTTAACGGCTGAGCCACCCAGGTACCCCACACTGTACCTTTTTTGACTCAATTTTCAATGATGTATTTTCAGTCATCTGTACATATTCTTTTACCTTGTTTTTTCCTTCACAATTGAATCCCCATTGATGAGCTGCTCTAATATGTTTGCCTCAAATCATTGCTTTAGACATGTTTGATGTTATTAGTCTTTGTCTAAATTGTAGTATTAGCCCTTTCACTTTTATGGCTTTCCACTTGTATTTTTATAAAATAGAAGTGCCTGAGTGGCTCAGTGGGTTAAGCCTCTGCTTTCGGCTCTGGTCATGATCTCAGGGTCCTGGGATGGAGCCCTGCATCAGGCTCCCTGCTCTGCTGGAAGGCTGCTTCTCCCTCCCCAACTCTCCCTACTTGTGTTTTCTCTTTCTCTCTCTCTCTCCCGTTGTGTCTCTCTCCATCAAATAAATAAATAAAATCTTTTTAAAAATAAAATAAAAAGAGAAAATATAATAAACTATTTGATGACTGTGCAAAATCTCTATCAAGATGGCTTCATTGTAGGAACTGGAGGGTTGGATAGTAGGCAATAGCTTGAAATGTTTGTTGTCTGATGGATTCAAGTTCAAACTCAGTCAAGAGAGATGGTTTGGGTGTGTTAATATATAATATATGACTATGCAGATGTTATAAAAGTCAAATGCAAAAGCTGAAAAACCTCTTGTGAATCAAATAACCCTAATACAAAGTAGAAAGTAATGTGTGCTATAAAAGGATATCCAACTTAGAAGAGCTGTGGAGTTATGGGGGATCAGGTAGAGGAAACATTGATGTTGGCATTAAAAGACTAATAAGATTTAGAAAGGCCAAGATGGTGAGAAAGCACATTCTAGCTGAAAACAAAGGCTTAGATATTGGAAGTTTGCAACTTACTTGGGTTCATGTGAAGAGTTCAAGTTTTCCTTATTCCCAGCTACTCCCAAAATGAAGATCTTGCAATAAGGTTCAAGGACACAAAATTGAATCACTCTTCTAGGGGTGGAGTTTTATGAGGTAAGAACTGAGAGGTTAAAAGCTGTTGCTATGGGGATCTCTACTTTGGCATATCTCTATCTTGATCTTGTCCTTGTTTGGACATCTTACTCTCTCTAGTTAACCTATTGGACTATACCTTTTTCCCTCTGCAGGTAATGGGATAGAAATGTTCATCCCTAGACCATTATCATTCACTGAGCAGGCTGAGGGAACAGGAATGGAGTCCAAAAGATTGGAGGCCTGATGGGAGTGAGGCATATTTTGCTCTAAACCCTCTAAGCCATGGCTTCTCAACTTCAGCACTATTGATAATCTTCGTTTAGAGAGTTGTTCTGTACAGTATAGAATGTTTAGTAGCATCCTTAGACCTTTACCAAGTTGATGTCAGTAGTACCTTCATCCAACACACTTGTGACTACCAAAATTGTCTCCAGGCATTGCCAGATGTCCTCTGGGCATGGTGGGGGGAGGGTACAAACTCATCCCTGGTTAAGAATCACTACTTTGAGCCTTATGAAAAGGTTTTCTAGGGGCATCTGGCTAGCTCTGTCAGGAGAGCACCTGACTCTTGATCTTAGGATCATGAGTTCAAGCCCCACATTGGGTGTAGAGATTACTTAAAAAAAAGTTTTCTCTGCCTCCTGCTGCCAATAGTCTGGGTAGTAAGACTGAAAGGAACAAAACCCAGAGTATGAGCCTAGAGGGAAAGTGACCAAGGAGTTTAACTGGCCAGTCTGTAATTTAGACCTTAAACTAGATAGATTCATCCCTTTTAGTTTCCTTGTGGTTCACACACATTCTAGTTCCTCTTCCTGGAATAAGACCTAGAGATGTTCCTAATCCTGCATTGCAAAGTTTCTTCTCATGGAGCACAATTAACATCTAATGTGGCTCAGTTACCTGTGGTTGATACGTGGTTGATAATACCTCTGCTTACTGTCTGGGAAATGGTAGTGGATGCCTCTCAATATCCTGTGGAGGTTTGGAGAGTGGGCAGAGATCATGGGAAGGGGCCTAATGATCACTCACTGGCCAGTTTGTAGATCTTAGCATTTGACATAGAGTAGGGAAGATCATGGCAGCTCAAAGTTTCATCTCAGCAAAAGCTAGGCCTCTCCTCTTCTTGAGGACTTCTTCCCAAAGCCAAACAAACAAACAAACAAAAAAAAAACTGCAGAAGAAGACAGCCCAGGACATGACAACAGAATTAGGAATTTGAGCCCCCACCAGGCATCCATGTGAGATTCCTCTGACTAAAAAAATGGGAGAGAGAAGATCCTTTGAATACATTGGAGGCTTTAATTTTTCTTTGGGAAGAAAGAATCACTTGCTTATTGAAAGGATGTGATTTTTTTTAAAGATTTATTTATTATTTGAGAGAGAGAGAGAGTGGGGAGAGGGAGGGCAAAGGGAGAGGGAGAGAGAAACTCTAAGCAGACTCCATGCTGAGTGGGGAGACTGATGTGGGGCTCAAGCCCACGACCCTGAGATCATGACCTGAGCTGAAAAAAGAGTTGGATTCTTTTTTTTTTGCAGATTTTTAAAAAAGATTTTATTTATTTATTTATCAGACAGAGATCACAAGTAGGCAGACAGGGAGAGGGGGAAGCAGGCTCCCTGCTGAGCAGAGAGCCCGATGTGGGGCTCAACCCCAGGACCCTGAGATCATGACCTGAGTTGAAGACAGAGACTTAGCCCACTGAGCCACCCAGGCTCCCCAAGAGTGGGATTCAACTGTGCTTCAGGTCTTGACATAATTAAAATTATATCAGGTGCCTCAGGACTTGATATAATTAAAATATATTAGGCATTGTATAGGTTATTATAGGTTATTATAGTTACTTGATACATATTATGAAATAATATTTCATACATATTCATACATATTATAGGTTATTGTAGTTACTTGATACATATTATGAAATCCAGGATGTAAAGCTGGTTCATTCATTGTTTCAAATTGCCTTACTCCCTATACTCAGTTCTTACAGAACCTTCCCATTGCCCCACGAGATGGGCAATGTGCCTTTGTCACTCCTTTCCAGGCTACAGCTGATTGGACCAGGATAGACATCTCATCTAAGCAAAGCTAACCAGCTTCTCTTCCCTAAGAGTTTGGAAGGGGACTCAGACCCTCCTGTAATTAACTACAGGTGCTGAACTGATAAGGATATGCATTTAGAGGTCACATTTGGGCTACACGAACCAATGAGCTGACAGGGAAACTGAATTTCATCCAGTCCATTTAGTGTCTGTCTCCTGTATAAGAGCATAAGCTAAGAGCACAGGAACTACGTCTCTTTTGCACACTACAGTAGACTTATAGTCTGGTACTGTGCCTGATGCATAATAGACACTCAATAAATACTCATTGAATGGAGTTATGACCTACTTTACCACTTAAGAGTATAAATAATAGTTGTTTTGTCTCTGATTAACCAGTTAAGCACTCATTTGCCTTTATTAATAGGAACTTGATATCTCCCTTTTGAGACCCCTATCCCTGCTAGCTTAGTAAAGAAACTAGGTACCTAGTCATTCCAAGGTGATGAGTCCTATTTCTAAACTCTAGGCAGAGAGAGAGAGAATTAGAAAGTCCATTCAGCCCACTAGCTCTTTTGCTTCTCTTGCCATCTCCCCTTATCCTGCACATGGCAAGAGTTTGGAGTGCCAAGGTTACAGCTCTTTGAGTTAATTCTTCATTCTTAGCTGTTGACCCTGAAAACAGAGCATTGTGCCTGCCAGGCTCAGTCCTGGGGTTTTAAACTTTAGAACTAGCCCAACCCTCAGGAACCCTTAGGTTCTGGTGTTGAGATAAACGGCCTAGATAAACAGCCTAGATTCTTGCTAGCCTTCAAGGTGATTTCTCCTTTGGGACCACTGGCGTCCTTTCATACCACTCCAACAGATTCCTAAACTTTAAATCTAAGCAAGACGGATTGAATTCTCTTCTTTCCTCTCCGAAAGCACCTTGCCTTCTTATGCAAATTGGGTATACTCCCTCCCAAAGACTCTTCAGAATTCTGAATAACATTGCTAAAACACAGAAAAAAAGATCTTGTTTTTCCTTAGCTTAAGAGTAAGAAAAAGCCCTCCCAGAGTGAGTCACAGTCTTAATGACTTAAAGCGATTGGTATAATTTTTTAAAATTCCACTTTACTAGGTACCTGGTTATAAAAGAACAAACAAAGGTGCAGTTACCTGGAATGTGCTTTCAACATAACTCAGGAATCTGCAGAGGTAGTACGCCAAGGACTTGGGCCATCAGGGCTCTGACTGTTCTCTAAAGTGCCTAAAAACATGCAAGGGCAAGAGACAGGAGTATCCAATATGACCTCATCTTAACTTGATTACAACTGCAAAGACCCTATTTCCAAATAAGGTCACATTTACAGGTACTGGGGCTTAGGACTTAAACAGATCTTATTGGGGGGACACAATTCAACACACAATAGAGGATAACATCCATCATGAAAACACCAGCATCTGCATAATAGGTTGTATCTCTTGCTGCTTCCAATCTTTGAATTGGTAGAGATATACTGTATTCTGTGCAGAAGTGAAGACAAGTTCCATTTTATCCACCTTGTGTCACCTTTTATCTCCCTGTATCTCATGGCATCCCTTATAAAATCAGCCCCTCATATCCTGCTTGAAACCTCTCTCTCCATGAGGTTTAGACACAGGGTTAATCAGGTGACAAATATAAATAGAATGGTCAAGAATAGACTCCGCAGTTAGACTTTCTGGATCTGCTAGCATGTATGGTGTTGGGTAAATTATTTTCTTTTTTTTCCCAAACATTTTATTTATTTATTAGATGGACAGAGAGAGAGATCACAAGTAGGCAGAGAAGCAGGCAGGGGGCAGGGTGGGGGGGAAGCAGGATCCCTGCTGAGCGGAGAGCCTGATGCAGGACTCAATCCCAGGACCCTGAGATCATGACCTGAGCTGAAGGCAGAGGCTTAACCCACTGAGCCACCCAGGCACCCTGATAAATTACTTTCTTCAAGATTTTATTTTTTTTTAAGTAATCTCTACCCCCAACATGGGGCTTGAACTTAAAACCCCAAGAACAAGAATTGCATGCTCCACTAGCTGAGCCAGCCAGGTATCCCAGATGTTGGCTAAATTATTTAATCTCCTTAAGCCTTAGGCTCCTTATTTGGAAAGTGAATATGAATGGTAATCTACTTCATTTGAGGATTAAATGAGATACAGATGTAGTGAAAAGAAGGGCCATCTGTACCCCAATGTTTATAGCAGCAATGGCCACGGTCGCCAAACTGTGGAAAGAACCAAGATGCCCTTCAACAGACGAATGGATAAGGAAGATGTGGTCCATATACACTATGGAGTATTATGCCTCCATCAGAAAGGACGAATACCCAACTTTTGTAGCAACATGGACGGGACTGGAAGAGATGATGCTGAGTGAAATAAGTCAAGCAGAGAGAGCCAATTATCACATGGTTTCACTTATTTGTGGAGCATAACAAATAACATGGAGGACATGGGGAGATGGAGAGGAGAAGGGAGTTGAGGGAAGGGGAGGTGAACCATGAGAGACTATGGACACTGAAAACAACCTGAGGGTTTTGAAGGGGCGGGGGGGTGGGAGGTTGGGGGAACCAGGTGGTGGGTATTGGGGAGGGCACGTATTGCATGGAGCACTGGGTGTGGTGCAAAAACAATAAATACTGTTACGCTGAAAAGAAATAAAAAAAATAAATGAGATATAAAATATATAAAACATTTAGCAAAGTTTCTGGCACCTGGTAATTGTTTAAATGAGTATAAATCCACCACTAAGATTAAACATATTATTTCCATAATTGCTGCAAATATTTTTACTTTTGAAGGACATAATGCATTAAAGATACTTCTAGAGAGGCGCCTGGGTGGCTCAGTCGTTAAGTGTCTGCCTTCAGCTCAGGTCATGATCCCAGGGTCCTGGGATCGAGCCCCGTATCAGGCTCCCTGCTTAGCAGGAAGCCTGCTTCTCCCTCTCCCACTCCCCACCCCCCCCACCCCCCCGCCGTGTTCCCTCTCTCACTGTCTCTCTCTGTCAAATAAACAAATAAAATCTTTAAAAAAAAAAAAAAGATACTTCTAGAGCCCTAACTCACATCCTTCCCTCCTAGAGGGACAGTCATTCTGAGGTTGGTATATATTATTCCAATGAATATTTTTAAAGATTTTATTTTTTTAGGTAATCTCTACACCCAGTGTGGGGCTAAAACTAATAACCCTGAGATCAGGAGTCACATGCTGTACTGACTGAGCCAGCAAGGCACCCCTCCAATGGATGTTTTTATAGGTTTATTTCATATGACACTAGCCATAAATAATATGTATCTTGTTTTTACATAAATGGTCTCATGATGTATGCATGATTTTGCACCTTGTATTTTAAACTCAACATTGTTTTTCAGAAATATTCAAGCTGATTCATGTAGATCTAGTTCCACTGTATGTTATATTCCACTGTATGAATAAATCACAGTTGATCTATCCAAACCTTTACCAAAGAACAGGTGAGTTGTTTTCACTTTTTTACTATTACATACAACATTGTAGAGAACATCCTTTCACATGTCTACCTATACTCATGTTTGAGATTTCTCTGTAGGCAAATACCTAGAATTGGATTGCTGGGTAATATGGGATATGCATCTTAAATTTTTCTCCAATGTTTTATTATTTATTATTGTTTATTTGAAACATACAGAAAAGTTGAAAAATTATACAGTGAATTTATATGTACCTACCACCTAAATTCTACTATTAATATTTTACTATACATTTTTTAATTTAAATTCAATTAGCCAACATATAATACATCATTTGTTTCAGATGTAGAGTTTAGTAATTCATCAGTTGCATTTAACACCCAGTACTCATCACATCTTATGCCTCCTTAATGCCTTTCACTGAGTTACCCCATCCCCCAACCCATCTCCTCTCCAGCAACCCTCAATTGGTTTCCTATAATTAAGAGCCTCTCATGGCTTGTCTCCAGGGTCCTGGGATCAAGCCCCACATCAAGCCCCACGTTGAGCTGGGAGCTTGACAGAGAGTCTGCCTCTCTCCCCTGCTCATGCTCTCTGTCTGTCTGTCTGTCTCTCACTCTCAAATAAATACATAAAATCTTTTAAAAAAACAAGACAAGAAACAAAATAGGAGAAATAACAAACAATACCACAGAAATACAAAGGATCATAAAAGAATATTATAAAAAAGTATATGCTAACAAATTGAGCAGCCTAGAAGAAATAGATAAATTCCTAGAGATACATAACCTCCCAAAACTGAATCATAAAGAAATAGAAAATTAGAACAGCCATATTAGCAAAAATGAAATTGAATCAGTAATAAAAAAAACTCCCAATAAACAAAAGTTCAGGGCCAGATGGCTTCACAGGTGAATTGTACCAAACATTTAAAAGAGACTTAATGTTCTATTCTTCTCAAATTATTCCAAAAAATAGAAGAGGAAGGAAAACATCCAATATCATTCTATGAAGCCAGCGTTACCCTAATGCAAAAGCCAGATAAAGACACCACAGGAAAAGAGAACTACAGACCAATATCCCTAATGAACATAGATGCAAAGATCTTCAACAAAATACTAGCAAACAAAATCCAACAATATGTTTAAAAAATCATTCACCACATTAAAGTGGGATTTATTCCTGGGATGCAAGATTAGTTCAATATTTGCAAACCAATCAACATGATACAGCACATCAATAAGAGAGGGATAAAAACCATGTGATCATTTCAATAGAAAAATAATTTGACAAAGTACAACACCAAGTTATGATTAAAAAAAAAAAAAACAAACCCTCAACAAAGTAGGTTTAGAGGGAACATAGCTCAACATCATAAAGGCCATATCTGAAAAAGTCACAGCAAACATCATACTCAATGTGGACACACTAAGCTTTTCCTCTATGGTCATGAACAAGACAGGGATGTCCACTCTCACCACTTTTATTTAACATACTAGTGGAAATCCTAGCCTCAGCAACCAAACAGAAAGAAATAAAAGGCGTCCAAATTGGTAGGAAGAAATACACTTTCACTTGCAGATAAAATGATACCACATATAGAAAACATTAAAGACCACTAAAAAACTACTAGAACTGATAAATTAATTCAGTAAGGTCACAGGATACAAAATCGGGAGGTTTGGCGGGTAGGGAAAGAAAAAGAAATGAAACAAGATGGGATCAGGAGGGAGACAAACCATAAGAGACTCTTTTTTTTCCTTTTTTTAAAGACTTTATTTATTAATTTGACAGACAGAGATCACAAGTAGGCAGAGAAGCAGGCAGAGAGGGGAGGAAGCAGGCTCCCTGCTGAGCAGAGATCCCTATGCGGGGCTCGATCCCAGGACCCTGGGATCATGACCTGGCCGAAGGCAGAGACTTTAACCCACTGAGCCACCCAGGCGCCCCCATAAGAGACTCTTAATCTCACAAAACAAACTGAGGGTTGCTTGGTGGGGGGGTAGGGAGAGGATGGTTGGGTTATGGACTTTGGGGAGAGTATGTGCTATGGTGAGTGCTGTGAAATGTGTAAGCCTGATGACTCACAGACCTGTACCCCTGGGACAAATAATACATTATATATTAATAAAAATAATTAAAAAAGAAATGCATTGCATTTCTATAAACCAATAATGAAGCAGCTGAAAGAGAAATTAAAACAATCCCATTTACAATTGCACCCAAAATAATAAAATAGCTAGGATTAAACTTAACCAAAGAGGTGAAAGACCCATACTCTGAAAAGTATAAAGCAGAGATGAAAGAAATTGAAGAGGACACAAAGAAATGGAAAGATATTCCATCCTCATGAATTAGAAGAACAAATATTGTTAAAATGTCCATATTATCCAAAACAATCTACAGATTTAATGCAATCACTATCAAAACAACAGTAGCATTTCTTTTTAAGATTTTATTTATTTATTTGACAGAGAGAGAGAGAGACAGTGAGAGGGAACACAAGCAGGGGGAGTGTGAGAGGGAGAAGCAGGCTTCCTGCTGAGCAGGGAACCCTATGAGGGGCTCAGTCCCAGGACCCTGGGGCCATGACCAGAGCCAAAGGCAGGTGTTCAATGGCTGAGCCACCCAGGTGCCCCACCAATAGCATTTTTTACAGAACTAGAACAAACAACCCCCAAATTTGTATGCAACCACAAAAGACCCCAAATAGCCCAAGCAATCTTGAGAAAGAAAAGCAAAGCTGGAGGTATCAGAATCCCAGATTTCAAGATACACTCTAAAGCTATAGTAATCAAAACAGTATGATAGTGGCACAAAAATAGAAACATAGATCAATCAAATAGCACAGAGCCCAGAAATAAACCCGTGATTATATCGTCAATTAATCTTCGACAAAGAAGGCAAGAATATGAAGTGGGAAAAGTCTCTTCAACAAATGTTATTGGGAAAACTGGGAAACTACATGCAAAATAATGAAACTAGACCACTTTCTTACACCATACACAAAAATAAATTCAAGGGGCGCGTGGGTGGCTCAGTTATTAAGCATCTGCCTTCTGCTCAGGTCATGATCCCAGAGTCCTGGGATCGAGCCCCTCATCAGGCTCCCTGCTCATCAGGAATTCTGCTTCTCCCTCTCCCACTCCCCCTGCTGTGTTCCTCTCTCACTGTATCTCTCTCTATCAAATGAATAAATAAATAAAATCTAAAAAAAAAACCAACCCTCAAATTGATTAAGGACCTCAATGTGAGGCCTGAAACCACAAAAATCCTAGAAGAGAGCACAGACAATAATTTCTCTGACATCTGTCATAGCAACATTTTTTTTTCTAGATATGTCTCCTAACACAAGGGAGACAAAAGAAAAATAAACTACTGACACTGCATCCAAGTAAGTCATCTGCACAGCAAAGGAATCTATCAACAAAACTAAAAGACAACCTATTGAATGGGAGAAGATATTTGCAAATTATATATTCCATAAAGGCTTAATATTCAAAATATATAAAAACATATACAACTCAACACCCCACAAAACAAGTAATCCAATTAAAAATGGGCAGGAGACATGGACAGACATTTCTCCAAAGAAGACCTCCAGATGGTGAACAGGCACATGAAAAGATTAACATCACTCATCATCAGGGAAATGCAAATCAAAACCATGGTGAGATATCACCTAACACCTGTCAGAATGGGTAAAATAAAAAACACAAGAAACTAGTGTTGCCAAGGATGTGGGGAAAGGAACCTTCATACACTGTTGGTAGTAATGCAAATTGATGCAAACACTGTGGAAAACAGTATGGAGATTACTCAGAAAAATTAAAAATAGAAATTCCATATGACCCAGTAATTCCCTTACTGGGTATTTACCCAAAGGATATGAAAATACTAATTGGAAAAGATACATGCATCCCTATGTTTGTTGCAGCATTATTTACAATATCCAAATAATGGAAGCAGCCCATGTGTCCATTGATTGATGAATGGATAAAGAAAAAGTGGTATATATACACAATGGAATATTATTCGGTCATAAAAAAGAATGAAATCTTGTCATTTGTAGTAACAGGGATGGATCTTGAGGGTAATGCTGAGCGAAATAAGCCAGTCAGAGAAAGACAAAACCATATCATTTCACTCACATGTGGAATTTAAGAAACCAAACAAAGGGAAAAAAAGAGACCAAAAAACAGACTCTTAACTGTAGAAAACAAGCTGCTGGTTACCAGGGGGGAGATGGGTAGAGGGATGGGTGAAATAGGTGAAAGAGATTAAAAGGACACTTATCATGATGAGCACTGAGTAATATATAGAATTATTGAGTTACTATATTGTACACCTGAAACTAATATAACACTGTACGTTAACTATACTGGGATTAAAATTTTCTAAAAGTTTAATAATAAAAAACCAAAATGGGACCAAATGATCTCTGTCTCCTGGTATGCCTGACCTTTTGTAATCTCCTCCCTTTAATTGATCTTTCAGATGAGAGCACAGCCCCAGATGATGCATTAATTGCAGCCCTGTGAGAGACCTTGAGGCAGAGGCATTCAACTAAACCCTGAATGATATTACAGACTATTAGATAATATTTGTTGTTTTAAGCAACTAAATTTTGAGGTAATTTGTTCTGTAGCAATGAATAACTAATACAGTGGCTATGAACATCATTGCAGAAGTTTTTTGTGAACATGCATCTTGATTTTTCTTGGACATCAATATTTAATTTTCCTAGATATTTCTGAAATTATGTCCAATGTAGTTGTACTGATTTGTACTGCAACCTTTTTCTTTCCCTTTTCCTTTTCTTTTTCTTCACACTTTTACCAATATTTGATATTACCAGACCTAATTAACTTTTTAAAAACTTACTTAATTTTTGCCAATATGATTATTGTGAAATAGTAGCAATAACATTGCATACATGTGGGAATGTGTCCCATTATTTTCACTCTATGTCACTATACTTTGATTTAATTTAATTTAATTTATTTATTTGATATATAGAGAGAGCATGAGTGGGGGGCAGAGGGAGAGGGAAAGGCAGGCTCCCTGCTGAGCAGGGAGCCTAACATGGGCCTCAATCCCAGGACCCTGGGAAAATGATCCAAGCTGAAGGAAGATGCTTAACCAACTGAGCCACCCAGGCACCCCCTCTACTTTTAATTTGTTGATTACATGTAAGATTTATAATCTTTTCATATGTTTATCAGTTCTTTTGTGGTTCATATCATGTAAATTGTCTTCATATCATTTTTCCACTTTTTAATTGAGTTGTGCATCTTTTTTTTTATAGTTCTCTACATATACAGGATATTAATCCTTTGCTGCTGTATTTATGGCAACTTGTCTTCCAATTTGTGGTTTAAATATTCATATCCATCTCTATGCATCCATGATCCATCTTTCTTCTATATATCCTTCTTGCTATTTGAATACATTCTGCAGAGAGATCTCACCAATTGCTAACTCTGGTTATACTTGGGTGGTGGGATTTTGGGGGTATCTATTGCCCGTTTCTTTGTTCTTTTTTCTGTTGCTGAATTTTTCTATAAAAAGCAAACTTGTTTTGTAAAAGCAATAAAGTTTGGCATCTTCTGTTAGTTGAATGTGTGAATTGAGACTCTGGAAAATGAAAAATAGGAAAAGAAGAAAGATAATTGCAATTTGTCAGAAGATGGGTGAGTTTGGGTATCAAGTGAAGTTGGACAAGTAGGTTCAAATGAATTTCTGTCCCTCACTACCAGCTGAGGCAGGTATAGAATACCAAGTTTTCCAATTTGTGACAGCCTACCATATTTAATGAAAACCTACATGTGTGCCTAGATTACTTTATTCAGTTTCACTAAAGGACCTATAGAAGAAATTTTGCTGTGTTCTGGGAAAGGGTGCATAGGGGTATAACAAGGAAAAGGCGAAGGGCAGTACTTAAAACATTTTAAAGAGGCATTGGTTATTTTGGTGAATCACATTTCAGAGTCTGGCCCTCAGACTTGCAGGTACAATGTGGCTGCATAAATTTTAGATGAAAATTTTGTAGGTAAATTTAGTATTTTGAAGTATTACATATATATAGAAAAATGAACAAATCTTAAGTGTAGAGTTTAATGAATTTTCATAAAGAGAACACAGCTGTGGAACCAGTATCCAGATCCCAAAATAATACATGGACAGTTCCCTAGAAGCTCTCCTCATGTGCACTCCAGTCACTATTCATCTCCAAGATAACTACTATTCTGATTTTTAACACCAAAATTAATTTTGCTTCTTTTAAAACTTTATATAAATTGAATCATACAACACACACTCTTATGTCTGTTTTTTTTACACTTAATATTGGATTGGTGAGATTCCTCCATATTTTATGTAGAAATAGTTTCTTCATTTTCATTGCTGTGTGTTATTCCATTGTATGAATATACTACGCTTTATCCAATTACTGTTGATGAGCATCTGGGTAGTTTCCATTGGGGCTATCATAAGTAGTACCTCCATAAACATTCTTAGATATGCCTATTGATAACCATATATATTTATTTCTTTTCGGTATATATCTAAGTGAAATTGCTACAGTTGTTTAGCTTTAGTGGTTAATGTCAGTTTTCCAAACTGGTTTTACCATTTTATGTTTCCCATCAAGATGTTCCACATCTTTGCCAACATTTGATATTGTCAG
This sequence comes from Martes martes, assembly GCF_963455335.1. Classification (NCBI taxonomy): domain Eukaryota; kingdom Metazoa; phylum Chordata; class Mammalia; order Carnivora; family Mustelidae; genus Martes; species Martes martes. The sequence goes on from NC_137897.1 coordinate 44,466,822, forward strand.
TCTTTCCCACTTTAACCATACCGGTCAATGTAGAGTAGAATTGCATTATTTTTTTAATTTACATTTCCATGATGACTTATGAGGCTGAACAATTCTTCAGGTTTATTGGCCATTAGGATATCTTCTCTTGTGAAATACTGGCTTTAAGTAATTTTCCAGTTGGATTGTCTGCATTTTTAATTGATTTATAGGACTTTGTTATATATTCTGAACATGAATCCTTTGATATATGTATTTCAAATATCTTCTTCATTTTTTTGTCTTGCCTTTTCCCTCTCTTAACAGTGTATTTTGGTAAACAACAGTTCTTTATTTTAAGGAGTCCAATTTTTCCCCTCTGTGGTTAGGAGGATTTTTTAAAGGTTTATTTATTTTAATGAGGGGGGACAGAGAGAAAAGGAGACAAGCAGGCTCCCCACTGAGTGGGGAGCCTGACATGGGGCTCGATCCCAGGACCCTAAGATCATGACCTGAGCTGAAACCAAGAGTCAGACACTTAACTGACTGAGCCACTCAGGTGCCCCAGTTAGCATTTTTTTTAATCCTATCTGAAAAACTTTTGCTTAACCTCCAGATAATATTTTGAAATATTGAGGGGTTTTCTTCCTGTATTTCACCCTTTCCTTTTCTCCTTTTCTGGGAGATGCAGATTCTGTACTTCGCCTTCTAGGAAGTATGTGGTTGAGCAAAAGCAGGTCAGCTTGCAAGATATTTGAGCTTTCTTTTCTAAAAGCCCCAGCGCATAGGAAAATTGGGTTTGAGGGAGAATGGGACGTCCATCAGATTCAAAAGCAATGTCCCATGGGCTGGGGGGCAGGAAGGTAGGAGAAGTCAGCTGGCACCTTGGCCTTTCTTTCCATGGCCTCCCAGTGAGGCCCTAGAAAGGAATGTCTGCTTTAATAAAATTGAGGGACAGGAATGTAAGGCCTGGCGTTACAAATATTATAATGATTTCTGTGTCCTAAGACAAGCACAGAAGCCACAGAGAGACTGCCAATCTGAAGATGCCAAGTGGACGATGTCCCTCAGTAATAACTTGTAAAGACAAGTGATCCTCTTCAACACCTATTCAAGATTTGGCATTGCATAAGACCCCAGAACCAGTTAGGAAAACCCCAAGAATGTAACTGAGACTGGTTCCCCTCTAGCGCTGATAGAAGTAGCTCTATCTACTTCCTTATGTGGCAGTTTCTGATGTTTGAGATTGATTTGAGAAGGGAGAGCATTAAAAACTATTTAAAGATGTAGATGTGGAACATGGATGGAAATTACTTGATGTGAACTGCAGGTGAATGTATAATCTTCTTAATAAATTCCTGTTTTAGCCAGCATAGCTTCCTGAATGATCTAGGATTAAAATAATAACATAGTTTAAAATGGAAGATTTTTTTCTTTTTCCCTGAATTGTATTCCCTTTCTTGATCTTCTTAGGAGCTCACCAAACTTTTCTCCCTTCTGTATTTTTCCTTCCCACTTAAAAAATGAACTTGGTTACTTTCTCTAGATGTAAAAAAATGCTCTTTATTTTCCATAATAAACAATAAAAATGCTCCTAATCTGTTTTTTAAAATGTTTTAAATGAAGTAATATTTGATACATTTGGAATAATATTTGTAACTATGTTACAAATGTAACCTATATGAAACCTTTAAATCCTAATAAAACACCTGTGAATCAACCACCCAGCCTAAAAAACTGGAAATTACCAATAACTTATATTTATCTATCTGATTCTCTCTACCCACACCTACCTCTCCACATAACTAACTGCTATTTTGAGTTTTATATTTGTCATTTGTTTAAAAAAGTTCTACTTCCTATATATGTATTCATAATCAATAAATTACTTAATTTTTCCTTATTTCTAACTCTATAAATATAATATCATGCTCTCCATAGTCTTCTGCATCTTGTTTTTTTCACTCAATGTTATGTTTCTGGGTTGCTGGAGTGGAGGGGGGTGGGAGAGATGGGGTGACTAGGTGATGGACATTGGGGAAGGTACATGCTATGGTGAGTGCTGTGAATTGGGTGAGACTGTTGAATCACAGACCTGTATCCCTGAAACAAATAATACATTATATGTTAATAAAATATATTATGTTTCTAAAAGATTCATTCATTTTGTAATTCATTTCCAAAAAATATAACATTCCACCGTATGCACTTATCACAATTTATTTTTCTCTCAAGAGACATTTAAATTGTTTCCATGTTTTGACTATGACCAATAGTGTTGCTGTGAACATGTTTCATGGGGCACTCATGAAAGACTTTTCCCAGGGCATATACCTAAGATTGAAATGTCCAGAATATACAATATGGGTATGCTCAGCTTTATTAGTTAGGTAATAACAAAATGTTTCTGAAGTGATTGTCTCCATTTACATTCCCACCAGTAGTATATAACATTCCCCTTTCTATTACTTTGCATTGGCAGACTTCTTAACTTTTGGCAGTTTAATGAATAAAATGATACCTCATTGAGATCTTATTTGGCCTTGGTCTGATTATTTTTTTTTAAAGATTTTATTTATTTATTTGACAGACAGAGATCACAAGTAGGCAGAGAGGCAGGCAGAGAGAGAGGAAGGGAAGCAGGCTCCCTGCTGAGCAGAGAGCCTGATGTGGGAGGCTTTAACCCACTGAGCCACCCAGGCACTCCCCTTGGTCTGATTATTAATGAGGTTGACTGTCCTTTCATATGCTTATTTGACATTCCTCTTTCTCACTCTATGAAATGCCTATCTTTGTCTTTTGCCCATTTGTCTATTGAGTTATTTTTTTCCTATTTTCATCTGTGGAAGTTCTTGATTTATATTCTGGTTATCCTTTGATAAGTATGTGAATTTCAACTGTTGGTGGGAAGGCAAGTTGGTACAGCCACTTTGGAGAACAGTGTGGAGATTCCTTAAGAAATTAAAAATAGAGTTACCCTATGACCCTGCAATTGCACTACTAGGTATTTACCCCAAAGATTCAGATGCAGTGAAAAGAAGGACCATGTGTACCCCAATGTTCATAGCAGCAATGGACATAATCGTCAAACTGTGGAGGAAACCAAGATGCCCTTCAATAGACAAATGGTTAAAGATACGGTCCATATATACAATGGAATATTATGTCTCCATCAGAAAGGATGAATACCCAACTTTTGTATCAACATGGATGGGACTGGAGGAGATGATGCTGAGTGAAATAAGTCAAGCAGAGAAAGTCAATTATCATATGGTTTCACTTACTTGTGGAGCATAAAGAATAACATGGAGGACATTAGGAGAAGGAAAGGAAAAGTGAATTGAGAGATATCAGAGGGGGAGATGAAACATGAGAGACTGTGAACTCTGAGAAACAAACTGAGGGTTTTGGAAGGGAGGAAGTGAGGGGATGGGTGAGCCTGGTGGTGGGTATTAAGGTGGGCATGTATTGATTGCATGGCACATTGGGTGTGGTGCATAACCAATGTATCTTGGAACACTGAAAAAATAAAATAAAAATTTTTAAAAAACATGTGTATTTCAAATATTCTCTTCATGATTTATAGCTTTGTAGTTTCTCACTTTAATAGCACATCTTTCAACGAACCAAAATTCTTAATTTTAATGTGGTCTATATTAGCTACTTATCAATATGTAATAAATTACCTTGAAATTTAGCAGCTTAAAACAATGAACTCTTATTCCACATTTCTTGTGGGTCAGGAATCTGAACACGGTTTAGCCTCTAGCTCAAGGTGTATCATGAGGTTGCACCTAAGCTGTTGGTTGAGATTGTGGTCTCATCTGAATGCTTGACTGAGAGAGGACCACTTCCAAACTCACTTATGTGGTGGTTAATGAACCTTGGTGCCTTATCATGGATGCTTCTATATAGAGCTTTCTCATGACATGTCAAATGGCTTGTCTCAGGGTGAGCAATCTAAGAGGGAGAATGAATGAGAAAGAGTACTCAAGATCAAGCCCAGTCTTTATGACCTAATCTCGGAAGTGAAATCCTATCATTTCTTCCTTATTGTATTCATCAAAAGCAATTTACTACATCCAGCCCACTCCCAACAATAAGGATTACACAAGACTGTGAAAACCAGGAGAAGGGGATCATTGGGACTGTGTAAGAGGCTGCCTAACACACACTCAAATTTATCAATTTTATTCTATATTGTTAATGCTTTTGTGTATTGTTTAAAAAATACTTCACTACCCCAAAGTAAAAGTACATTCTCCGGTATTTTTTGCTCAAGTTTTTTAAGTTGTCAATGCCCTCCAGTCAAAGACACATAAAATTGAACAAGTGAAATTTATTATTCATTGCAACAACAACAACAAAAAACACACCATAAGGAATCCAGAGGTATCTCAATAAAATTGGATTACAAAAAAAACTTTTACTGGAATTGAACTTTGGTTGAGTGATTTGCAGGACAGCCTAAGAAAGTGGGAGTCTGTTCTAAATTGGGTGCCAGCAGAGAGTGGGAGGGGGCAATTCTATGATCAGGTATCTCAATAAATCTTATCTATAGGGAGGGAAAAATAGCATAATGCCAAGGTTATAATTGGCAAAGTAAAAGTCACTCATTTTGGCAAAGAGAGGGGACATTTGGTAATTTGTGAGTGGCACAGTGTTTAGACAAAATTATGAAATGACCTTGTTTTGTCTCAATTTATTATGGTCTCAGTGTAACCTTGTCTGAGGTGGGTGTTCTCTGTTTATGTCTAAATATGAGAATAACATGGCCTAGCTGTGAGTGCTAGACCAGCTTCTGAGTATCAAGGGCTATTATTTTTTTTTCTTTTTAAAATATTGCCTTTAGGGGCACCTGGGTGGCTCAGTGGGTTGGGCCTCTGCCTTCAGCTGAGGTTGTGATCTCAGGGTCCTGGGATCGAGCCCTGCATCGGGCTTTCTGCTCGGCAGGGAGCCTGCTTCCCTTCCTCTCTCTCTGCCTGCCTCTCTGCCTACTTGTGATCTCTGTCTGTCAAATAAATAAATAAAATCTTTAAAATAAAATAAAATAAGATAAAATAAAATAAAATATTGCCTTTATTAAGTGTCTAATAAGGCTGGAGTTGGATTTTGTATATGGCATAGTATTAGCCTCCAATTTCAGTTTTTTTTTATGTATAACCAATTGTTTTTCCGTCATTTGTTGGCAAATCTCTGGTCTTTAACTCCCACTTTTGAGAGCTTTTAGTAAATGTTGTTATGAGTTGTTTTACTAAATCCTGAGAATAAGTTATGTTACAGGTATATTCAGTGTGATATGTATTTACCTTTTCTCATTCTCTTTAAACAGATTCATGTAGTGAATGAGCAGGAAGTGTTTTACTTGTATTTTACTTGTATTTACTTGTATTTACTTGTGTTTTACTTGTATTTACTCGTATTTACTTGTATTTACTTGTGTTTTACTTGTATTTACTTGTATTTACTTGTATTTACATGTGTTTTACTTGTATTTACTTGTATTTACCTTTTCTCATTCTCTTTAAACAGATTCATGTAGTGAATGAGCAGGAAGTGTTTTACTTGATTCTTCGAGGACTTCTACTGATATAAACTCCATACACCTTTGTGTATACTTTAAAGAGGATCTCTGGAAGAAATAATGACCAGAACGTACTGAGTATAGTCAACTGGAATGTGTTTAGAAAGGAGAAATGAAAGCAACAAAATGATTGAATCACCTAGATGTATGGTTCCATAATAGCTGTTTATGTGGTACTTTTAACTAATGAAGGGCTGAATAGGGACAGAGCATCACAGAAGGGGTTATGATAATAATTTTTTAAAAAAAGAATAGTTTTATTCAGGTTGCCAATTTCTTCCTGTTTCAGTCTTGGAAGTTTAAAGGTTTCCAGGAATGCATCCATTTCTTCTAGGTTGCTTAACTTATTGGCATATAACTGTTGATAATAATTTCTGATGATTGTTTCTATTTCCTTGGTGTTTGTTTTCATTCATAATTTTATTAATCTGGGTCCTCTCTCTTTTTTTTTTTGGATTAGTTTGGCCAGTGGTTTATTGATCTTATTGATTCTTTCAAAGAACCAGCTTCTAGTTTCATTGATGTGTTCTACTGTATCTCTAGTTTCTAATTCATTGATCTATACTCTAATCTTGATTATTTCCCTTCTTGTGCATGGGGTTGGCTTAATTTGTTGTCGATTTTCCAGTTCTTTAAGGTGTAAAGAGAGTTGGTGTATTCGAGATTTTTCCATTTTTTTGAGTGAGGCTTGGATGCAGACGTAGTGAAAAGAAGGGCCATATGTAAATGTTCATAGCAGCAATGGCCACAATCACCAAACTGTGGAGGGATGCCCTTCAACAGATGAATGGGTAAAGAAAATATGGTCCAGGGCACCTGGGTGACTCAGTGGATTAAGCCTCTGCCTTCAGCTCAGGTCATGATCTCAGGGTCCTGGGATCCAGGCCCGCATCAGGCTTTCTGCTCAGCAGGGAGCCTGCTTCTCCCTTTCTTGCCTGCCTCTCTGCCTACTTGTGATCTTTCTCTCTGTCAAATAAATAAATAAAATTTTTTAAAAAAGAAGATATGGTCTATATATACAATGGAATATTACACTTCCATCAGAAAGGATAAATATACAACTTTTGTATCAACATGGATGGGACTGGAGAAGATGATGTTGAGTGAAATAAGTCAAGCAGAGAAAGTCAATTATATGGTTTCACTTACTTGTGGAGCATAAGGAATAACATGGAGGACATTAGGAGAAGGAAAGGAAAAGTGAATTGGGAGATATCAGAGGGGGAGATGAAACATGGGAGACTGTGGACTCTGAGAAACAAACTGAGGGTTTTGGAAGGGGAGGGGTGAGGGGATGGGTGAGCCTGGTGGTGGGTATTAAGGAGGCATGTATTGCATGGAGCACTGGGTGTGGTGCATAACCAATGAATCTCGGAACACTGAAAAAATAAAATAAAATTAAGAAAAAACACATGCCATTAAAACCTTTAGTCACACTTCAAAAAAATAAAAATAAGAATAATTTTAGGCTGATATAGGCCAAATATAAGGAAAATCTTTGTGACCCCAATCAGCTCAGTGGAAGTACCCAGTGTTCACACAAGTTACTTAAAATTAAGTTTGAGGGGTGCCTGTCTTGTTCAGTTGGTAGAGCATGTGACTTTTGATCTCAGAGTGAGTTCAAGCCCACATTGGGCCTAAAGCTTACTGAAAAAAATTGGGATTGAATTTAAATCCTATTAAAATCCTTTAAAGCCAATAGCTCAATACAAGTTGTTTGTTGTTGTTGTTAACAAACATAAAAGGGGCCTTAGAGATGGGGTAGAAACTGGAGCCCAGGGAAGTATAGTAACTTATATGAGTGTACTAATGGCTAAACCTAAAACTAAATCTTGAGTAGCATACTATTGTATTATTGTGAGCTACCATTTATGGATTCTTTACTATGTGTTCAGTGCTTCACTTATAGGACTGTTTAATCCTCACAGGGGCCCTGTGAAAATTAAATAGTCTTATTATCATCATCACTGTTTTACTAATGAACAAAGAGAGTTTCAGAGAAATGGAGTGGCTTGCAGTGGGCTGCACAGATGATAACTGGCAGGAGCTAGAATCAAATCTAGGTGTTCTTCCTCCAAAGCCTATGCTTGAGACCACAGAGCATTGTGGCTGCCTTAGTGGTAGAAAAAGTAGACACTTTTGAGTCAAAATAGCAGAGTTCAAATTCTGATTCTTTTACTCAATAGTTGTGCCACTCTGGTCTAATTACCTACCCTCTCTGAGCCTCAGTTTTCTCACCTGTGAAATGAGAATCATACTTAACCATGGTGTGTTGCTGTGAAATGCCTGGATAACCTATGTAGACAACTGAGCCACCTTGGTTCTGATTGTTTCTTTCTTCCCTTTGCATCCCAGCTGCCTCTACTTGATATAACATTAAATTCAGCAACTAATGGTATCTCATATCTAGCCCTCGAATTCCAGGGGTTTCTGTGAGTGCGAATGTATATGTATAAAATACCATTATTTCACCCATTTCAAATTTGAATAAGTTGCCATCTATATAGGTCAAAACTTATTCTACGTTCTTGAATTTCTAGAAATATTTTGTTTTAACTTCTTTATTTTTAAGTGAATTACTCATGGTCATTCATCTGTGGCAGAAATAGGACTAGAGGCCTGCCCTTCAGGATTCCAATCCAGAGGTCTCTCTGAAGGCTAAAAATGAAACACTAATCAGATCTACCATTTCTTTAGCACTTATTAGGAGCTAGGCACTATTCTATATCACATAGATTAATTTTTATATATCTCACAACAACCTATTTTCACTTTACAAATGAGAAAATTGAGGCACAGAGAAGGAAAGTCATTTGCTCAATGTCACACTACCAGCAAGTGACTAAATCAGAACTAGAACCAGGCAGTCTGACTCTAAAGTCTGTCTTAATCTGTATGGTATCATACACTGTATCTCAAGAAGAAATAAACATCTTGGTTAATATTCACTGACCTCAGATGGTGCTAGGTGAGAGTGGAGAGCTATTGTCACATTCTTTTCTCTTCTCAACTCATTGTAAGTAGGTGTTGATCCCTACTCCTCCAGTAAAATTATCCTCGGCAAGGCCACAAGTGAGCTCTAGGTTGCCAACTGCATTCAGTATTACTTTATCTTCATTTACTCAACAACTTCCAACTTTTATGGGCTGAATGTATCTCCTCAAAATTCATAGGTTGAAATCCTAATCCCCAATGTGATGGTATTAGGAGGTGGGATCTTTGGGAGATGATTAGGTCATGAGGGTGAAGCCCTCATGAATGAAATCTGTGCCCTTATAAAATAAGTCCTAGGGAACTCTCTTGCCCTTTCCACCATGTAAAGATAAATGGAGAAAATGGCTATGTGCAACCTGGAAGAGGGTTCTCACCAGAACCCAACCATACTGGCACCCTGATCTTGGCTTTCCACCCCCAGAACTGTAAGAAATAAATTTCTACTGTTTTAAAACCATGCAGTCTATGATATTTTATTTTAGCAGCCCAAACTATGACACCAACATTCAACAGAGGTAATAATTTCATTTTTACAATACTTTCTTCTCTTAGTCTTCGTAACACTGAAACCTTATAGTGTTCCTCTTATCTCACTGCTTGCTCCTTCACATTGTCTTATGCTGACTCCAGTGCTTTTTCCCCAGACCCCAAACTTCAGAGTGTTCAGGTCTCAGTCCTCAGATATTTCTCCTGAGACTCTCATCCCATCCTTGCACTTTAACTACCAACATTCAACAGTTTATATACATTATATAAAGTTTATATATATAAAGTTATATATATACAGTTTATATACATTATACAACATTCAACATTTATATATTAATTACTCCCAAATAGTCAACCCTATCCAAAACTCCATACTTGTGTATTCAACTGCCTACTTGAAATTTCCACTTGGTTGTCTCATATGCTTCTCTAATTTAGCATGTCCAAAATAGAATCTTGATCTCTACCCCTCCCCCCGCAACAAACTTGCTCCTCTTGCAGTCTTCCCCATCTTGGTTAATGAAAATGTCATCTTTCCAGTTAACCTAGATAACCTAAGAGTTATCCTTAATATCTCCCCTTCCTTCACATGCTACATCAAATCCATCAAGTCCTCTCAGCCCAATCTCTAAAATGTATCCTAAATCTGTCTCCTCACCATCCACAGAGAAGTCTTAAGAGTCACTCATAAGAAAAGTAGGAAAAGAAGGAGCATTTGTATTTTCCCTAATCAGAGTACAGCACATTTTTTGTACCCATGGCAGATGAGCCAGGGGTGGGGAGTGAAAAACATCACAGTGATTGTTGCCATTAATCATAATTGAAGTCCACAGTGTGATAGGCTCACTTAATAGCCTCTTTATTTACTTAGTCAGAGGAATACTTAAAAAACTCCTCAGGAATATCACATACCTTGCCTTCTAAGGAGTTGGAGAGTGTTCATATTGTATATATGGACACTTTCTCTCACCTGCAATTTTCTCCTAATTCTTGTCTGTCCAGCTAACTGTTAACTCCTTCAAGTCGTAGTCTAAATCAACTTTCCCTCTAATAGCTATTTATTAAATTGTATCTATAGACCAGGCTAAGGCCTTAGGTGTTAGAGAGATAAGGATGAATGACAGATACTCTATCCATTTTCAAGTAACTTCACAGGCTGGTCTCAAAGAAAGAAACATAAAGGAACAGATAAAACAAAAAATTACAGGTGCTGTGACAGAAGTCTGAATGAATTGTGATATGAGCGTGTCCAGTTCTGCCTGAGGGCATCAAATGAGTCTGGAAAAATAAATAGTTGTTCACCAGGTACAGAGAAGAGCAAGAAATAAGATACAAAGGTGTGAAACAGTCTGGTGAATCAAAGAATGTTGAGCCATTCAAAATGGACGGGACTTGTAGTTTGGGTGGTTTGAGAAATGAAGCTGGTAAAGTCTATAGTGGCTAAATTGCAAAGGAATGTGAATGCTGAGCTGAAGAACTTGGGCTTTATTTTGGGAGTATGGGAGAGTCATTGAAGTTTTAATCAAAGGAGTAACTTGGTCAAATTTGTATGTTACAAAGATTCATTTATACCAGTGGTTTTCTGCAGCTGGCTCCTACCAGCTCCCAAGACAGATGATTCTTAAAATTTCAGGAATTTTGCAAGCCAACTGACATGTTAGTAACTTGAAATCAGTCAAGGGGATATTTATGGAATGGATGTCAACAAATGCTACAAATTGAAGCTTTTTTCCCCCTAGAGAGCCTGTTGTTAAACATTTACCAAGAAACAATTGCCAGGGGCCATTGTGGCAAATAGACTGAAGGATGAAAATTGGACTTGGAGAGGCAAACGCAATAATCAAGAAGAGTGATGTTGAGGCCAGAATTAAGGAGATGGCCATGGGGATGGAAAATAGTATACTGTTTTGATAGACCTTTAGTTGTAGAGTCAAGCCTTACTTGGAGAAATTTAGCAGGGAGGAGGAGATATTGTTGCTTTGTTCCTGACTTTGGTCACTGTGCATCATGGTAAAGCCACCAATTAAGGTAGGAAACACAGGAAAAGAAACAAGTTTGCGTAAGAAGATAATGAACTAAGGGCACCTCGGTGGCTCAGTAGGTTAAGCATCTGTCTTCAGCTGAAGTCATGATATCAGGGTCCTGGGGTTGAGCCCCACATCAGGTCCCCACTCAGCAGGGAGTCTGCTTCTCCCTCTCTTTCCACCCCTCCCCCCACCAACACATACTCCCTCTCTCTCAATTAAATAAATAAAATCTTTTAAAAAAGAAGATGGTGAGTTTAGTGATATTTGTTAAATTTGAGATGCTTATGGGACATTCACAGGGAGATGTCCAGTAGGTAATTGAATACCTGAGTCTGGAGCTCAGACTTCTTCTTCGGGGAAGAAATCTGGGCTGGAATTAAAGATTGGGCATCATCTTGCATAAACAACTGTGACCCATGGGTTTATTTGGTTCACTGACTTATTTAGAATTTCACACTAGCCCTGGATCTTAGGAAAAATGCACATCAACCCTATTGATAATGTATTTAATTACATTAAGAATAGCAAACACAATAAATCTTTTCAGGGAGGGGAAGATGGCAGCAGAGTAGGAACCTCATCCCATGAACACAACTAGATAACTACCAAATCACCCTAAGTACCCCAGAAATCAACCTGAAGACAGACAGAACAAACTCTGTAACTAAAGGGAGAGAAGATGGCACATCGAAGAAAGTAGGAAGTGCAGAGATGAAATTTAGAGGAGAAAAGGATCAGAGATGCTGTGGAGGGGGGGTGCCTTGATTGTGGAGAAGGGTGAGAGAGACAGGAGCACACAGGAATACACAAAGAGACCATTTCTCAAAGCCATTGGCTAGGAAAATGAGAGGAGTTGAATTTCATGAGTTCTTGCAACCAGCAGGGCTTTAAAGTGTGACATTTTAAAGGTCAGTGGGCTTGGCTGGAATAGAGCCTAGAGGACACTGAGTTGCTCCTGGAGAGAAGACAGGCAAATAACTCAGGGGCAGACAGCAAGAAAACAGCAATCTGAAGAGCACTAGGGGCATGCCATAGGGAGATTATTTGCTCTTCTCAGAGCACATCACTGGGAGGCAGTGTTCAAGGAGATAACCTATTCAGGAAAAAAGGAGCTGCCTGGCACCATTTTCCTCTCCTGCACCTCAGCATCAACAAAGTGTCACCTAGGGGAAGTGAAGCACCAACACTGGCTGCCCAACTTGCTTATAAGCCCCATCCCCCACACACTTAAAGGACTTCCTTTCTCAGTCACACTTGTGTCAGTCCCAGCAAGGCAGACCCCTCCCACCGAAGACCAGCACAAATCCTTGCCCACACATTTCCTGACAGGAGAGTTTTGCAGGGCCTCAGTTCTGCTGGAGATGATAACAGGTCTCATTTCACAAGCAGACCAGAATACAAGTAGTTAAAACTTGCCACATTCAGGCCAGGGACCAAATATGGCTGCAGCAGCCAAGGAGAGCCTATGCAGATGATTGGCCTGAAGGAGAGAGTGGCAAAAACACAATAGTAGAGCACATGCCGCACACACCCGAGATATTCCTTGAAGCATCAGGCCCTGAGCATTACATGATCTCTTTGTCATAAAGCTTTCAGGAACATGAGACATAACTAGCTTTTATAACACACGGAGGAAGGCAGAGAAAGATAAAAGGTAAAGAGAGAGGAATTTATCCCAAATGAAAGAACAGCCATCAGATGGGTGCCTGGGTGGCTCAGTCAGTTGAGCCTCTGCCTTCGTCTCAGGTCCTAATCCCAGAGTCCCAGGATCAAACCCCACATGGGGTTCCCTACTCAACAGGGAGTCTGCTTCTCCCTCTGCCCCTCACCTTGCTTGTGCTCTCTCTCTCTCTCTCACTGTCTCTCTATCCAGATCAAGGAAACAAAGAGAACTCTCATCAAAATCAATAAAAGCAAGCTAACACCAAGACATATTATAATTAATTTTGCAAAACATAGTGATAAAGAAAAAATTTAAAAGCAGCAAGACAAAAAGAGTCCTTAACATACAAGAAAAAGCCCATAAGGCTAGCTGGAGATTTCACAACAGAAACTTGGCAAGCCAGTTGCACTGCAAGGCAGTGGCATGATATATTCAAAATGCTGATTGGAAAAACTTGTAGCCAAGAATACTCTGTCCAGCAAGACTATCATTCAGAATTCAGGGAGCAACAGAGTTTCCCAGACAAACAAAAAACTAAAGGAGTTTATGACCTCTAAACAGGCCCTGCAAGAAGTATTAGAGGGAATAGAAAGTAGAGACCAAAAGTGACAAGGACAAGGAAAAAAACAGAGGAAATCTCCAGAAACAATCACAAAAAAGTAATAAAATGGCAATAAATATATATCTACCAATAATTACCTTGAATGTAAATGGACTAAACATCCCAATCAAAAGACATAGAGTAACAGAATGGGCCAAAAAAAAAAAAAAAAAGACACATCTATATGCTATCTACAAGAGACTCAACAGAGACATAAAACCACCTGCAGGTGGAAAGTGAGAGGATGGGGAAATATTTATCACACAAATGGAGGTCAAAAGAAAGCCAGAGTAGCAATGCTTATAACAGACAGACTAGACTTTACAGAAAGACTTAACAATGGGGCACCTGGTGGCTCAGTTGGTTGAGTGTCCAACTCTGGGTTTCAGCTTAGTTTGTAATCTCAAAGTTGTGGAATTGAGCCCCACATTGGGCTCCATGCTCAGCATGGAGTCTTCTTGAAAGATACTCTTGCTCCTTCTTCCTCCCCCTCAGTCCTTCCCCCCACACAAGCTCTCCTGCTCTCTCTCTTTCTCTCTAAAAATAAATAAATAAATAAATTTAAAAAGACATAACAAGAGAAAAGGAAGGGCTCTATATCATAGGAAAGGGGAAGATCTAACAAGAAGATCTAATAATTTTAAATGTTTATGCATGCAACGTGGGTGCACCCAAATATATGAAACAATAACAAAAATAAAGAACTAATTAATAATCATAAAATAATAGTAGGGGATTTTAACACCCCACTTACATCAGTGGGTAGATCATCTAACAGAAAATGAACAAGGAAACAATGACTTTGAATGACACGCTGGACAAGATGGAATTAACAGATATATACAGAACATTACTCTTGAAAGCACATGAAACTTTCTCGAGAATAGATCACATACTGGGTCACAAATCAGGTCTCAACTAATCCCAAAATATTGAGATTATACCCTGAGTATTCTCAGACCACAATGCTTTTTAAACTGTTCAGAACATCTCATCCTAAAACAGCAGAGTACACATGTTTTTCAAATGAACATGGGACATTCTGCATCACATACTAGGTCACAAAACAGGCCTCAACAAACACAAAAACATTTAAGTCATACCATGCAGCTTTTCTGACCACAGTGCTCTGAAACTAGAAGTCAACTACAAGAAAAAATCTGGAAGGACCACAATTACTTGAAGGTTAAACAACATTCTACTAAACAACTAATGGGTCAACCATGAAATCAAAGAAAAAATCAAAAAGCTCATGGAAACAAATGACAAAGAAAGTACAATGGTCCAAAGCATTTGGGATGAAGCAAAGTGGTCCTAAAAGGTAAGTGCATAGCAATATAGGTCTATCTCAAGAAGCACGAAAAATCTGAAATAAACAACCAAACCTTACATCTAAGGGAGGTAGAAAAAGAACAACAAGCAAAGCTTAAAGCCAGCATATGGGAAGAAATAATAAAGAAGAAAGAAATGAATGATCTAGAAACTAAAAAAACAATAGAACAGAGCAATGAAATAAGGAGCTGGTCCATTGAAAAACTTTAGAATATTGATAAAACTCTAGACAGACTTACCAAAATAAAAAAAGAAGGTATCCAAATAAATAAAATCATAAACAAGAGAGGAGAAATAACAATCAATACCACAGAAACACAAAGAATTATAAGAGAGTATTATGAAAAACTATATACCAACAAATTGGGCAAACTAGAAGTGGATAAATCCTAGGAACATGTAAACTACCAAAACAGAAAAAGGAAGAAATCGAAAACTTGAACAAACTATTAACCAGCAAAGAAATTGAATCAATAATAAAAAAAACTCCCAACAAAAAAAAAATTCAGGGCCAAATGGCTTCACAGCAGAATTCTACAAACATCTAAAGAAGAGTTAGGGGCACCTGGGTGGCTCAGTGTGTTAAAGCCGAAGGGCTCAGGTCATGATCCCAGGGTCCTGGAATCGAGTCCCACATTAGGCTCTCTGCTCGGTGGGGAGACTGATTCCTCCTCTCTCTCTTTCTGCCTGTTTCTCTGCCTACTTGTGATCTGTCAAATAAATAAATAAAATCTTTTTAAAAAATAAAGGAGAGGGGCGCCTGGGTGGCTCAGTGGGTTAATGCCTCTGCTTTCGGCTCAGGTCATGGTCCCGGGGTCCTGGGATCGAGCCCCGCATCGGGCTCTCTGCTCAGCAGGGAGCCTGCTTCCTCCTCTCTCTCTGTCTGCCTCTCTGCCTACTTGTGATCTCTGTCTGTCAAATAAACAAATAAAATCTTTAAAAATTAAAAAAAAAATAAAGGAGAGTTAATACCTATTGTTCTTAAACTATTCCAAAAAATAAAAAAGGAAGGAAAACTTCCAAATTCATTCTATAAGGCCAGCATTACCCTGATACCAAAGCCAGATAAAGATACCACCCAAAAAGAGAACTACAGGACAATATCCTTGATGAACATGGATGCAAAAATTCTTCACAAAATGCTAACAAACTAAATCCAACAATATATTTAAACAATCATTCAGCACAATAAAATGGAATTTATTCCTGGGTTGCAAGGGTGGTTTAATCTTTGCAAATCAATCAACACAATACATCATATTAATAAAAGAATGGATAAGAACAGTATGATCATTTTAATAGATGCAGAAAAAGCATTTGACAATGTACAACATTCATTCTTGATAAAAACCCTCACCAAAGTAGGTTTAGAAGGAACGTACTTCAACATAATAAAGGCCATAGATGAAAACTCCACAGCGAACATCATAGTCAGTGGGGAAAAACTGAGACCTTTCCCTCTATAGTCAGGAAAAAGACAGGAGGTCCACTCTCACCATTTTTATTTAATATAGTACTGGAAGTCCTAGCTCAGCAATCGGACAACAAAAGAAACAAAAGGCATCTACATCAGCAAGGAAAAAGTAAACCTTTCACTATTTACAGATGCCATGACACTATATATAGAAAACACTAAAGATTCCATGAAAAACCTGCTAGAACTGATACATTAATACATAGAATATAATAAGGAGCTCTCAAAACTTAATAGTAAAAAAAAAAATTCAGGGGTACCTGGGTGGTTCAGTTGGTTGGGTATCTGCTTTTGGTTCAGGTCATGATCTTGGGGTCCTGGGATCAAACCCAACATCTCAGGCTCCCTGCTCAGTGGGGAGTCTGCTTCTCCCTCTCCCTCTGCCCCACCCCCCCCACTTGAGTGCATGCTGTCTCTCAAATAAGTAAAATAATATAAAATAAATAAATAAATTCAGCTAGAAAATGGACAAAAATGAGGAGGCATTTCATTTAAGAGAACATAAAGGTGGCAAAGAAACATGTGAAATGATGCTCAAATCCAGTAGCCATTAAGGGAATACAAATTAAATCCATAATGAGATTTCACCGCATGTCTATCAGAAAGTTTAAAATTAAAATGGTGACAATTTCTTCTATAATTAAAATTACAGAACTTCCCTAACCTGGGGAAGGAAACAGTATTTCAAGTGTACAAGGCACAGAATAGTGAAGCATGCAAATTTCAGGGATAAAGAGAAAATCCTGAAAGCAGCTCAGGACAAGAGATCCCTAGCCTGGGAACCTGGGTGGCTCAATGGGATAAAGCCTCTGCTTTCGGCTCGGGTCATGATCCCAGGGTCCTGGGATCGAGTCCCACATCAGGCTCTCTGCTCAGCAGGGAGCCTGCCTCCTCCTCTCTCTCTCTTGGCCTGCCTCTATGCCTACTTGTGATCTCTGTCTGTCAAATAAATAAATAAAATCTTTAAAATAAATAAAAGAAAATCTTTAAAAAAAAAAAAAGAGAGATCCCTAACCTACAAGGGTAGAAAAATAAGGCTGGCAGCAGATCTGTCCAAAGAGACCTGGAAAGGCAGAAAGGGCTAGCATGATATATTCAATGTGCTAAATGAGAAAAATATGCAGCCAAGAATACTTTATCCAGCAAGGTTGTCATTCAAAACAGAAAGAGAGATAAAGAGTTTCCAGGACAAACAAAAGCTAAAGGAGTTTATAGACACTAAACCAGCTCTGCAAGAAATATTAAAGGGGATCATTAGAACTAAGGCAGAGCCCCAAAGTAACAAAGTTCGGAAATGAACAGAGAAGATCTACAGGAACAGTGACTTTACAAGTAATATAATGGCACTAACTTCATATCTTCCAATAATTATTCTGAAAGTAAGGACTAAATGCTCTAATCCAAAGACATATGATATCAGAATGGATTAAAAAAAAAACAAGACCCATAGATATGCTTTTTACATGAGAGTCATTTTAGACCCAAAGTCACCTCCAGATTGAAAGTGAGGGTGTGGAGAACCATTTATCATGCTAATGGACATCAAAAGAAAGGTGGAGTAGCAATCCTTGTATCAGACAAACTAGATTTTAAAGCAAAGACTATAGTAAGACATGAAAGACACCATATTGTAATAAAAGGGAATTGTAAGTATTTATACCTCCAACTTGGGAGGAGCCAAACATATAAGCCAATTGATAAAAAAGTTAAAGAAATTCATTGATAATAATATAATAATAATAGGCAATTTTAACATCCCACTCACAGAAATGCACAAATCATCTAAGCAGAAGATCAACAAGGAAATAAGGGCTTTGAATGACACACTGGAACAGATGGACTTCACAGATATATTCAGGGCATTTCATCCTAAAGCAGCGGAATACACATTCTTCTCATGTGCACATGGAACATCCTCCAAAAAAGATTACAAACTGGGTTGCAAATCAGGTCTCAACTTATACAAAAAGATTGAGATTGTTCCATACATATTTTTGGACCACAATGCTTTGTTTTTTTTAAGATTTTATTTATTTGATAGAGAGAGAGAGTGCACAAGCAGGGGGAGCAGCAGAGGGAGAGAGAGAATCAGGCTCTCTGCTGAGCAGAGAGCTTGATGTGGGGCTTGATCCCAGGACCCTAGGATCATGACCTGAGGTGAAGGCACAGGTTAACCAGTGACTGAGCCACCCAGGCAACCCCAGACTACAATGCTATAAAACGTGAAGTCAACTGCAAGAGAAAATTTAGAGGGACTACAAGTATGTGGAGGTTAAAAAAGCATCTTACTAAAGAATGAACGGCTCAACCAGTAAATTAAAGACAAATTAAAAAATACATAGAAGCAAATGAAAATGAAAACGTGAAAGTTCAGAACCTTTGGGATGCAGCACAGGTGGTCCTAAGAGGGAAGTATATGGCAATACAGGCCTTCCTCAAAAAACAAAAACAGTCTCAAATACACACCCTAACCCTACATCTAGAGGAGCTGGAAAAGGAACAGCAAATAAAATAAATAAACCAAATAAAGTCTAAATCCAGCAGGAGAAGAGAAATAATAAAGACTAGGACAGAAATCAATGATAGAAAGTTAAAAAAAAAAGAACAGATCAATGAAACTAGGAGCTGGTTCTTTGAAAGAATTAATAAGATTGATAAACCCCTAGCCAGACTTATCAAAAAGAAAACAGAAGGGACCAAAATAAATAAAATCATGAATGAAAGAGGAGAGATCACAACCAACACTGAAGAAATACAAAGAATCAGGCAATCTAGAAGAAACTGATGCATTCCTAGAAACATATACATTACCAAAATTGAAACAGGAATAAATAGAGAAGCTGAACAGACCCATAACCAGCAAAGAAACTGAATCAGTAATCAAAAATCTCCTAACAAACAAGAGTCTAGGTCTGGATGGTTTCCCAGGGGAATTCTACCAAACATTTAAACAAGAATTAATACCTATTCTTCTGAAACTGTTCCAAAAAATAGAAATGGAAGGAAAACTTCCAAACTCTCTCTTTGAGGCCAGTATTACCTTGATCCCAAAACCAGACAAATACCCGACTAAAAAGGAGAATTATAGACCAATATCCCTGACGAACATGGAAACAAAAATTCTCAACAAGATACTAGCTAATAGGATTCAACAGAACTTTAAAAGGATTATTCACCATGACCAACTGGGATTTATTCCTGGACTGCAAGGACGGTAAACATCAGCAAATCAATCTCTGAGTACCGGGTGTTATATGCAAACAATGAATCTTGGAACACTACATCAAAAACTAATGAAGTGGGGCACCTGGGTGGCTCAGTGGGTTAGGCCTCTGCCTTCGGCTCAGGTTGTGATCTCAGGGTCCTGGGGTCGAGCCCCGCATCGGGCTCTTTGCTCAGCAGGGAGCCCGCTTCCCCCCCCTCTCTCTGCCTGCCTCTCTGCTTGCTTGTGATCTCTCTCTCTCTGTGTCAAATAAATAAAATCTTTAAAAAAAATTAAAAAATAAAAAAACTAATGAAGTACTATATAGTGACTAATATAACATAATGAAAAAGAAAAGAAAGGACAAGAACCATATGATATATGATCCTCTTAAAAGATGCAGAAAGATCATTTGACAAAATATAGCATCCTTTCTTGACAACAACTCTCTACATTGTAGGGATAAAGGGAACATACCTCAATATTATAAAAGCCACATACAAAAAACACACAGAAAATATCACCCTCACTGGAGAAAAACTGTGAGCTTTTCCCTTCTGAGGTCAGGAACATGACGGGGATGTCCACTCTCACCACAGTTGTTCAACATAGTACTGGAAGTCCTAGCCTCAGTAATCACACAACAAAAAAGAAATAAAAGTCATCTAAATCAGCAAAGAAGAAGTCAAATTTTCTCTCTTTGCACACAACATGATATTCTATGTAGAAAACCCAAAATACACCAGCAAATTTGCTAGAACTGACGCAGGAGTTCAGCAAAGTCACAGGATATAAAATCAATGCACACAAGTCAGTTGCATTTCTAAGCACTAACAATGAGGCAGAAGAAAGAGAAATCAAGTAATTGGTCCCATTTACAATTGCACCCAAAACCATAAGATATCTAGGAATAAACCTAACCAAAGAGGTAAAGGATCTGTACTCTGAAAACTATAGAACACTCATGAAAGAAATTGAAAAAGACAAAAAGAAATGGAAAAATGTTCCATGCTCATGGATTAGAAGAAGAAATATTGTTTAAATGTCTACAGTACCTAGAACAATCTATAGATTCAGTGCAATCACTATTAAAATACCATCAACCTTTTTCACAGAGCTGGAAAAAGCAATCCTAAAATTTGTATGCAACCAGAAAAGACCTTGAATAGTCAAAGGAATGTTGAAAAAGAAAGCCAAAGCTGGAGGCATCACAATTCTGGAGTTCAAGGTCTATTACAAAGCTGTAATCATCAAGACAGTAGGGTACGGACATGAAAACAGACACCTAGGTCAGTGGAACAGAATAGAGAATTCAGAAATGGGCCCTTGACTCTATCTCCAACAAAGCAGAAAAGAATATCCAATGGAAAAAGACAGTATCTTCAACAAATGGTGTTGGGAAAACTGGACAGCCACATGCAGAAGAATAAAACTGGACCACTTTTTCACACCATACACAAAAATAAATAAAAATGGATGAAAGACCTAAATGTGAAATAGGAATCCATCAAAATGAGAGGAGAACACAGGCAGCAATGTCTCTGACTTCAGTCACAGCAACTTCTTGCTAGACACATTTCCAAAGGCAAGAGAAACAAAAGCAAAAATGAACTATTGGGACTCATCAAGATAAAAAGGTTTTGTACAGCAAAGGAAACAGTCAACAAAACTAAAAAGCAACGTATGGAATGGGAGAAGATATTTGCAAATGTCTTATTAGATAGAGGGTTAGTATCCAAAACGTATAAAGAACTTATGAAACTCAACACCCCGAAAACAAATAATCCAGTCAAGAACTGGGCAAAAGACATGAACTGACATTTCTCCAAAGAAGATATACAGATGACTAACAGACACATGAAAAAATGCTCCACATCATTGAGCGTAAGGAAAATACAAATGAAAACTACAATGACATACCACATCACACCAGTCAGAATGGCTAAAATGAACAACTCAGGAAACAACAGATGTTGTTGAGGATGCAGAGAAAAGGGAACCCTCTTACACCATTGGTGGGAATGCAAGTTGGTTTAGCCACTCTGGAAAACAGTATGGAGGTTCCTCAAAAAGTTAAAAATAGAGCTACCCTATGACCCAACAATTGCACTTCTAGGTATTTATCCAAAGGACACAAACATAGTGATTGGAAAGGGCACCTGCACCCCAATGTTTATAGCAGCAGTGTCCACAAAGCCAAACTATGGAAACAGCCCAGATGTCCACTGACAGATGAATAGATAAAGAAGATGTGATATATATATATATTCCATTGTATATATATATACAATGGAATACTACTCAGCCATCAGAAAGAATGAAATCTTGCCATTTGCAACAATGTAGATGGAACTGGATGGTATTATGCTAAGCAAAGTAAGTCAGTCAGAGAAAGACGAATGCCATATTGTTTTACTCATATGTGGAATTTAAGAAACAAATCAGATGAACATAGGGGAAGGGAAGGAAAAATAAAATTAGATGAAAACAGAGAGGGAAGCAAAACATAAAAGACTACTAATTATATAAAACAAACTGAGGGTTGCTGGAGGGGAGGGGAGGTGGGTGGAGGCCTGGTGTAATTGGGTGATGGGCATTAAGGAGGGCACTTGAAGTAATGAGCACTGGATGTTGTATGCAACTAATGGATCTGTTGCATACATCTAAATTCAGTTGTATTGAATCTAAATTCTACCTCTGAAACAAATAATATAGTATATATTAATCAAATAGAATTTAAATAAAAATTTTTAAAAAAACAATGAGCTACTTCACACCTACTAGGATGGCAATAATAATATTAATATATTACAATATATTATATTATATATTAAAATAATATGATAATAATAATAATACATTTAACAGGCTTTGGCAAGGATATGGAGAAATTATAACCCTTTTACACTTCTGGTGGCAATGTAAAATGGTGTAGCTAGTGGGAATAGTTTGATGGTTCCTCAACAAGCTAAACATAGAATTACCACATAAGCTATAAATTCTACTTCTAGGTACATCCCCAAAAGAATTGAAAATTTGTTTTCAAATAAATTCCTGTACATGAATATTTAGAACAAGACTATTCACAAGTGCCAAAAGGTGGTAACACCCCAAATGTCCATGAACTGATGAGTAGATAAACAAAATGTAGTATATCCATTCAATGGAATATTATACAGTCATTAAAAAGTGAACAACGGGGGCGCCTGGGTGGCTCAGTGGGTTAAAGCCTCTGCTTTCGGCTCAGGTCATGATCTCAGGGTCCTGGGATCGAGCCCCGCATTGGGCTGTCTGCTCAGTGGGGAGCCTGCTTCCCTCTCTCTCTCTCTGCCTGCCTCTCAGCCTGCTTGTGACCTCTGTCTGTCAAATAAATAAATAAAATCTTTAAAAAAAAAAGTGAACAACTGATACATGCCATAACATGAATGAACCTTGAAAACATTATACTAAGTGAAACAAGCCAGATGTAGGAGGCCACATATCATATGATTCTTGAAACCATTATAGAAACGTAAAGATGGATGGAAATTAAAAGGGAAACACTGATGCTTCAGCAAGGCTTGACTTAAAACTGAACAAATTTTTCTTTTCCTCATTCTTGAAGCCTCCTCCACCTCTTCATTTTTTTTCCTGTAGAATCCTTTGTTCCAGGAACTCAGTATTGATATTGACATCTTGCTGACCTTAATACATAGTTGGTAAGGAGACATGGACGACCAGTGCCAGCAATAATCCCGAGGCCAGGTAGAAGACATGACAAACATGGATGGTGACACATACCAGATTCCTATTGAAACTGCCTAGGTCCTGTATTTTCCTATAAAACCCCTCAAACTTTTACCCCTGGTGGGTCTGCAGTTTTGAAGGCATTAGACTCCTGCAGTCTCCTTTGCCTGACAAAGTAATAAAACTATTGTTCCTCTTTATCCCCAAACTCTGTCTTTATGTTACATTTTGGTCCAGAGCACAGAGGTTGGTTTTGGACAATAATTCCACTTATATGAAATACTCAGAATAGCAAACTCATAGAGACAGGAAGCATATTTGTCATTTCAGCAGTTAGGGACAGAGGATAGGGAGTGACTGATTGATGGACATGGAGTTTCTATTTGGGGGAATGAAAATGTTCTGAAAATAGATATTGGTGATGACTCTACTTAATGCCACTGAATTGTGCACTTTAAAATGGTTAAAATGGGGGACACCTGGGTGGCTCAGTGGGTTAAGCCTCTGCCTTTGGCTCAGGTCATGATCTCAGGGTCCTGGGATCGAGCCTCACATTGGGCTCTCTGCTCAGGGGGGAGCCTGCTCCCCCCCCCACCTGCTGCTCTGCCTGTGATCTCTCTCTCTCTCTCTGCCAAATAAATAAATAAAATCTTAAAAAAATAAAATGGTTAAAATGGTAAGTTTTATGTCATGTGTCTTTTACCACAATAAAAAAAAATGAAAAAAAAAAAGAAATAGAAAAATGAAGAGATCTTGTCAAAACAGCTAAATTAAATATATTGTCCTCTAAGCCACAATACAAGATGCTCTGTGATACACCAAATAGGGTAAGGAATGGTCCAGCAGCCTGTGAGATCTGCAGAGATGGTAAAATTGACAACAGAAGGAAGTCTCAATAATGCAAATTTGGAAGCTATTGGGATGAAGATGGGACCACACCCCCCTACTTTAAAAAACAAAAATCCTAAAAACACTCATATATGTGGCAGAACTGTCTTAAGCCCTTTATACAATTAAAATTAAGACCACACTCCCCTCTTTAAAAAACAAACAAAACCCCTAAAAACACACATATGTGCTTAGAACTGTTCTAAACCCTTATAAAATTAAACTCAGGTATCCTTATAACAACCTTATGAGGAAGATGCTATTATTATCTCCATGTGGTACCATGTCTGGATTGATGATGAGTTCGCTAAGTGGGGAGTATGATTGTATTGGTTTTCTACTGCTGTGTAACAAATTACCATAAATCTAGTGGCTTAAAACAACACATACATTTATAATCTCCCAGTTTCTCTGGGTCAAGGATCTCTGCATAGTTAAGCTGAATTCTCTGTCAGAATCTCACCAGGCTGCACAGCAGGTACCAGCTTCTTCAGAACCAGCAAGGAAGATTCTCTCTGACTCCAGTCTTCTTAGGTAGAGTCATGTATAATATAATGTTATCATGGGAGTGGTCAACCCATCCCCTTTGCCATGTTCTATTGGTTAAAAGCAAGATACAAGTTCTGTCCAACTAAATGCATGAACATCAAGAGGTGGGAATCTTTGGGGCTTATCCTAGGATCTATCTGCCACATCATGGAGCAAATCAATCCCAATCTGGGCCCCAGAAAGCCAGGATTTAAAACAATTTTAAAAGACTTTTAAAATTTATTAAAAGAAAACAAAAATTCCCCAAAAGAGATTCATCTTCAACTTGGTGGCCTGAGGACTCTACAGGCCTCTTGTTTCCTTGACCAGCTTTGACACTTGCCCTGGCATGGCTTTATATTTCCTGCCAAGATGGCCATAGTAGTCAGTACTTTTAAGGACCTCACCACCTCCTTCTATTTCTTCGTGGCAATTGTCCAGAAACTGCTTTAGACTGAGCCTCCTACTTCCTTGCCTAAAAACATGACAGTTGTTGTTTTTTGGCCTATCCAGTTTCATACTTTCCACTGTGTGTAGTCTTGGCAGGAAGGGAATTCCCAACACCTGCTTCCCACTACTGGCTCCCATTACAAAAGCCAATGGGGCCAGATCCCCCCTTTTTTTTTTTTTACCTCCCCCTGGTATAGACACCATGTGGGCACTTGACTCAAATTTGGCTCTCGTTTAAGATTGAATCCTGAGTGAGTAATGCTATGATGGAGGAAACTTTGAAAGTGAGAGCATTCGCTACAATTCCAGTGATGTCACAAACCTTTTTTTTTTAATAGTTTATTTATTTATTTATTTTTAGTAATCTCTACATCCAGCATGGGGCTCAAACTCATGACCCTGAGATCAAGACTTGCATACTCTTCCAACTGAGCAGCCAGGCACCCCTGTCACAAACCTTTTTTTCTTCCCACTCTTCAGGATCAATATTAAAAAAAAAAACATGTGGGGGCGCCTGGGTGGCTCAGTGGGTTAAAGCCTCTGCCTTCAGCTCAGGTCATGATATCAGGGTCCTGGGATCGAGCCCCACATGGGGCTCTCTGCTCAGCAGGGAGCCTGCTTCCCTTCCTCTCTCTCTGCCTGCCTCTCTCCTTACTTGTGATCTCTGTCTGTCAAATAAATAAATTAAAAAAAAAAAACATGTGCTCTAGGTACTAATTTGGATCTTGTAGAAGTGATGATATATTGTCTGTGTTGAGGAGTCAGTGATGTGGATATCTGGAGGAAAAGGAATCCAGGTAGAGACAAAAGCAAGTACAGAGATCCTGAGATGAGATGGACTTGGTGTGTTTGAAAAACAGTGAGAAGTCCAGTTTGGCTAGGATAGAGTGATGAGGGAGAGAAAGGTAAGAGTTTAGATTATAGAGGTATTAGAAGATGAGCTCACATAGGGTCTTGTATGCCACTGTAGTGACTTTGATTTTGACTCAGAGTGAGGTAGAAGCCACAGGAAGACTGCGAACAAAGGAGGTATACGATTGACTTAGGTTTTTACAGGACCCCTTTGGTTGCTGTGAGAATAGGTTGAAGGAGGCAAGGGTGAAAGCAAGAGCAAGGTTGCTATTTAGGTGCTATTTGCCTGTCAATGTGTGACTTTATCAAATGTGCCATCTCCAGGTAGACATAGCCTTATGGCACTTGGCTTGGGAAAGAGGGCCTTTGTCTAAAGAGAAATATGCGCCTTCATCCTGCAGATACAGCCCCACACCAGCATGCATGACTTATCACCAGAATACAGGCTGGATTTCAGACCCTACTGGGCCCCTCAACCAGAGGCCCTTGTGTAGTGCAAGAACCGCACAACTACTTTCTACAGCCCTCATCAAAGAGATTAGTAAGAGGTTGTTGCAGTAATCCTGCGAGAGATGGTGATAGCTTGGATGAGGGTGGAAGCAGCGTAGAGGGAAGAAAATGGATAAGGGATATGCTGAGGAAATCCTAGCCTTGGGTCCTAGCCCTAGCCCTTGGAAGAATGGAGTATTATTGCTTTTCTACGAGCAGCTCCAAGGTCTACCAAATATGTAGGCTCAGACTCATTCCAGCCCTAAACAACTACTCCAATGGAGGGGTAGGGATGGTTATGGGGAGTTTCTCTCCCCATGGAAAGAAGCTGTAGCCCCGAGGAAATCTGACCTCTAGAAAGAATAACAGCCAATAGGCCGCCCTCCCAAAGGAGTCCCGGAGCAGTTGTACATTTGTGCAAACTGTGAGAAATGAGGATATTAATACCTCCTTAATGTTATAAGGTTGCTGTGAGGATCAAATATATGTTCAAAAGTAGGAAGACTGGGCCCGGTACTTAATAGGCACTTGGAAGACCTCAACCCTAGTCCTAGTTCCTCCACAGACACACCAAGAGATCTTAGACAAATCTCTTTCACTTTCTGAGACTCAGTTTCCTCTTTTGTACAATGGATATAATATTCGCTGAAAAGAAAAAAATTGATGGAGCAGATGAAATGAAAGCCTGGATGTGAAGGAAGCTCTTAGAAAGCTGGCCATGAGGTAACTGGTGACATCACGATATTGCAGCCCTTCTTTCCCTCCTCACTGTCCCACTACTGCATTTCTCATCCCTTTGCCAGAACTTCTGAAAAAGGCTTCCGGCTAGTTACTTCACCTTTGGTCTCCTCACTGCCTGATACAGTTTTCCTGAATCTCCGCTCTAGGTATGTCTGCCCTTCTTCCTGGACTTGTATTGGATCCCAAAAGCCCAGTGGATTTGAACAGAGAGGTGACAGTTAGGTCACCTGCAAGGACTTGGATGTGGGAGAAATGAGATTATCCTAAGAAAGCTGAGCGGAGTGGTACTCAGAAAATGGTGATCATTCTGTGAGTGAAGTTAGAGGAGCTAGTTCCCGCTACTTTTCTTTACCTTCTTGTCTTCCTCTATTTTTGTCTCTCCTTCCCTTAGTCTTTCTCTGACTTTTTCTCCTTCTTGGCCCTGCTATGTGTTGCCCTTTCTCTTCTCTGTGATTCAGATTTCTGCTTTTCTGTTTCTTTGTCTCTCTCTTCTCCTTCCCTTCAGTGGGTTGGCCTTTGGGTCAATCGAACTCTTCAGCCACCCCTCTGCAATCTTTCTTGTGACCAACCCACCCCCTCTCTATACTCCTCCCTCCTCCCAGGTTTAAGGATGAGCAACTTTCAAGACTCTGGAGCTTCTGCCTGTGTTCAAAGCCACTGGGGCTTCTCACTTCCCAGGCCTGAATAAGGCTGACCCTCAGGAGGGGTGAATGGGGAGGAGAAGCAGGAAAAAGGGGGTGTTGTTAAACTTCTTTTTTGCCATTTGTTTTGGAGGGGAAAAGTGAAACAAAAGAGGAATTTAAACTCTCCTTTTGTCTTGCCCCGATACAATTAATGATGGTCAGAGTTTGGTTTGACTTTCTAGGAAAAAAACAAAAACAAACTCCTCTAAGAAACCGCATCTTTGAAATGCTAGGCTTGCCTGGACCACAGCATCTGATAAGACAATAAAAACAGAAAAGGCTTTTAAGACCAATTTAACCCATACACAAATGTAATTCTAAGGAAGAATCAATAGTCTAGTGGATCATTTTTCCTGTGACTCCTTGGAGAAGCTTAGAGAGACTTTCAATCAATGATGTGGATAGTGAATAAGATGTTCTTTTTGAAATAAATTGAGTTGAATTAAAGATGAAGATTAAATAAATAATAGCCAAGGTGGTGCTTGATCTTGGCAAACATTCTAAGGTTCTTCTCCAGCAGCTGCTGCTTAGCAAACACCCATCTAATGAAAGAAATATATAAAGGTAGGCAGCCAAGGGCCTACACAAATTCATCAGGGCTATGAACACAAATGAAGGAAAAATGGTTCCATGGACAGCCATGCCCAGCCCTGTGAAGGAGAGATGCAGAGACTGAAAGAGTGTGTCCAACGGATAGTAGTCTTGTCTGGGGGAGAGAGAGTGGGGATATCACTTGTTGATTTATGATTGCCCAGACAAACTTCTTCTCTTTCCTTTGTTGTCTTTGGGGAATGCTCTCTGACCCACTGTAGCAGGCCCTGTCAGTTATCTCCCTCTTCCAGGCTGTCAGGGCCCTGCTTTGATTCCAGGGCCCAATCTTACCCTATGTGACTCAGGACTAAGTCCTGATTGATTTAAGCCAGTGGTTCTGAAGGTGTACTATGGGACTCCTGGGGATCCCTAAGACCTTTTCATACTGCAAGGTCACAACCGTTTTCATGATGTTCTTTTCCTTTTTCACTCTCATTACTTTACAAGTATATGATGGGGTTTTTTATTTATTTATTTATTTATTTTAAAAGATTTTATTAATTTATTTGACAGACAGAGATCACAAGGAGGCAGAGAGGCAGGCAGAGAGAGAGGAGGAAGCAGGCTCCCCTCTGAGCAGAGAGCCGATGTGGGGCTCGATCCCAGAACCCTGGGATCATGACCTGAGCCGAAGGCAGAGGCTTAACCCACTGAGCCACCCAGGTGCCCCATGATGGGATTTTTTAGAGGTTATGTGACATATGATATCATCACTCTGAGAGTGAATAGAATGTGTCTTTGTATATTCTTGTATTTTCTAGAATACAAGATATTCTTTTTGAAATAAATAGAGTTGAATTAAAGATGAAGATTAAATAAATAATAGCCAAGGTGGTGCTTGGCTAAGGTTAATAGCTAAGGTTTAACATAAATATATGTGTTTTTACAGATTAACTCAGTTTAATCTTAGTACTTCTGTGCTGTTATTAGCTATTATCTTGTTTTGCAAAATAATACATTACCTTTTTCCATAGTGTGTTGAGCCCAGTGGGCTTATGAACTAAGCTTAGCCAACCAGATGCTGTCTTTGAATCATGAGCGAAGAATACAAGGATGGAGGGAAGAGTGTGAAGTTGTTCATTTCCCTTAATATTCCTGTAGTCCCCATCCCCCTTCTCAGCCTGGTCCTCTAGGAGAGCATGGATTCTATGAGCACAGACAGATTTCCATTGTTCACAACCAACAACCTTAAAAACGATGCAGGATCAGAGACAGAAATATACCAATTACTAGGAGGTACTCTCTGTTTCATTTTGTTTCATCAGGCAAGTATCACTCAAGATTCTTTACCTTTCTTGGCACTGGTTCTCTGCTCAACCAGGCATCCACTCCATAAATTAAATGGCATCTGTTTTGTGAAGTAATTGAGTGCATTGTTTGCTTGTGTCACCCAGCTCTGAGTTGGATCAGCTCTGTGTGTTCCTTCAAAGTCAGATTTCTGGATGCACATAGTTGGAGTTTATAGGCCTTGGATTATAGGACGTAAGGAGCTTGAACTAACAATGAGTAGGTCATTCATTCAGTCAGCAAATGTTTACTGAATGTCTAACTGCTCTAGGAGGGATACAGCAGTAAACAAAATAGACACAATCCCTGTCCTTGAGGAGCTGATACTCTAGTTGGAGACACAGACTTTAAACAATGGATTATATAAGTATTTGACACAATCAACATAAAGAAGGAAAAGCACGGGTGCCTTGAGAATGTCCAGCTGGAGGCTGAGTTGTTCTGTAGTGTCAGGAAAGTTTTGCTCCATGAAAGGGACATTTGACAGTAGGCAATAGGGAAGGGAAAATGCACCAGACAAAGAGAGTCACGTCTTGTCAAAGTCAACAGTTGATACATGCAGGGAACAGAAGAAACTCCTGGTTGTTTGGGGCACAAAGTAAGGGGGACAATGGCCTAAATGAGGCTAGAGAGGCGGCAGAAGCCAGAAGTGACTTTGTAGGCCAGCCCTTCTTTTTTATTTTTAATTGTAAAATGCATGTAACATAAAATTTACCATCTTAGGGGCACCCAGCTGGCTCAGTTAGAAGAGCATGTGACTGTTGGATCTCAGGGTTGTGAGTCTCTGGGTTGAACATAGAGATTACTAAAAAAATAAAAAAGAAAAACTTTTAAAAAATGTATCATCTTAACCATTTTTAAGTGTATGGTTTAGTAGCATTAACTACATTCACATTGTTGTGCAACCACCACCACCATCCATCTCCAGAACTCTTTTCCTCTTGCAAAGCTGAAACTCTGTACCCATTAAATAATAACTTCTCATTTCCCTCCTCTCTTGGTCCTGGGCAAGCACCATTCTAATTTCTGTCTCTATGAATTTGCTTGTCCTAGGTACCTTACAGAAGAGGAATCATATAGCATTTGTCTTTTTACGACTGGTTTATCTCACTTAGCATAATGTCCTCAAGGTTCATCCATGTTGTAGCATGTACTTGAGTTTGTGTAGCATGTGTAGAATTTCCTTGAGTCAGCCCTTCTTTTTTTGTATTTTATTTTATTTTATTTATTTATTTGGCAGAGAGAGAGAGAGAGAGAGAGATCACAAGTAGGCAGAGAGGGGGAAGCAGGCTCCCTGCCAAACAGAGAGCCCGATGTGGGGCTTGACCCCGGGACCCTGAGATCATGACCTGAGCCAAAGGCAGAGGCTTAACCCACTGAGCCACCCAGGTGCCCCAAGAGTTAGCCCTTCTTAAACTCTAATTCTGCTCTTTGGACCTACTTTGATTAGCAAGGTTGTAGACCATATTAAAAATCTCAGGATACAATCTTGAAATCTTAATCTTTGTGCTTTTTTTTTTTTTTTTTTTTTTGCCTTACCTTTCCTAGCTCTTCTACCAGGACACAAGAGCATCCATATTTGTATTGATATCCTAGGGCTGCCATAACAAAATAACATACTGAATGGCTTAAAACAACAGATATTTATCCTCTCACAGCTCTGGAGGACAAAAGTTCAAAATCAAGGTATTGGCAAGGTTAGTTCCTTCGGGAGGCTCTGAGGAAAAATCTGATCCATGCCTCTCTCCTAATTTCTGGTGGTTGCTGGCAATCCTTGGTGTTCCTTGGTTCATAGATTTATCATTGCAATCTTTGCCTTCCTCTTTACATGGCCCTCCCCCTGTGCATCTGTTCTGTGTCTCTGTGTTAAAAATTCCCTCTTCTAATAAGGCCACCAGTCATTGGATTTAAGGTCCAGCCTAATTCAGTATGACCTCATCTTAACTTGATTATATCTGCAAAGATAGTATTTTCTTTTTTTTAACTTATTTTTTATTGTTATTAACATATAATGTATTATTTGCTCCAGGGGTACAGGTCTGTGAATCATCAGGCTTACACATTTCACAACACTCACCATAGCACATACCCTCTCCAATGTCCATAACCCAGCCACCCTATCCCTACCCACTAATCCCCCAGCAACCCTCAGTTTGTTTTGTGAGATTCAGAGTCTCTTATGGTTTGTCTCCCTCCCAATCCCATCTTGTAAAGATAGCATTTTCAAATGAGGTCATATTCATAGGTTCTGAGTGCACATAATTTTGCAGGGAGGACCATTCAGTTCAGTACATTATCACCTTGAAGGGAATTTGGAATTAGAGTTGTTAGAGAAGAAACATAAAGAGGTAGATAATGCTCAGTTTTTTGTTTTGTTTTGCTTCTAACTTAGGCTTTTGTGCAAAGGTAATGCACTTTGACTCTGTCTTTGACTCAAAAGAGAAATCCTTAATTAGAGCAGAACATATTATAATAAAGACTGGAAAGAAAAGAGAGGAAAATAGAGGCCATCTTGTGGGGCTCTCCCCCTACCAAATGCCAGATTCTACTTAACAGTCACTTAATCTGGTCTGGTGGAGGAAAGAGTAGTGGCAGTGACCTTAGAGGAGGTTAAGAGGTCTAAGAAGAAAGGATTGAATGGGGTGGGGACTATGAAGAAAAGCAGGCACAGGGTAAAACCAGTGCCAAGAACTGTTGGTGGCAGCTCAGGGAAGCCCCAGTGAAAAGGACTGCTCCTGGTGTATGTAACAATGGGAGTGGCTACGGCACCTTGCAGGGCAATGCAAAGTAGCAGGCAGGCCCAGAAGAAGTAGGAAATCTGGCCAGAATAAATGAGATTCTGCCAAGAATCTTCAGAAATATCAGGGGAGATGGTGGATTTTCTAAGTGGCTAAGATTTCAGCCATTTTATGAGAATGTTAAAGAAGTAAGAGACCATGTCAGGCTGTACTTTTCGGGTACATCTAGGCAGAAGGCATTTAGATGACTTCTGGATTTGGCCAGCATTATTGCACGTCTTGAAGCCCCACAACACTGACACCCCATCATATTCATTCATTCATTCAACAAATGTTTGTTGAGCATCTACTATGTGCTAGTTTCTGGGGGTGCAGGCATGAATAAGACAGGCAAAATCCCTGCCGTTCTCGGTATTTTCTTCTTGGGAAGAAAGACAGTGAACTAATAATTACATAAAAATGCATGTAGACTCTATGATAGCTTTAGAACTCTTGAGGAGCAAGTAGAATCTTATCTTTTGTATTTCTCCAAAATAAATGAAAACAGGCTTGAGCCTTCATGGGCCAGATTAGCAAAAAATTTAATACCACCCACTTTGGCTCTTCTCTTCCTCTAGCTTATCCAGAAAGCTAAGTCCACAGAGGATTTGACCATAGTCCACAAAGGAGGTTGACCTGATGTCTTTGCCTTAGCAGAGAAAAATCTCTACTGCCACGTCTCAATGCCACAATGTATCACTACTGAACATTGACCTGTTTCCATCTGGAACAGCTGGTCTACTCCAGAGCAAAGCTTAGCTGATTCCACCTTCCAGCACAGGTCACTATGGTCTTTACAGATAATCCCCAAATTGTAACTCTAAGTAACCAGTGTTTCTGGGCTTACCTGTAGCTCTTCTCAGAGACCTCACTGCCCCAGAGGCACAGGGTTCAGATTGAATCAGGTATTTGCCCATCACAGAGCCTTCTTTCCATTCCCTAGGGATTTATCCCAGGCCAAGTGAGGCTTTCCTTTTCAAGCCTCTGAAATTCCCTTTCATAGGCAAAGTAACTTCATTGCCTGCAAGGGTGAAATACCTTCCAAACCTCATCCTCCCAAAGAAGACCAAAGGTGAAATGGGTATTTTATTTGGTTCTTGCTTCCCTTCATTTGTTCCCCATTCTTTTGGTAATAGCACCTTGATTCGGGAAATTTAAATGATCACTTCCCCCACTGATAAAGTCTGGCAGTAAGGTCTACCATAGTATACGCCCTCCTCCGTCAAAGGGTGGGCAGATGACCCAAACTAGACCAGCTGGATCTTGACTGAGACAGGCTTCTCTGAACTCTAATATGAATATGGATCACTTGAGAGTCTTGCAGATTCTGAGTCAGTGAGGCCTGAAATCCTGCATTTCTTAAAAAAAAAAAAAAAACAGATGATGCCAACAGATCACCCTTTGAGCAAAAAGAGTGCAGAGTGGGCAAACAAATGGAATACCTTCATCCAGATGCAGCAAGCCTTAAAAGAATATCAGTCTAGAGCTGCTTTGAATCTGGTCCTCCTTTCTAGAGGAAGAAAGGAAAGGGAAAGCCGGAGGGAGGGAAGTAGAGAGGGAGGGATGTAGTGTGAGGGAGTGAGAGCAATTTCCTTTCTTTCTTTTTTTTTTTTAAGATTTTATTTATTGATTGATCAGAGAGATAAAGAGAGTACAGGCAGGCAGAGTGGCAGACAGAGGCAGAGGGAGAAGCAGGCTCCCTGTGGAGCAACGAGCCCAATGTGGGACTCAATTCCAGGACTCTGGGATCATGACCTGAGCTGAAGGCAGCCGCTTTAAGCGACTGAGCCACCCAGGCATCCCAGCAACTTCCTTTCAATAGGCAACTGGGTCAAAGTACCATTGTTTCTCCCTATAACCAGCACCTAATTTTCAGCCTCTATGTGTTGCTGATGTCATGAAAGACATTCTATTTTGTGAGCACCTTTGGGAGACTATAAAGGCACTTGGGCATCTTCAAGGTGGTTGAAAGTTTCTTTGCCCAGCAACAACTGAAAGAAAACTGGGAAACTATGTGCACAGATGCATGACTGTTCATCTAGTTTTACTGCTTTGGTAAAGAAAGAATGTCTGCATATCACTAAGATTCTTTGCATTAATGTCAGAGTTTCCATTAATAATTGTTTTTGGTTCATTAAGTTGCTGGAAGGCCATGTTTAAAAGATTTAACATTACAAAATGCAGTAGCTTATTAAAGGGTATGTGGCAGAAAGGAGACATGATTAAGGGGTGATCTGAACTCCATGTCCCAAACTCACTGTTCTCATAATTCAGATACACAGCTATAAGACAAAGTACAAGTTTCTCAGTGTGTACCCAAGATATTGCTACTAGCTGATAAGGACGATTCAGAAAGTTTCTCCTTAAAAAAAAAAATAAAAACAAAAACAGCTTTAACTTCTCCATATGGGTTAATCTTTGAATAAAACCTTCAAATGAAGCCCTGGTTCCCAGAGATGGATGAATGCTTAAAGACATAGGCATTATTGTGGATGAGGCCCAGCAGCTGGGAATTCCAGGAAGTGTTCAGCTCTGGTTTCTCCCTGGCAAGGTAACAGGACACTCTTATGGGATTTCCATCTAGGGCCATATTTGGTATGGAGCAGATTCCATAGTGGTGAACGCAAATATATGGGTGAGTTTTGCTTGTCTGCCCTGTTCTCACAATAATAGTTCCAGCTTGCCCAATATTTTGCCCAAATGACTCTGTCTCCAAGGCTCCAATAATTTTCTGACAGTAAATGGTATAAGGTATTATGTTGGCTTGAACTTTGGTTTACAATAGGTTTATTATTCCATATCACATAGTAATTTATTAGAATCCACCCATAAAGATCAAAACTTGAATCTGTAAGACTTCATTCACTAGCATTCAAGATGCTATTTGAGGGTCTCCCCTCAAAATTATTCTTATAAGATTAACAGAAGGCTAGCCCACCTTCATCTCTCCACTTAC
Source organism: Martes martes (assembly GCF_963455335.1). Lineage (NCBI taxonomy): Eukaryota > Metazoa > Chordata > Mammalia > Carnivora > Mustelidae > Martes > Martes martes. Next base: position 44,502,114 of record NC_137897.1, read on the forward strand.
AAATGTGGATTTTGATCAGAATTCTTTGGCTGCAAGTAACAGAAAGTAAGAGAAACTCAGGATTAAAAGGAAGCCTGGACAGACAAAAACCCTTAGGGAATTTGATAATAGCAGAAAATTATTAACAGGGTCCCCCGGTTACTACTCCTAGAAGAAATGAGTGAACACCAAGCATTTTCCCCATCTTTGCATTGCTGGATACAAAGCCCCAACATCCCAATTAGAAAAATAAGCAAGGGATATGAACAGACCATTCACAGATAAGGAAATATGGTGCAGGAATGAGTGTGAGAGACGTTAGATTACCAGGGGTGGTCCCTAACCACAAGGGGTCACATACACTATCAGACTGTGCCCCTAGGGCAGGGCCCAGGTCCCACTCCCCTCACCAGGGCTCCCCATCAAATGCTTTGCATTAAGTAGTTCTTTTAATCCTCACAACAGCCTTGTACTATAAGTATGACTATGTCTCATTCATCCAGTGAGGAAACTGAGGCTCAGAGAAGGGAGGTGGCTGGCTTTAGGTTGTCTGATGGCAGAGCTAAGGCCGCCTCACAGTGGTCATTCCCCCTACACATGCTGCTTTGGCTGCTGTATATGGTTGTGCAGTTTATGCATTTACAAGAATACCCAATCTAGAGGCTAAGTGGGGACTGGGTTGAAATATAATCTGTGATCCACTCAACAAGGATGCTCCCCCTTTGTGAACTTGTGCCCATCCACTAGAAGGGGCTCATTTTTGTAATTTGTCCAGCCGAGAGTGTGCCTCTTTTACTACATTCAGAATACAATACTGTGTTAGTTAGTAACAGCCTTACCTGAGGCATCTCCCTGGGGTAGGTTGTGGAGGGGATGGGCTGGGGTGGCTGGGAAGGATGAGACAACATAGGATAAGAGGCTGTTAGTTTGATAGAGACTGAGGAAAACAAGATGATACCTTGCAGGACACCCAGATAGGTACTCAGAGTAGGAGATTATATATGGAAAAGGACAAGTTAAGGGTATATCCTCTCTCTGGGAATTTACTCAGGCCTATGTGAGCTTCCTGGTTCAATCGGGGCCTGATTTAGGGGGCATCAAAGCTATGGGGGTCTACCTTAGGATCTCAATTTGAGGGCTCCATTGTGGGGGGGGGGTGCTCAGTTTGTGAGGCTCTCCTGGATGGCTAGGTCCTAGATGCAGATGACCCATCCACCACACTGGCCTATCTCTGACCTCCTCATTTCCAACCTTCCTCTCCAGCTACCTCAGCCTCTCACTTTCATGATCACAGCCTAACCCTTATCTTCAGCAAAAAAATGGAACCTCCTCCCCAGATCTCAAGTTCAAACATATCACCCTCTAATAATCATTTCCTGGTCCTCTTGCTGATTTACTTTCATACCTACCTAGCATCAGAATTCTTCAAACACATCTCAACCTCTGATTCTTTCACCCACCACCTTTTCACTGCCCTGCACTCCCCTTGTGCTCTCACTTCCCTCCTTACCTAGTGTGGTAGGCAGAACTCCAAGATGGTCCTCATGATCTCTACCTCCTGGTATTATGCCCTTTCCCTGGCATATGAGCAGGACTTGTGACTTGCTTCTAACCAATAGAATATAGCAAAGGTGATGGGAGATATCTCTATCTATCATCTATCTATCTATCCATCTATCTGATGGGCTTCATCTTGCTAGCATGCAAGGAACTCAACTGCTGGCCTTGAGGAGGCAAGTTGCTATGTTGTGAGCTGCCTATGGAAAGGGCCACATAGCAGGGAGCTTTGGGCAGACCCTAGGATCTGAGAACCTCAGTTCTATAACCACACAGAACTGAATTCTGCCAACAACCATGTGAGATCGGAAGAGAATATGAAGTAATACGTGGCTTCATATGAGACCTCAGCTCTGGCCAAAATCTTGACTGCAACCTGTGAGACCCTGAACAGAGAGCCCAGGTAAGCTGTGCTTGAACTTCTCACATATGGCAACTGTGACATAACTGTGTGTTGTTTTAAGTTGCAAAGTTTGTGGTAATTTGTTATGTAACAATAGAAAACTAATACACTCAGCTTAGATTTCGTTATCCATCATTATAATCACTCCCTTGCAAACTTCTTTACTATTCTGGCCCTTGTGGCCAACAGACCCTAAAGCAACTCCCAGTAATCTCCACTAACAGGTGTTGATTGCCCTGTGTAATCTCCTCCCCGTGGGTGTAAGCAGAATCTGTGACTTGCTTTTAGCCAATAGAATATGACAAGCAATAGGATGTCATTCCCATAAGACTGCACCTTAGCAGATTAGAATTGAAGATGCTCTTACTAGCTTTGAAGAAGTAAGCAGACTTGTTGTGAAAGGGCCCATAGGGAGGATCATGTGGCAAGGAACTTGGTGTCTAGCAGCTGACAGCCATCCCTGCCTGAAAGCTAGCAAGAAAATGAGGACCCCAGTCTTATACCTTCAAGGAGGTAAATTCTTCCAACAGCCCAAAGGAGCCAAGAAGCAGATGTTTTCCCTAGTTTGAGCCTCTAATGAGACTGCAGTTCTAGTTGACATCTGTATTGCAGCCTGATGAAACCCTAGAGAAGACCAAGCTAATTTATTCCTAGACTTCTGATACATAGAAATTGTGAGATAATAAATGCATTTTGTTTTAAGCCTCTAAGTTTGTGATGATTTGTTCCATAGCATAGGAAACTAATGTAGCCCCTCCCTCCCATCTTAATACTTGCCTGGCCAAACACAACCTGGGTTAGTCAAAATGCCTCACCCACTCTACATCTGTATCTGAGAGGCTGAATGTTATTAGAGAAAACAAAAAACCACAAAACAAGTCAGTTGATTTCACTCTAAATCATTGATTGCAGACCTCAAATGGGCATTAATAGCATAGCAATCCTGTTATGCTCACTTCTGCACTTTCAGAGATTACTATTTTATACCTTCTCTGCTCCTCCCAAACCTCCCACATTCCAGTCTCTGTTCTCACCTTCAGCTTGTTGGTTTCACATGACCTTCCATTAAGAAGATAGCTGCATTCAAATGGAAATTCCCTTATCTCACCACCAGATCTACAATCCTCTCTGCACAGAACTTCCTTTACTTCTGACTTGTCACGTGAAGGAACTAACCCTCTTCATATCAAACATCAGTCCTTTCAGTTCTTTACACTTCGTTCACCTACTCAAGGTCTTTACTCCTTTAGCTACTCCCATCTCTCCCGGATCACCAGGTTCTCCTCTTTTGGGCTGTCCCCATTAGTGCATGAATGTGCTCTGTTATCTACCATTTTTAAGTCCTCCTCGAATTCCATGAGCCCCTCCTGCTACTGCCTAGTTCTCTCTTCCTTTCATAGCAAAACTTCTCAAGACATGGATTACACATTGCTGTCCCCATTTCACCTCCCATTCACTTTTCAGCTAACTCCAGTCTGGTTTTGCACCTCTCCATGAAACCTGCTCTTGTCAAAGTCACCGAAGACTTCATGTTGTCAAACCCAACAGATGAGTACTTGTCTTTGCTCATCCTAACTGTGCTCTCAGTAGAATCTGACATGGTCAGTCAACCAGTTCCTCTTTCTAGAAACATGTCTGTGTCTTCTCATCCTCTCTCACTAGCCTCTAAATGTTGACATTCTGAGCTTGTAGATGGATTGCCCCTTGTTATCTCCACTTGAATACCTAATAGGCACCTCAAATTGAACATCTTTAAAACATAAATCTTGGGGGCGCCTGGGTGGCACAGTGGGTTAAAGCCTCTGCCTTCAGCTCAGGTCATGATCCCGGGGTCCTGGGATCCAGCCCCGCGTCGGGCTCTCTGCTCAGGGGGGAGCCTGCTTCCCTTTCTCTCTCTCTCTGCCTGCCTCTCTGCCTACTTGTGATCTCTCTCTGTCAAATAAATAAAAAATTAAAAAAATTAAAAAAATTTTAAAAACCCATAAGTCTTGGTATTTTCCCCAAGTCTTTTCCTCCCACCACCTTTCTCTACCTCAGTACAACTACCAGTTACTAAATTAGAAAACTGAGAATCATGCCTTTCCCTCAACTCCTCCACACTCAGTAGTACTTACAGCATACTATGGGTTTTATCTCTAAAACTTGTCTTGAATTTGTCCACAGGTCTCTGTCTCCACTATCACTAACCTACACCAAACTACCATTGTCTCTTATCTGAACTATTGTAAGAGCTTTCTGACAGGTCTCTTGCTTCCACTTTTGCTTCTCTATAATTCAATTTCTTCTCCTGGACTAATAAGGCCCTTGCTGGTGTCACACGCCTCACCTCCTGTATCACTTTTCCTCTCATACTAAGTTCCATTATCCTTGTCTTTGTGCATGTTACCTTTGTTGGAACCATCTTCTTCTGGCCTCCTACCCTCTCCTTATAAAAACAACTTAAATGTTACATCCAGCATTTTTCCTGACCACCATATTAAAAACTGTTCCTCCCTCACCTGTTATCCTACTTGAATGTAAGCTCTGTGAAAACAGAGCCTTGTTAGCGCAGAGCTTAGTGTAGTGCCTGGCACATATTCAGCATTCCATCAGTATTTGGTGAATGAATGAATGAATGAATGAATGAGACACTGAGGATTTAAGTGCAATGTACTTCAATGTGAGGACTGAGATTGGCATGAAAGACAAAATACTCTGGACAATTAAGAGGGTATTTTTATTCAGCCTATTACAGTAGAGAGATCATACACTAATGAGAAATGTCTTTTTTTTTTAAAAGATTTTTATTTATTTATTTGACAGGCAGAGATCACAAGTAGGCAGAGAGACAGGCAGAGAGAGAGAGGTGGAAGCAGGCTCCCCGCAGAGCAGAGAGCCCGATGCGGGGCTCGATCCCAGGACCCTGGGATCATGACCTGAGCTGAAAGCAGAGGCTTTAACCCACTGAGCCACCCAGGCGCCCCAACTAATGAGAAATGTCTTAAAGGAAAGAAAGGGAGACTGAAATTTTATGGAGGCAAGTAGACAGTTAAGGAGTGGACAGTTAAGGAGTTAAGGAGTCTTACAGGGTGATTAGGAAGAAAAGGGACAGGTCTTATCTGAGTCACTGAGGAAAGGGGGAGCTGAGTCTTATCTCAGAATATGTGAGAGCAGGGAAGTCCTTGGTAGTTAGCCCTTTCTCAGAGCCCAAAGTGTGGAGGAGTTTTGGACCATGGCTATTTTCCAGGAACACAGGGCTCAGATAAGTTCCAACATTGTCACTGGTTGTCTCAATTTTAGTACAGGACCTTGATCTGAAAATTTCATCTGTGGAATCAGTTTGGGGGCCTCACTCTGAGGGCCTATATTTGGGTTCAGTCTGAACAACTTGAGTGGACCACCTAGAGCTATAATTGGAGGTGATTTTGGAGTCTTAGCCTGAGGGACTTGATCTTGGGACCTCAGTTTAGCAGATAGACTTCAGGGAGATTTATCTGGGAATTCCACTCTGGAGAAACAGTTTGGAGGCTCCAATTGGGGGATTTTGTCTACTAGGTTCAGTGAAGAGGTTTACTCTGGATGTAATGTGCTAGCTCCATCCAGTGGTTAATTCTGAGGTTGGTAAGGAGTTTGATTTTGGGGGGGAGGCTCAGAGTGTGGCCTCAGTATAGGGATCTGAAACTTTGTTCTGCAAACTATCTCTTTTGCACAATCTGGGAAATTTCTTCAGGGAGCTCAGGCAGGATATTTATTCTAGAGACATAATTTTGGGGGGTTTGGTCTAGAAACTGAAACACTTACTTTATGGTTGCCTGTCTAAGGGCTAAGGCACTACTAGCTTAGTACTGGGGGTCAGTCTCACTGTATTGGTCAGTCAGGAGCTCTGTCTGGATCACTCATTGTTAGGTGCTCAGCATCAGGATTTGGGCTTAAAATGCTGAGTCATTGTGGATCAGACTTCAGCCCAACCAAGGACGCTCCACCAGCATCAGATGCAATTGCACATAATAGAGAGCCAGCAAATACTGATGGTTCAAACAAGATAGAAGCCTTTATTTCTCTCATGTAAAAACAGTCCCAAGGAACTGCCTCACTCTTCCATTTAAATCTTACTGCCAAAGCTTATATCACATGGCCATCAGTTGCAAGGGATACAGGGAAATATAGTTTTTAAGCTGGACTTATGTCCACTTAGCTAAAAATATGGGTTCCGTTCCAAAGGAGAAAGGGAAAATGTAAGTTGGAATGTGAAGCTAGCAGCTTTGTTGCACAGATATCTCAGCCTGGGATTCTCAGTCTGAGCCCCTGATTCTGTGGATACCATTTTGAGAACTCATTCTGGGGATATTAATTTAGGGTCTGAGAGATTGGAGGTTCATTTTGGGGAATCAGTTTCATGATCAAAGTTGGGGGACCGTGGTCTAGAAGCTTACTTTAAAGGATTTAGTTCAATTTCTGAGTCTGGGGACAGTCTGGTAGAATCAGTCTTCAGATTCCCATTCTTGGTTTTCCATTCACAGGAAGTTCAGTCTGGGGGTGCTCAAACTAGGGGATCATTCTAGTATTTCAATATGAGAGTTCAGTCTGGGACCCTGATTTTTTATGTTTTACCTCTGGGTTCAGTCCAGGATGTGTCTAAGCCTCTTGAATTGCCAGTCTGGTGCTTCATTCTGGGCCTCGGGTTTGTAAGCCCAGCTTCTGGAGGCTCAATCTAAGAGAACTAGCTCAATTTGGAGGATCAGCCTTTACTCATGACTTTTAGGATTCAGTGTGGGGCCCTTAGTCTGAACTAACAAGGACCCCCTCTCTCTGCATGCCTGTGTGGAGATCCATTTTTGATATATGTCTTAGGAGCTCTAACATTGGGAGCTCAGTCTGGGGGCTTGTGTGGGAGCTTCCTCAAGGGAGTCAGTTAAATGGATAATCTAGGAACTCATTCTGGGGCAGTTAGACGGGGGCTCAGTCTTGGAAGTTAATTCTGCAAGCATAAACCTAAAGTTTTGAGAGTGGGTGTTCAATCTGGTAGCCTCTGGAGTTCCACCTGGATTGCTCCCTCTCCCATAGAAGTCTGAGGACTCAAACTGGGATATTAGTTTGAGGCTGAGACCTTATTAGCTCATCTGGGAACACCGTGGCTCCTGATCTCATTCTGTAGGTTCATTCTAAAAATGAAAGCTCAGTCTGGAGCAATTAACCACATAGTCTCATGCCCAGGGGCTTGTGTTAGTCTTGAGAAGCAAATACCAAGATGGGATTAAGTGAGCAAGATTTTATCAGGGGAAATGCCCATGACAGAAAATGGGGTAGTTGCCATGGAAGGCTGAGAGCCATCAGAACACAACGTAGTCTGACCCATAAAAGAAGAGAAGGGGGGAAGATTGAACAGAAGTGTTTTAGACAGCTGTGTAGTACAAGGAAGTTTTGGTAAGGCTGTCTGGGACTCCTGAACCAAAGTCATCAAAGTATCTCGGCCATACTCAAGCTAGGAGTAGCTTGTGGGAAGCATGGTCTTTGCAGAAATGTAGGGATGGATTTCAGAACACAGCAGCTGGGGCACTTGATTAGTTATGCTCCCTAACGTCTAAAAAGTCTATGAGAGGGACTCCCGGGTGGCTTGGTTGGTTGGGCGTCTGCCTTCGACTTGGATCATGATCCTGGAGTCCTGGGATCGAGCCCTGCATTGGGCTCCGTGCTCAGCGGGGAGTCTGCTTCTCCCTCTCCTGCTGCCTCTCCCCCTGCTTATGCTCTATTTCTGTCTCTCTCAAATAAATAAATAAAATCTGTTTGAAACAAAAGAATATTTAAGAATAAAAATAAAATAAGTAAAATAAAAAGTCTATGAGATGCTTTCTCATGGCTACCACTGGATACATACTGGTGGTTCTCTCTGGGGATTCCCTCTAGGGCTCATTCTGGGTATGTTATTTGGGAGCTCAGACTTAGGTTTTCATTCTGGAGGAACTTGTTTCAGAACATGAGCTGACTTTATACTTTCAGTGAGGAGATGTATCTGTGGCCTCAGCATGTGAGGGGTCCTTCTGGGAACTCAGGCTTGGACCACCTCCAGATATCATCCCTATCCTCCTTCGAGTAGCTAAATTTAGGGTCTCAATCCCATACCTCTGCCTAGAAGTTCATTATGGGGACATGACGTTGAGGGCTTAAACACTGAGAGTTAACTCTTGAAACATCCAAGGATTCGATATGGAAGACTGATTTTTGATCTAAGATATGACTGAGCCTCTCACCAAGTGATTGCCAGACTCAAGGCTCAGTGTGGGTGGCTGAGTCTGGCCGCTTTGGGACAATCAGATTTTGGGAGTTCAGTCCAGAATATTTTATCCCAAGGAACCAAGCCTAGGGGATCTCAGTATGATAACCTCACCTGGGATCTCTGTGTGGTGGGCTCTGTCTTGGGATTCCAGGCTGGGTTCTAGTCTGAAAATTTCCATCGAACCTGCTGCATTTAAATACTAGCAGTTCAGTTTGGCAACTCAATCTGTGTTTTAATCTTGGATCTTAGTCTCAGGTCTCATGTTGGGAATTGAGTTTAGGCTTAGGCTTTAGGAGTTCAGTCTTTACCATGTTAATTTGGTCCTCTTCATCTAGGCTTAATCTAGTCTGAAATGTTCGCTCTAGAATAGGGTCTAGAGTAGGAGTAGAGTAAGTGTCATGCAGAGAATTTAAGTGTAGATTTAGATGTGAAAAAAATACATCTTATCTTCTAACCTCCAATGAAATTAGGCATTTCTTTCTTTCTTTCTTTCTTTTTTAAATTTTTATTTATTTTTAAAATTTCTTTTCAATATTCCAGAATTCATTGTTTATGCACCACTCCCAGTGCTCCAAGCAATACGTCCCCTCCACAATACCCATCACCAGGCTCAACCAACCTCCCACCCCTGTCCCCTCCAAAACCCTCAGTTAGTTCCTCAGAGTCCACAGTCTCTCATGGTTCGTCTCCCCCTCCAATTTCCCCCAACTCCCTTCTCCTCTCCATCTCCCCACATCCTCCATGTTATTCTTTATGCTCCACAAATAAGCAAAACCATATGATAATTGACTCTCTCTGCTTGACTTATTTCACTCAGCATAATCTCTTCCAGTCCTGTCCATGTTGATACAGAAGTTGGGTATTCATCCTTTCTGATGGAGGCATAATACTCCATAGTATATATGGACCATATCTTCTTTAACCATTCGTCCGTTGAAGGGCATGTTGGTTCTTTCCACAGTTTGGTGACTGTGGCCATTGCTGCTATGAACATTGGGGTACAGATGGCCCTTCTTTTCAGTACATCTGTATCTTTGGGGTAAATACCCAGTAGTGCAATTGCCGGGTCATTGGGAAGCTCTATTTTTAATTTCTTAAGGAATCTCCACACTGTTTTCCAAAGTGGCTGCACCAACTTGCATTCCCACCAGCAGTGTAAGAGGGTTCCTCTTTCTCCACATCCTCTCCAACACATGTTGTTTACTGTCTTGTTCATTTTGGCCATTCTAACTGGTATAAGGTGGTATCTCAATGTGGTTTTGATTTGAATTTCCCTGATGGTTAGTGATGATGAACATTTTTTCATGTGTCTGTTATAGGCATTTCTTTCAATAATAAATGTAGGTAACCAACCACAGTAGTATTAGCAATAATATTAAATTTGTCACCAACACACAGATATTTTTCATAGCAGATCTTTTTTAAAGAAAGATTTATTTTATAGAGGGGAAGGGGCAGAGGGAGAGGGAGAGAGAATCTTGAGCAGACTCCCTGCTCAGTATGGAACTCAATGCAGGGCTTGATTTCACAACCCTGAGATTATGACCTGAGTAAAACTAAGATCAGATGCTTAACTGACTGTACTATCCAGGCACCCCTCATAACAGATCTCTTAAAATGTTATTTACAGTCGGGCACCTGGGTGGCTCAGTTGTTAAACACTTGTCTTCAGCTTGGGTCATGATCCTGGGGTCCTAGGATTGAGCCCTGCTTCAGGATCCCCGTTCAGCAGGAAGCCTGCTTCTCCCTCTTCCGCTTCTCCTGCTTGTGTTTCCTCTCTTGCTGTCTCTCCCTGTCAAATAAATAAATAAAATCTTTTTAAAAGATGTTATTTACAGTCATTAATTTGAAATCGCAAGAGTCATTTAACTACTAACCTGCTAGTAGAGCGTTGTATTTAAGGCATTAATAAAAAATGTATATTACAATTAGTTTTGTAATGTTTTGATAACTATATTTTATTTTATTTATTTATTTTTATTATGTTAGTCACCGTACAGTACATCATTAGTTTTTGCTGTAGTGTTCCATGATTCATTGTTTGCGTATAACACCCAGTACTCCATGCAGTATGTGCTCTCCTTAATACCATCACCGGGCTCATTGATCCCACCACTCCTCTCCCCTCTCTAAAAGCCTCAGTTTGATTCCTGGAGTCCATAGGCTCTTATGGTTCATCTCCCCCTCTGATACACCTCCTTTCATTTTTCCCTTCCTTCTCCTAATGTCCTCTATGTTATACCTTATGTTCCACAAATAAGTAAAACCATATGATAATTGTCTTTCTCTGTTTGACTTATTTCACTTATAACTATATTTTAATATAATTGGTTTCCTTTGTAATGTAAATTTTATTTTTATGCATTTAAAAACATTAATCTGGGAAGGGACATATTGGTTTCAACAGATTGCCAGATGGATTCAAGGCACAGAAAAGAGGAAGTCTGTCACTTAGTATACTTAAACTTGGACTTCAGTCTCAAGGCTAAATCTCAGGGTTCATTCAGAGGTCTTGGTTTGTTGGAGCCCAGAGTGGAGTCCCAAGCATGGGTATTTCTAGAAGATCTACTGTGATATTGTGATTTATAATAAAAATATGTATTTGAGGGGCGCCTGGGTGGCTCAGTGGGTTAAAGCCTCTGCCTTCAGCTCAGGTCATGCTCTCAGGGTCCTGGGATCAAGCCCTGCATCGGGCTCTCTGCTCAGCGGGGAGCCTGCTCCCCCCATCCCCGCCTGCCTCTCTGCCTACTTGTGATCTTTGTCTGTCAAATAAATAAATAAAATATAAAAAATATAAATTAAAATATGTATTTGGCCTTTGAACCCTTTCCTGGCACAGAGCTCCTAAAATCTTTGTAATTTCTTAAGTGATGAGAATGGTGAAAGGTATCTATGGCTATGTTGCCTGTAGAGCTACCCTGTGATTACAAGTTTGGAAGTTTCAGTTTCACCCCTCAACCTCCTGGGGGGGGAGGAGAGGGGCTGGAGGTTGAATTCAATCACCAATGGCATTGCAGACACCACTGCCCTGGAACCTCCCATGTCACCAGTCATGGTCAACCCCACCATGCACATTGCTGTGGGTGGTGAGCCCTTGGGTCACGTCTCCTTTGAGGTAAGGGACCTGGAAACCAAGAAGTGACTACTCATCTGATTCATAAATCTATTTTAACAGATTGGAGCTGTTTGCAGGCAAAGTTCCAAAGACAGCAGAAAACTTCCATGCTCTGAGTACTGGGGAGAAAGGATTTGGTTATAAAGGCTCCTGCTTTCACAGGATTATTCTGCGATTTCTGTGCCAGGGTGGTGACTTCACATTCAATAATGGCACTGGTGGCAAGTCCATCTATGGGGAGAAATTTGATGATGAGGGTTTCATCCTGTAGCACACAGGTCCTGGCATCTTGTCCATGGCAAATGTTGGACCCAACATGAAGAGTTGCCAGTTTAGATTATTGGTTTATTATCAAAGGATATAACTCAGGAACAGCCAGATGGAAGAGATGCATAGTGCAAGGTGCGTGGAAGGAGCAAGGAGCTTTCATGCTCTCTCTGAATCTCCCTGTGATCATTAACCCAGAATGAGTACTTTGGGACCAGGAATGGCAAAACCAGCAAGAAGATCACCATTGCTGACTGTGGACGAATCTAACAAATTTGACTTGTGTTTTCTCTCAACTACCAGATCCTTCCTTCTGTAGCTCAGAGAGCACCTCTTCACCTCCAGCTGCTCAAAATATCCTATAATCTTTGTGCTCTTGTTGCAGTTCTGTGGGTTCTATATTTTCCTTACTCCAAGTCTAGCTGGATTGCAGGGTGAAGTTTATGATTATGAAATAAAGACTAAACGACACCACCACCAACAGATCACTAATGTCCAAAGATTCAATCAATCATGCCTAAGTAATGAAGCCTCAATAAAAACCCTGTCAGAGAGCTTCAGTTTGTTTATCTATCTATCTACACCCAGTGTGGGTCTCCAACTCATGGCCCCAAGATCAAGAGTCACATGCTCTTCTGACTGAGCCAGCCAGGCAACCCTAAACTGATGATCTAGTAAGTAAAATGTTTCTCTGAGTTCTGTGAGCCCCTGTAGCAAATTAAATGAACCAGAGGATGGGGTTTTTGTTCCCTCCCATATATAGCCTTTTGGTCAGAAGCACAGGCAACAACCTGCACTTGTATTTGGCATGCGATTTGTGTATGTTGGAGGGTGGGGCGCAGATTTGTAAGACTAAACTTTTAACCTGTGGGATCAGAGGCTATCTCCAGGTAGGCAGTATCAGAAGTAAGTTGAATTGGAAGACACATAGCTGATGTCAGAGAATTACTTGGTGGTGTGGGAAAAACCTCCACAACACCCTGGAACGGGTGACCAGCATCTTACCTACTCTCTCCAAATATATTTGAAGCCTTAGTCTGGAAACTCATGCAGAGGTGATTAATCTCAGTATCTTTGCTTGGGCTTATTTGAACTCAATTTAAGTTCCTGAGTCTGTTGGAATGAGTATCAATTGCTGTGTAGGAGTTTATGCTTTACAAAGTTATCAGCCTGGGAATGCTCATGGTTATCATTTCACACCATGTTGTTTTCTGCCTCTGTGTCTTTGTATATACATTGTTTCCTCAGCAGGAAAGTCTCTTTCTCTCTCTTTATTTAGTAACACACCCCACCACCTGGCAAAATTCCACTCAAACTTTTAAGAATCAGCTCAAGTGTCATCTCTGAGAGCCTGCCACAAGCCCCCAGGCTGGGTCAGGGGCTCCCTCTGCTGGATTCTCATGAGCCCCTGTGCTCCCTTCTCTAACATTGCACTGAGATGGATTTATTATAGAACAATAAAGCTTAAGCCTCAGCACCCCATACTTACACATGCCACTTCTGAGTCCCTGATTATTGAGCGTAGTCAATTTGAAGAGCATTTACGATTTGTCATTGCACAAGAACAGTTAAAATACCCTGAAATTTTATAGCTCACATGTAAAAAAAAAAAAACAAAACAAGAGGTTTCCCCAAATTTGACAGCAATCTTAAAATTTACCTCACTAATAACAAATTGTGAAGTTGACATTTTTCTAAATTACTAATAAAGATTTTTATCAACTGAATGACATTGAATTCAATTGAATTCTTTGTATTCTCTCTAGAAAATGTTATTATAAAATAATTGTCATATTTATTTAGAGGAGGGTATCAAGGAGCTTGTAACCAAAAGAAATATTAGTGGGGAGATGAGTCAAACAATTGATAAAAATATTTTATTTGAGGGGTTTGAGAATGTTTATGGTATTTGTCAGTTTTTAAAAAGTTTTGTAATTTGTAACATTTGTGATTTCTTTTATAAATCTGAAGCAATACCTTCATACCTAATTTGTACCATTTCTCTTAAAGACAGTTTGCAGAATTCTATCTGCTTCAGGTCCTTTAACACCTAGATTAATCCAGAGCACTGATAATTCTCTAGGGTCCTTGGCCAGTCTTGCATGATGGACTGTAAACTCCTTAGTCATTTGATCAAACCCACGCATGACACAGCAATATTCAGTAGGGGCCCAGGCACAGAAGTGACAGTATTGTTTGTTAACATGGTCTAGTCCAAAGTTTGCAATCCTTGCTGTGAGAGGGAATCACCTATGCTATTTTTCTAAGAACAGCTTTATTGAGATATTATTTATAAGCCATAAATTTCACCCATTTAAAGTGTAAAATTCAATGGTTTTTAGTATATTTACGGCATTGTGCAACTGTATTAGTTTGCTAGGGCTACCATAACGAAATACCAGACTGGTGGCTTTGACAACAAAAATTTATTTTCTCAAAATTCTAGAACTTCGAGATCAAGGTGTCAGCAGGTTTGGTTTCTTCTGAGGCCTTTCTCTTTGGCTTGCAGATATTTACCTTCTGTGCACATAGCCATTTCTCTGTGCATCTTATGTCTCTCTCTATGCCCTAATATCCTTTTCTTACAATGAAACAAATTGTATTGGATTAGCGTGTACCTCTAGGGCCTCGTTTTACCTTATTTACCTCTTTAGAGGCTCTGTCTCCAAATACAGTCACATTTTGAGGTATTGGGTCTTAGCACTTCAACATATGAATGGAAGGGATGACACACAACTCAGCCCTCAACAGCAACCATCACACATCTAATTCTAGAACATCTTCATCTCCCCGCCAAAGAACATCTTCATCTCCCCATTTCCCCCCTCCCCAAAGCCTGGGCAACCATTAACCTATTCTCTATCTCTGTAGATTTGCCTATTCTGTACATTTCATATTACTTTTTTTTTTTACTTATTTGACAGAGAGAGAGATAGCGAAAGCAGAAACATAAGCAGGATGAGTGGGAGAAGCAGGCTCCCCACGGAGCAGGGAGCCCAATGCTGGGCTCAATCCCAGGACCCTGGGATCATGACCTGAGCCAAAGGCAGATACTTAACAACTGCGCCACCCAGGCACCCCTGTACATTTCATATTAAATGGTATTATACAATATGTAGTCTTTTTTGGCTCGTTGGTAGTGATGTCACCTTTTTCATTCCTGATTTCAGTAATTTGAGTCTTCTTTTTTACTTAGTCAACGTAGCTAAAAATTTGTCAATTTTGTTGATCTTTTCAAATAATCAACTTTTGTTTCATGATTTTCTCTATTGCTTTTGTTTTCTATTCCAGGTGTTTTCTGTCCTATCTTTATTATTTCCTTCCTTCTGCTTGCTTTTGGATTACTTTGTTCTTCTTTTTCCAGTTTCCTAAGGTGAAAGGTTAGGTTATAGATTTGACATCTTTCTTCTTTTTTAATATAGGTGCTTATAACTATAAAACTCACTTTATTTTTTTTTTAAGATTTTATTTATTTATTTGACAGAGCTCACAAGTAGGCAGAGAGGCAGGCAGGGGTGGTGGGAGGGGGAAGCAGTCTCCCTGTTGAGCAGAAGCCAGCGGATGCAGGGCTCGATTCCAGGTTCCTGAGACCATGACCTGAGCGGAAGGCAGAGGCTTAACCCGCTGAGCCACCCAGTTGCCCTAAAATTCACTTTAAGCATTGTTTTAGCTATATTTCATAAATATTGGTGTGCTGTGCTTTCATTTTCATTCATTTCAGTTTGTTTCCCAGTTTCCTTCATGATTTTTTCATTGACCCATTTGTTATTTAGAAAGGTGTTAATTTCCACATATTTGTGAATTTCACAAATTTCTTTGTTATTAATTTTTTATTTCACTCCATTGTGGTGGGAGCACCAATTTTGTGTGATTTCAACTCCTTTCAATCCATTGAGGCCTGCTTTACAACTTATCATATGGTTTGTCATGGAGAATGTTCTATGTGCACTTCAGAAAAATGTATATTCTGTTGTTGCTGTTGGATGCAGTGTTTTAGATGTTACAACGTTTTTTTTTTAACGCAAATTTTAAGGCTATGCTCCCTGGGGTTGATTCCTCTGCCCCAAGGCCTGGAATCTGTGTCTTTATTAAGTTCCCCACACCTTTCAAGAACCCATGGCCCCGCGCGACCTCCACTCCTGGCTTCCTTTGGTTTATTACGTAGGAGTTAACTGCGGTGATGTCATTCATTGCTCTGATAGACTTTTCTATTGCTCTAGTCTTGCTGCCAGGTCCGCGGAAAGGCACATCTGCGTTCTCAGGCTCGGCTTTCGGCTCATTTGGTCTGGGCTGTGCTGCGCAGCGATTGGGCCTCCTGGGCATCCCGTGGCCAGAGGACGGATGATGGCAGGAGCTGGGGAAGATTCGCGGGCGCTCTTCGGGGCTGGCGTCCGCGCGGCGCTGGAAGCCTGGCCGGCCTTGCAGGTGAGTAGGGCCACGGCTAGGATAAAGGTTAGTGTCTGGGGCAGAACAAGAGTTGGCTGGACAACGCGCCTGAGGCGCCACTGGGCGGCATAAGCAGCCAACCCTACACCACCTCAGGCCGGCTTCCAGGCTGACGTGGTGGGCTCTGGCCTGTGTTCGCAGATCGCTGTGGAGAATGGCTTCGGGGGCGTGCACAGCCAAGAGAAGGCCGAGTGGCTGGGGGGTGCAGTAGAGGAGTACTTCTTCCGCAATGGTGAGTGAATGTGAGGCGCTACGACCTGTCTTTGGGGGCGTGGGGAGGAGGAGGCGGGTCCTGTAGAGCGCGCACTTCCTGTTGAACAGTTGTGGGATGGTACCTAACTAAGGTCGAGGTGGAATGAATACAGGCCTTGGGAGTCAGAATCTTGAGTTCTGATGCCTTAGAGGCTGTGTCATTGACCTGCGGTATCACTCTGGACAAGTTGTTTTATCTGAGACTCCGTTTCCTAATGTCTAAAATAGGTATTAAAGTATCCACCTCAGCACTGTCCAGTAAAAATACAATGCAACTCACATCATGTCATTTAAAATTTTCTAGCAGGCGCTTCAACAAAGTAAAAAGAAGCAGATGAAATTAATGTTACTGAAGTCAGTATATCTAAAATATCTCAACAGGTAATCAGTATAAAAGATAACTCATGAGATATTTTACATCCCTTTTCAGTATCAAGTTTTCAAAATCTGGTGGGTATTTTACAATTTTAGCACCTTCTCAATTTGGCATAGCCACATTTTGAGTGCCACATTTGAGTAATGACTTTTGGTTATTTGGACAGCAAAGATCTACACCTTTGATGTGTCTTTAAGGTCATGTAAGAATAAGGGACCCTGCAGAGGGTCTTTTGCATAGTAAGATTTTTACAAAATTCTTTATTCAGGTTTTTTTCTTTTGGTTTTGTAGATGACATTAGACAGAGTTATCACGAGGAAGTTTGCCATCTAGTGATGGATCCATTTAAGTAAGTAGGCGTTTACAGTCGGGGTGATGTTCTAATAAGGATGAGCTCAGGGTGCTTGGGTAGCCTGAGACTGAGGAGGAGGCTTCCTTTGGAGATTGTTCAGGGAGGTAGTGATTGGCTTGAGTCTTAAGGGATGAAAAGGAGTTAACTAGGTGGGGGAGACAGAGCAACACACAAATAAGTTCTGTGGTATGAGAAGATTATGTGTTATATTTGGAAAGTGGCAGGGAGCTCAGTATTGGAGTAAGGGTGTGTGTGCGCTTGTGAGTGTAGGTAGGAGTGGTTGAGAATGAATCTGGGGGGTGGGGAGGCCCTGGGAAGAGGTTAAGACGTGGAAGATGTTACATGCCTTTGGTTTGTCTGTTAGGCCAGTGTTTGCCAAAATGCAGGCTATGGAATAATAGTTCTGTTAGATGTTCAGTGAAGAAAAAGCTTCTCCAGTCAAATTATGTAAGAACTTTTCTTCAGCTCCTCCTTAGGAGTCACAGTAATCATTAACATAATAAAAGCTTGGCTAACGATAAGAATCACAAAAAAGAAGCCTGTTTTCCTTTGTTTCTTGTTAGCTTTCTATGGATAGCTTTCTTTAAAAACCAGCAGGACAGCTATTCCTGAAAAGCAGGATATGAAACACTGCTGTAGGTGATGAAAATTCATGGG
This sequence comes from Martes martes, assembly GCF_963455335.1. Taxonomy (NCBI): domain Eukaryota; kingdom Metazoa; phylum Chordata; class Mammalia; order Carnivora; family Mustelidae; genus Martes; species Martes martes. Next base: position 44,519,771 of record NC_137897.1, read on the forward strand.
CCCTTTCTAAGGTGAGTAATGGGATGAGATTTGTTGACTAGAAAGTTCAGAAAATAATCGGTGTGGAGCATGGACTGGAGAGGGAAAGACTGATGAGAAGGTTATTTCCGTGTAGAAAATAATGAGGCCTGAACTAGGGCAGTGGCAATAGCAATGGATTGGGGCCTTGGAGATTGTTTGGCCGTGAAGAGGAGGGAAAAAGGAGGCAGGTTTTGGGTTTGAGTCACTGGGTGGATTAGGTGCCTTACATGGAATAGAGGAACCCTGGAGGACAAGAAGTAGGTTTGAAGTGGTAAGATGATGAGTTTGGCTTTGGATGTGGAGGGCCTGAGGCATCTGTGAAATTGGTAGAGTGGTTTGTGTTGGAGACGGCTTTGGGGGATATTAGATGAGAGTGCTAGGGAAAGTCAAGGGAGTTAACGAGCTCTCCCAGAGGGAAGGGAGAGTGAGGAGCTTTGTGGAAGACCGTCTTGAGTAATTCTCTAATTCAGAAAAAGTGGAGCAGGGGCCCAGAAGGTAACTGAAGCCTAGATGGTGGAGATTAGCCAGAATCACACAATAGGATGTTGATATCAAGGCTATGATGATTTCATCATTGGAAGTACTTAACATCCATTTTTTCTTATCTATCCCGTTCAGTGGACCCACAGTTGTGAAGGGTTTCTACATTTCAGAAACTTCAGCCCTTGAGTGATGGAAATTAACATGGATTATGGGTCTCTTCTATGCTAGGCATTATTTAGGGGACTCCTCATAATAGACCTTCAAGAAGGCCGCTGTTAGCCCCACTTTGTAGATGAGAAAACAGGCACAGAGATAAGTAACTTGTTCAAGGTCACAGAGAGGAGGCCAATTAAAATAGGTCAGATGAAAGAGGATAAGTGTGATCGGGATGCTTTGGGAATAAGAGGGATTGGTAGGATGCAGGAGATTGGAAATGAGATATTTATGTTTAGCGTTTGTTTGTTTGGTTTTTAAGAATCACATAAAAACCTGGAGTACAGAGCACTTCAATGAATAAAAGGCTCACTGTTGGGGCCTTTACCCACCAATCGGATGTGGACCCACCAAGTAGGTATTGAATAGTAGTGGGCATGAGTGATTCAGGTGGCTGGTCTTTGCTTTCCTACTAGCTGACTTGGAGCTAGATGAGGTGGAGGACTTCCTCGGGGAGCTCATGACGAACGAATTTGATACGGTTGTGGAGGATGGAAGTCTGCCCCAGGTGAGCATATTGTGGACTAACTCCCATTTCCCTGCCTGTAGTCCTTCTTCTCCCTGTCTGTTTGTTTTTAGGCCAAGACCTTGGGTCTGACCATTCTTTTCTTGAGTCCTGTGCAAGAACCTTCTGTGACTCCCTTTTGCCTAAAGAAAAAAGTCTAGTCTTCCTAGGTCTTTCCAAACTCTGCCTCTTCTCTTTAATTTCTCTCCATACAACATTCTCAATCAGATCCATTCTTCACCTCCATCCCAAAGGCAGGTCAGGCCAGGTACATTTCCACCCGTTCTGGTTAACATTTTCCCCATCAAGCCCTGCTGGGATTGCCTTCCCTTTTACCTCTTCTGTCTTTTAAACCGAGTTCTAGTGCCTTCCTTTGCTAGGAAGTGCTCCTTCCATACTTTAGGCTCTTACCTGGGTCCTTCATATATGGTTCCTTCAGTAGTGAACTCCTTGGGGAAGAAAGAGCCCCATTCTCTTCTGGAAAATTCCAAACCCCTCCCTACTCTTGCTGCAAACACATGTGGGTTGTATTGTAGGTTCTCAAAAAAATCCAAGCTAGTTGAATGTTTTCTTGGTAGGTGAGCCAGCAGCTACAGACCATGTTCTACCACTTCCAGAGGGGTGATGGGGCTGCTCTGAAGGAGTTGGCCTCTCACATTACCCAAAGAAAGTACAGGGTCAGAGCCACTGCAGTTACAACAGCCAGAGAAACGGATGAAGATGATGCGGACAGCGTGGAGGAGATGGAGGTGAAAGGGGGTGCCCCTTGGGTGGGGAGATGCAGATATCTTCAATTTTCTGGGAAATCAGCTAGTTTCATAGGGAAGTGATGGGGCGGGGGCATATATTATCCAGAGAGGGCAGGGAACTTTCCTAAGGTCACATAGCCAGTCCTGGCAAAGCTGGGAAGGGAGCCTGGGTCTCCAGTGGCCATAGCTAGGAGGTGTTGTATTTAGCTCTCTCCTGTATTTCTCTTCCAGGTCACAGCTACGAATGATGGGGCAGCTACAGATGGGGTTTGCCCCCAGCCTGAATCCTCTGGTCCAGACTCCCAGACTATTAAAGAAGAGGATATAGTGGAGGATGGCTGGACCATTGTCCGGAGAAAGAAATGAGTGGGGCTGGAAATGGTTTGGGCCCTTGCTTGCTAGTTGTTTTGAGCCTTGTCTGTAGGGGTTTTGGGGAGGGTTATGGACTCTTGGACTGGTTCCCCCATCTCCACCCTCTTCCTGTTCCCCTGTTCAGTTTCCTCCAGGGGAAGAAGAGCGCTAGGGTCCTTGCTCTCGAGGTAGTGTGACCTGGTTCACCACACTCCCTTGGGTCTTAAGTTACTGTCTGCATGATGGGCCTGATTTCACAGTACATTGCCTCTCAGGTGTGGTTAGTATGAAGAGGGAGGGTTGAGCAGGTGAGGGCGTGACTGGAGAAGCTAAACACTGGTTGACAGTGGCCAGGTGGATCTGTGAAGGGAGAGGACCAGCAGGAGAACCAGTAGCCCTGCTGGGTCAGGAATGTTGAGATGAACTTGCAAACTAGAAGCAAGATGAGTTGAAGATGTGAACGAAAATAGCTGTGGTACCTCTTCTTCTTTTTCCCCTGCCCATACACACACAAAGCAGCTCTATACCCCTGCCCAGAAATTGGAACCTCCCGGGAACACTCCCTTTCTGCAGCTTAGCCGCTAGCCCTGCGTTCCTTCAGGAAGTCTAAGACTTTGGCTAGGTGGTGAGCTTGGGGGACCTGGGATTTGTTTTCTTTCTCCTCCAGCCTCTTTCCATGTACTTATTCAAATCTAGGGATGAGGCTTAAAATCTCAGTAAATAGTACCTTATTGTTTAATCTGTGACTTGACCCGTGAAGAGCCTTAGAATCAGCCTTTTAGGAGCTGGGCTTCAGAGCTCAGTAAGGGAGCAGTTTTGGGGCCCACCCTAGCAGCCTGTTACCGTGAACAAACAGGTGGATAAAGGGAACACAGCAGCACTCTGAAAGTTTCCATAAGCCCGAAATAAACTGTATTTTTCTTTAAAAAACAAAACAAAGAGTATCCATTGTCTTCCCCCCCATTCCCCTGTCCTTCCCTGTGGCCCTGCCATGGGTCTGGACGATAAAATACTGGGTAGCCTTGGGGCTGGGTAGAAGCTATAAGCCATGGGAGAGGCAGGAGGGGTTTGGTCACCACCCCATGTAACGTGTGTAAAGACACTGGCTGGGGGGGCAGGGGTGGGCCAGGGCCATGGGGTCAGTGGCAGAGCTGGCACTTGAATCCAAATCTCCTGCCTCCAGTTTGGGGGGGAATTGGGTGGAGGCAGGATCTGTAGGATGTTGAAGGGATGGAGGACAAAACAGCCTAATTCAAGGGGGTCTAGCAACAGCTCCCACCCTTCCTGGGGACAGGGATTTAAAAAAAATTAACATCGCTGTAGGAATTTTTTTTTAAAGCCCATGTTTTGTGAAAAGATGAATTAAAAAACCCAAGACCCAGCACTGGGGATTGAAAGTGCCCATGATGGGAGTTCAAGTATTGACTGAGCTGGGAGGGAGGGGGCTGGGGCCCCCAATTGGACATGGGCAGCTAGAGTATGGGGTAGGGGGCCCCAGTTCCTCCCAAACCCTTTAGGTCTTGTCTTGGGTCTGGGGGGCTTCGGAGGGTTCAGCAATGGCTCCTGAAGCTGCCACTGGTGCCTCCTCCATCTCCCTGTCCTCAGACAGTGTGGGCCCTGGGCAGAACGTGTCCCCACGGCCTGCCCGACCGAGCACTGCCATCCATCGCCGCTGCAGCTCCTCTGTCTCAGGGCTGAAGTACCAGCTCAGGTGGCTCTGGGTGATCTTGAAGACGTGCCTTCTGTCGGGCCGCTCCCCTGCCTCAGGAGGCCCCACCTCAAAGCCAATGAGGGGCAAGCTGCGCTGGGCTTTCACATCCTAGGGAACAGGACAGAGCTGGGGTCACCTCGAGGCTAGGCTTCTCACTAGTTTTGCATCTGCTGAACCCTTCTTTTCCTTCCCCTCCTCAGGAAACTTCCATGGCTCCACTGATAGCAACTGAAAAATGTCAACTGAGGCTAGCATGCAGGCTAGTTCAAATACCCATTTCCTCCCACAACCAAAACCAGCTGGGCTATTCTCTTTAGCATATAACAAATAATATTTGCAGGCCTTTGTTTCAGCTGTTGCCTCCATTTACATGTTCTTCCCCGCTCCAAACTGGACCTAGCAGTCCCTAACCTCCACTCTGGCTTCCTCCAGGAAACTAGCTCCACTCTCTCACCCCACTTTTCCCTACACATGTTGGCCCACAGTCACTCCTTGTCTCTAGCTGGTCTTTGTCTCACAAGGGTAGGGGTTCTGATTTCCCCTTAGCCTTACCCAATCCCCCAAGGCCAAGGAGAGGTCAAAGACTGAAAGGCAAGAGGAGCAGCCTGGTTTTGCCAGGTGGCTGAAAGGCCCTGAAAGAATGGGATGCACACCTGAGGGGCTCCATAGATGTACAGCACCAAGGGTTCATTCTCAGGGACCACGAACCATGCCTTGTGCCAGCCTTTGCCACCTTTCTCCATGTAGTGTAGGAAGCTGCAGATGACGCTGTTCTCCGCAGCCACTGAGGCCTGTTTCTGTGGCCAGAGACATAGGGGACATCAGTGTTGATAGAAGGCCTGGCCTGGCTACTCTTGGCTTTGACATGCCCTCAGCATAGGGATTGATAAGGCTGAAGCTCAGATGGCGGGAAGGATTTGTCCAGTACCCCCACCCCCTGTGGGTTAGAATTGAGGCTGAAAGCCAGGCTTGTCTGCTGCACTGCAGTGGCTGCTTGCCTCCTAAGAGTTGGTGGGAGGGGTGTTTCAGCAGGGGCACCTAGATGCCAGGCAGGCATTGTTCCATCAGTTGATTTATTCCTCAAGTCACTTATGCCTTTATACCTCCCCCTGTTCGTTGTCTTTCATCATAACATCCATGCCTTGGATTTAGCAAGAGGCAACCCTAGCGTTGTGAAGAGGATTGGGTAGCTGGGTAAGGCAGTTTGGCTTAGAATCCCAGCTTGAGATGAAAATGTATTGACTTGGAAGGAGAACATACAGGTCTGTTGTAAGGATTAAATGAGTTAATGTATGCAAAATGCTCAGAAGAGTGCCTGCCACGGAGTAAGCATTCTTTTTAAAAAAAAGATTTATTTATTTATTTTTGAGAGAGAGAGAGAGAGAGAGAGAGCGAGCTCGCATGTGCACGTGAGTAGGAATTAGGGGCAGAGGGAGAGAGTAAATCCTCAAGCAAACTACCCCCTGAGTGAGGAACTCACCCCAGGGCTCCATCTCAGGACCCTGAGATCGTGACCTGAGCCGAAATAAAGAGTCAGCCGCTTAACCATCTGAGCTACCCAGGCACCCCCAGAGTAAGCATTCTTTAAATGTTAAGTGAAATAAATACCTCAGTTTGGTTAAAAACAAAACCAAAAATGTATGTTTGGCATGCTACAGCACAACTATTAATAGTGGTAATCTAGTGGGTAGAAGGAATATGGTGTTTTTATTATTTTTGTTTATATTGCCTAATTTTCCCCAGCGCACATATCCTGTTTTGTAATAAGAAAAGATAATTTGTTTATTGAAAAAACATACTAGCTCTGCCACTCACTGGTTTTATAATTTGGGCAAATAACTCCCTGAGCCTCAGTTCCCTCATTTGTAACCCAGGGATAGGAATAGCATGGATAGATTACTTACTGTGAGGATTAAATGGCTAAAGCACTTAAATAAAAATTCGTCTTTCATTCACTCTTGCATTCATTTTACTCACTCCAAGCCTGGGTCACTTGCTCAGTGGAAGCACATAGCACCCTAGCATTTCAGAGATGCCCACGCGTGTGTCAGTCGGTGGGTGGCTGGGGCCCATGTGGTCGGTGTGGGACTGTTAGTCGGGGACCTGGCTCTTACCTCCAGGATAGACCTCCGGCGCTGGGGTGTATGCTGGCTGCAGACCGGGCTGCTCCCAGGCACCCCATGCAAGGCCACGTAGCAGTCCGTGCACACACGGTTGGAGCGGTTGTTGTCATAGATGAGGCGGGCCCGGAACTCGGAGCACTTCCCACAAACCACCTGGGGTGGCAAGTGGGCAAAAACAGCCTGGTTCCTGCAGGTCTTTCCCTTCAGTGTACCAGCTCCCACAGTGGACTCATGGCCTCCCCCACTTGGAGGGTAACCCACTCAGAAGTGGGCCTTTGGGCTGCCAGCCTGTCCCCTCCCTAGCTCTGCCCCTGCCTGCCAAAACTCACATGCCCGCAGGCCTTGCAGTGGTGCCTGCGTTTGGTGATGGAATTGAAGGGCTCCTGGCAGCGCATGCACATGGTGACTTCCTTTTCTCGGATGGGAGTAGGTGCCCGCTTCCCAAGATCCACGTTCTGGAGAGAGGGCCAGGTCCCAGGTCAGAGATAGCTACTCCCCAGCCCAGTCCAGCCAGCCCCTGCCCTCGGCCCAAAGGTTTGGATCATCACTGGGAGGCAGCAGATACATTCAGGAGACCTGCCTTTGAGTCCTTGCTCTGTCCTTACCTCACTGTACTACTGACGACAAGTCATTTTTGCTTTCTGGGCCTCAGTTTCCCCCATGATTCCTCTGTGGCCATACCAAAAGAGACTGTGCTTCTGAGGTCCTGCACTCTGCCTCTCTAGTCTTCACTCTCCGGGAAGGGGCAAGGATCATTTCAAGGTAAAGTGGGGACTTGGAAGCCTGGAAGGGGTCCCAGTGCAGGGGGAGAGGGTGGGGACTCTTACTGGAGAATTAGGGGGTGTGTCTTCATCTTCCCTGTTTGTTGAGTTCAACAGTTTGAAGGTCTCCAGCGTCTGTTCGTGCTTCAGGAGGGTGGAGTTGATGGCCTATAAAGGAGGTTGTAAGAAATAAGAGGTTAGATCACCTCACAACCCACCTACTTCCACCCTCACCTCACCTTCCTATGACCTAGCCTGGAGTCGGAAAACTTGGTTTCTTGGCCAGACTCTGCCCCTTGTTAGGCGTATGATCTTGAGCAAGCCCAATTCCAAATCCAATTCTCAGATCAGTGGTTGAAAAATCACAGAAGGTCTTCCTGGCCACTGTCTGGGCTTCAGGTTTTACAGGATTTAACTCACTGGGGTTATACCCTCAGAGGAGCCAGCTTTCTAAGGGGAGAATTTGTGAGTTTCTGTTTAACCTCCGGACCTCAGTTGGCTTATCTGTAAAACGGGGATGGTAAAGTTTGTTGGAAAGCCGTGTCCAGGCCCATTCTGGTCTGATACGAGTTTAGGGGAGAGTCCACAAACCCCAAGGAGACCTGTTAATACTCCTCCAGCCCCCTACCACAAAGCCTTCTTGGATGTTACCTGGACCCAGTCTTTCTTCTCCTCCTCAGTCCTTGGGGTGCGGGGGCGGGAGGTGGAAAGAAAAATGTTGGGTTAGGCAGGCCAACCAAAAGCAACTGGAGTGGTAAACAGTATTTTGGAGTCAGACCTGGGTTTTGACCCTCTGGTCCTTAACTTATTATGTGACCTTAGGCAAGTCATGTAGCCTGTGTTTATTTATTCAGCAGTTACTAATAATTTCCAGACCCTGTGCTAGGGACTTGGGGCTTAGAGAGGGCTGGCCCTACCCTCAAGGAGCTCATGGTCCCTACCCTCAAGGAGCTCATGGTCTAGGAGGGGAGATAGGGACAATACAGGGGGATTAGCACTGTGACCCGGAGTGAAAATAGGGCGGAGAAGCCCAGAAGAAGAGACCTGCTCCAGCCTGGAATTTGGGTGGGGCTGTTAAGGAAGGTTTCTTCAAGAAGGTACTGGGCCTCAAGTAGAGGGTTATGGGTGAGGTGTGTGTAAAATTATGGAACATACAAGAAACCATAAATAGTTCCCTGTTGTTGGAATGGCAAATTTGAGAAAGGGTGGGGAGCTTGTTTTCCTTTAGTCCATTTTCTTCTCCGTTTTACATGGAGAGAATGATCTGTTTGGGTTGTTCTGAGCAGTAACAAGTGATAGGTAAAGTGCCCAGCACAATCCTTGGTCCACTAGGTGCTCAATCAGTGTGAGTTACCGCTTCCTTTTTCCTTCCTTTCCCACCTCTCCTGTCTGCCCTGGAGTCTCCAAGGCCTCTAGGCTGGGACAGCTCCATAAACTGCTTACTAGGGACAGGACTCAGTTTCTTGGCTGACTCCTACCTGGCCTCTTCTAATCCCCTTCCACATCTACACACCAGACATCCAAAGTATTTTTCTAATATGAAAATCTGACTACATCCTTAGAGCCACTTCATGAAAAATTAAGGATAGGAGTTAATATTTAGCTACAAGAATGTCCATTGCAATGCTATTTATTATGAAAAATTGGAAGCAGCCTAAGTGCCCAACAGGGGATCAGATAAAAAGAAATGATGGTATATCATTACTGTCAGACAACATAAATGGTATAGAAATCTGTTTATAATATGTTAAGTGAAATATAATATGTTAAGTGGTATAGAAAGCTCTTGATTTTAAGTAAAAACATAAAATACACATAGCATTCCATTTTTTAAAAAAAACATGTGACATGTATGTTTATATTTATCAAAACTTAGTGATGGTACACACTTAAGACCTGTGCATTTAACTGTGTGAAAATTTGGCCTCAAGAAAAGGAGAGGACATTTAACAAATATTGAACTCTAGTTAATAATATGCACACCAAAGTCTTTAAGGGATGAGGTGTAGTGATGCCTGTAACTTCGTTTTGAAATGCATGTAAAAAAACCAGATGGATTGGTGGATGGATAAAAGGATACATTGGTGATAAAGTAAATACAGGACAATGTTAGCACTTATAGAATCTGTACGGTGGGTTTACAGTTGTTCACTGTATAATTTTGTTAACTTTTCTGTATTTTGGAATATTTTCATAATAAAATATAGAAAGAAAATATATGTGTGTGTGTATGTGTGTGTGTGTATGTGTGTATACACATACACATATATATGCAACTAGAGGAAAGGAAAGGCCTGGGGTGAAGTGTCACGTCTTTACTTTAAAATGGTTCAGCCAAAGATATATATGGCAAAATGTCAATAATTGTTGATTCTTAAGTCGGTGGTTCTAAACCTTGGTGCACAGACTAAAACCAGCAAGGGAGCTTTTAAAACTCCTCATGTTCAGGCTGTGCCCTGGACAAATTCAATCAGTCTTTGAGGGTGGGTTTCAGACATCACTATTTTTATAAAGATTTTATTTTTAAGTAATCTCTACACCCAACGTGGGGCTCAAACCTCTAACCCTGAGATCAAGAGCCACATGCTCTACTGACTGAGCCAGACAGGCGCCCTTCAGACAGCAGCATTTTTTAAAAGTTCCCCAGTTGATCCCTGTGTTGCCAAGGTTGAACACTAGTTGTCTAAATGGTAGGTATATGGGTGTTTGTTGTACTTCCACTTTTCTGCATATTTGAAATTTTTCATTAAAATTTTTAAAGGGCAGTACAAACAATTGCAAAGCAAACCCTCCATGCCTTTCCTCTGCCACTAGGAGGAAACCCTACACTGCTTAGTGCTCCTCTCTGGCTCCATTGTGTTTAAGCAGCCCCCTCCTTCCCATCCTCCCAGCAGAAGACCTGTCTGAGTCATACGACTTGTCACTCAGGTTCTGCTGAGCCCCCTCCTGGATGTGCCCACGTTGGCTTTGTTCTTGCTTCCTGGCTGCAGGCCTCAGGCCTCGGGGATGCTCTCTCAGTCCCACAGAGCTTCAAAGGTAACATTCATCTCTCTTTCCGGCCTCCACACAGTCCCAGCAGTGAGGGTTCTGACTCTCATTTTTCACTTCCTTGCAGCCTGTCAGAAATAAATCATCTACCCATATGCATCCATTCCCTGGCCCTGACCCTGACCTCGGTTCCTAATCACTTGGGCCCTCAGAAGGCAATTTGAGCTCTATTTCCAGCTCTGCTTTCTAGCTATGAGATCTTGGGCAAGGTACGTAACTCTTCTGTGCCACAGTTTGCTCATCTGTGAAATGGGGTTGATGGTAACAGTAGCTACTTCAAGAGTTGTTTTAAGGATTCAACTAGTCAGGTTAAACTTAAAATGTTTCAGTTAAAATTCACTTAAAACAGTGCCTAACATAAGAGCAAGTCTTCACTAAATGTGAGCTATTATTATAATGATCCAAGTAGAGGATGGATAAGAAAGCCCCTTTGTTAAATGGCTAGACATTATTTTTAAATGTTGTTATTTTTAAAAGTTTTATTATAAAAAATTTCAAGCATACAAAAAATCAGACAGGATAGCACAAATTCACTAAATGTATGCCTACTATATAGATGCAAATTTAAAAAATATTTTGCTATATTTACTTCATATATATGTATATGTTCACATATAGTTATATATGTATGTATATGTGTATATATGTATATATGTGTGTATTTTCTGGTTAATAAGTCTTTTAAAAATAAATTGCAGGTATCATGATACTAAATCTTCAGCATGCATCACGAAAAAACAAGGCCATTCTCTTGTATAATAATTATACCATTATCACACCTGAAAAAGTTAGCAGTAATTACCCAGCAGTTATTGTTCAGTTCATACTTAGATTTTCCCTGTTGTCTTGTAAATGTATTTTAGGGTTTTATTCAAATTAGTCTCTATCATGGACCAAGCATTGCATTTGGTTGTTATTTCTCTTCAATCTCTGAATCTACAAGAAACCATATTGTTGTTATTCCTGTTGGGATTAATATCTCATTCTCCCCTCTCCCCTAACAAAACCCATCAGAAGAGCAAGCCAGCATCTTTGGGAAAAGGTGCCCATCTTTTCTGTGGAATGATCTCTTCCTTGGCGAGGTGGCCTAGAACTAGATGCCTCATATCTGAAGGGACAGGGTGGGCTGGAGGGAAGGTATAGGTAAGGTCAAGTACCTAGCCTGGAGCTCCAGGGAGCGCTGCTTTCCTGACACCAGGAAGGTCCGAGGCAGATTGAGGTTGGAGCTTTCCTTTAGCTGAATGGAGGGAGAAAAAGTCTTTGTGAGGATAACTAAGCTCCACAGAGCCCTTACCTTCTGCACACATGCACACAAAGACTTGGGGTCAAAGTCAGAACAACTTTATCCCTCCCAGAACCAAGCCCCCACTCCAGGTACCCATCTCCCACTTCCTGGTGCTCACCTCCATGCCATCTACATCAATGCGTGCCCGCACGCTAAACTTCTGGCCAAGGAGCCGCAGCCTGGGCACGCAGTAAAGGAGGCGGTCGTTGAACTAGGAAGGAAAAGTTTTGGGACGTATGTGTGGAGGACCCAGGAGAGGTGTGGCCCAGCTCCCTATCCTTACAGGACTCCTGAAGCTTTATTGCTGGGGAATCAAGGCAATAGATGGAGAAAGCACAGCGCAAGTTGGGCACAAGGGTCACAAGAAAAGAGCCTAGGCATGGGAGTCACTGCCCAGTTGGGCAACCTTGGGCAAGTCACTTCTAAGTCTTAGTTACATCCCCTCTGGAGTAGAGAAAAAATATTCCTAGCTGTAGGTAGTGAAAATACAAGGAATTAATAGAGGAAAGAATGGCTAGCAGGAGGTATAGTCTTGAGTGAGTACCAAGTCAATGTGTGCAACCCCACACCTGGCACTTACTAGTATGAGGTATCGGTCTTGAGTGGTCCCATTCTTTGCTGACAGCTTAAGGATGTGGCCTTCTTTTATGAGCTCTTTGGTGGGGCTGACAATGTCCTCCTCACCCCCTAGCAGCTCATATACCTTCAGCAACTTGTGCATTCGCTCCTGGCAGGAGACAGGAAGCAGAAGGCAGGGTTGGGGTGCTGGCCTCCCCTGACATGTCCACAAGTCACAAGTCCCCCAGGACAAAGACACCACAGGTGGGTGGCCAAGGAGGGGCAGGGGCTAGAAGGGCCACTCACCATTTTGCGGATGGCAGCGTTAGAGTGCTCCGCCGCTGTGGCTATCAGCTCCAGAGACTCTGTGGGCAGAGTGGGAGGTCAAGCGGGAGACTAGCAAAGAAGAGGGTCTTGGGGGCTTCTTTGCTCCTTGAATACCTCTTCCTGGCCTGACTACACCCTCCCCATCCTGGAAAGCACCAGCCTCAAAGATGTCCATAGCAACATCACTTAAAATCAGAAACTATCTCAATTAATCCTACAACAGCAGAATTATAGTACATAGAATAACTGGCAGTGAATAAAATGCAAGCTTAACAGGATTATTATTACCATTAAAAATAACAACAATAACAATTACATAGGTAACTGGAAAGAAACATACTCATGTTTAACAAGTTGTCTCTGAATGGTGGGACTATGGGTGCTTTTCGTCATGTCCTTTAGATTTTGCTGTATTTTCCATATTTTTGACTAAGAGCATGTATTACTTTTATAATAAAAAAGAGCCATATAAAGAAACAAAGACGGGTGCCTGGGTGGCTCAGTCAGTTAAGCGTCTGCCTTCAGCTCAGGTCATATTCCTAGGGTCCTGGGATCGAGCCCATGTCAGGCTCCTTGCTCAGTGAGGAGCCTGCTTCTCCCTCTGTCTCCCCACCCCTGCTGCTCACGCTCTCTCTCTCCCTCTCCCTCCCTCTCTCTCTCTTTCAAATAAATAAAATCTTAAAAAAAGAGATAAGCCTATTTTTTGTCTCAATAATAATGATTATAGGAATCTATACTAAGAAAATACACATTCTAATCAACAAAACCAATAACTCCCTAGCTAGACTCATTGAAAAAAGGGGGGGAACTACTCAAATAAAGTTACAAATGAGAGAGAAGAAAAAACAACCAATGCCACAGAAATACAAACAACTGTAAGAGAATATTGTGAAAAATTATATGCCTGCAAATTGGACAACCTAGAAGAAATGGATAAATTCCTAGAAACATATAGCCTACCAAAACTGAAGCAGGAAGAAATAGAGAATGTGAACAGACTGATGATCACCAAGGAAATTAAATCAGTAATCAAAAAACCCCCAATTGGGGTGCCTGGGTGGCTCAGTGGGTTAAAGCCTCTGCCTTTGGCTCAGGTCATGATCCCGGGGTCCTGGGATCGAGCCCCGCATTGGGCTCTCTGCTCAGCAGGGAGCCTGCTTCCTCCTCTCTCTCTGCCTGCCTCTCTGCCTACTTGTGATCTCCATCTGTCAAATAAATAAATAAATCTTTAAAACAAAACAAAACAAAACAAAAACTCCCAATAAACAAAAGTGTAGGACCATAGGGCTTCAAAGGCAATTTCTACCAAACATTTATTTATTTTTTTGACCTTTTTAAAAATTTTTTTATAAACATATAATGTATTTTTATCCCCAGGGGTACAGGTCTGTGAATCTCCAGGTTTACACACTTCACAGCACTCACCATAGCACATACCCTCTCCAATGTCCATAACCCCACCCCCTCTACCAAACATTTAGAGAAGAGTTAATATCTATTCTTCTCAGGATGTCTGGGTGGATCAGTCAGTTAAGCGTCTGCCTTTGGCTCGGGTCATGATCCCAGAATCCTGGGATCGAGTCCCACATTGGGCTCCTTGCTTGGGGATTCTGCTTCTCCCTCTGCCTGCTGCTCCCCTTGCCTGTGCTTGCTCTCTCTCTCTCTCTCTGACAAATAAATAAAATCTTTAAAAAGAAAAGAAAAATTGTGTTTCTAGAAAAAATATCTGTTCTTCTCAAACTATTCCAAAAAATTTGAAGAGGAAGAAAAACTTCCAAAGTCATTCTATGAGGCCAGCATTACCTTGATTCCAAAACCAGATAAAGACACCACAAGAGAAGAGAACTATAGGTCAATATACCTGGTGAACACAGATGAAAAATCCTCAACAAAATACTAGCAACCTGTATTCAAAAATAGATCAAAAGAATTATCCACCACAGTGAAGTGGGATTTATTCCTGGGATGCAAGGGTGGATCAATATTCACAAATCAATCAATGTGATACATCACATCAACAGGAGACAGGACAAAAACCATATGATCATCTCAATAGATGCAGAAAAAAACATTTGATAAAGAACAACATCCATTCTTTTTTTTGTTTTTTTTTTTTGTTTTTGTTTTTAAAGATTTTATTTATTTATTTGACAGACAGAGATCACAAGTAGGCAGAGAAGCAGGCAGAGGAGGAAGCAGGTTCCCTGCCGAGCAGAGAGCCCGATGCGGGACTCGATCCCAGAACCCTGGGATCATGACCCGAGCCGAAGGCAGAGGCCTTAACCCACCGAGCCACCCAGGCGCCCAATAACATCCATTCTTGATAAAAACCCACAACAGAGTAGGTTTGGAAGGAACACACCTCAGCATAATAAAGGCCATCTGTGAAAAACCCACAGGGAACATCATACTCAAGAGGGAAAATGGAGAAATTTCCCCCTATGATCAGGAATAAGACAAGGATGTCCACTCTCCTCACTTCCACTCAACACAGTACTGGAAGTCCTAGCCACAGCAATCAGACAATAAAAAGAAATAAAAGGCATCCAGATTGGTAAGGAAGAAATAAAATTTTCACTATTTGCAGATGACATGATACTATAGTGAGAGAAAACCCAAAAGACTCCACCAAAAAACTACTAGAACTGATCAATGAATTCAGTAAAATCACAGGATACAAAATCAATGTATAGAAATCTGTTGCATTTCTATATACTAATAATGAAGAAGCAGAAAGAGAAATTAGGAAAACAATCCCATTTAAATTGCACAGTACCTGGGAATAAACTTAACCAAAGAGGTAAAAGAACTGTACTCTGAAAACTTTAAAACACTGATGAAAGAAACTGAACATGACACAAAGAGATGGAAAGACATTCTGTGCTCATGGATTGGAAGAACAATTGTTTTTGAAGATTTTATTTATTTATTTGACAGAGAGAGACAGCAAGAAAGGGAACACAAGCAAAGGAAATGGGAGAGGGAGAAGTCGGCTTCCCACTAAGCAGGGAGTCCGATGCGGGGCTGGATCCTAGGACCTGGGATCATGACTCAAGCCAAAGGCAGACGCTTAATGATTGAGCCACCCAGGTGCCCTTGGAAGAACAAATATTGTTCAAATGTCTATACTACCCAAAGCAATCTGCATATTTAATACGATCACTATCAAAATAGCAACAGTATTTTTCACGGAGTTAGAACAAATAATCCTAAAATTTGTATGGAACCACAAAAGACCCTGAATAGCCAAAGCAATCTTGAAAAAGATAAGCAAAGCTGGAGGCATCACAATTCCAGACTAGAGGGAAGGGGGGTGGGGGAGTGTTAAGTAGGTGATGGGGATTAAGGAACACACTTGTCTTGATGAGAACTGGGTGATGTGTAAAATTGTCACTGCATTGTACACCTGAGACTAATATAATACTGTATGTTAACTATACTGGAATTAAAATAAAAACTTAGGGGCGGCTGAGTTGTTCAGTCGGTTAAGCGACTAACTCTTGATTTTGGCTCAGGTCATGATCTCAGGGTCATGAGATCAAGCCCTGTGTGTCAGGCTCCACACTGTTTGGTGCTGCTTAAGATTCTCTCTCTCCCTTTCCCCCTCCCCCCATTGCATGCTCACTGTCTTTCTCTCTCTCTCTCAAAAAAATGTCCAACTGTAAGGGTTCAGTTAAATAAATTACTGTGCATTCATAGAATAGAATGCTGAACATCCTTTACAAGTGATGCTTCTGTAGAGTTTTTCATAATTTGTGAAATGTTCAAGATATTTTAAGAAAAGGATACCAACTTGTGTACACCAAATGATCTTGATTTCGCAAATATATGTGTATTAAAAAAACTGGGAAGAAAATATGTCAGAATGTTCATCGTGCTTATTCTCTGGGGGCTTGTATCACAGCCATCTTTTTTCCCTATCTCTTTCATCTTTTCTGTAATTTCCATATCTCCTATAGTGACCAGGTATCATTGGGGGGAAAAAAATCTTGAAATAAATACCTACATATCCCCGCACACTAACGATCCTGCCTACACTTGAGGCCCTGCTACAGCTGTCCTGCATCCCAGTCTTGTCTATAGGGTGCTGAATTTTCTCAAGAGAAAATCTGCCCGTGATGGAGGAGTCCAGGTGCTTCTGAAGAGGGTCCATATGGCTGGGAAACCAAGTCTTGCTTTTCTAGGAGGCTCTGCCTCCATGACCAAGTCTTGGTACTCAAGATCTGTAGCTGCTGACCCAGCTCAGGCCTTTCAGGAGTCTCTAATCTTCAACCCTAGCTGCCATAGGGATCTTTCTCACATACAGCTTGACAGAGAGTGACAATCCTTCTGCTTAAATCTATCAATAGCTCCCCTGTATCTGTAGGGGAAAAACCCAGCCCTTTAGCCTGGCCTTGAAAGCCCTTGGAGATCTCTGCTTTCCTCTCCAACTTCCTCCATTTGTACCTCCCTAAACAGGCCCTGTCTTGTTTCATCTGGCTAAGTGCCACCCAGTCTTCTGGATTCAGCTTACCTCCCCTAGTAACCTGTCCGGAGTTCCCAGGCTGGGTCAGGACCCCATCTCGGTTCCCACAGTCCTCCGCGCTCCCTTCTGTCCCACTAGTCACACTGTATCCATCATGTATTGATAAATCTGCATCCCTCAGTAGACCAGGAACTCCCTAGGATGGGGCCAGGGTCCCCCCACCCTCTCCAGGACTCCCCATCAGATACTTTGCATAAATTAGCTCCTCTCAGTCCTCACAAGAACTCTGTAAGATAGGTGTGATTTGGGCCCTATTTGTCCAAAATGAGGAAACAGAGAGAAGAGGTGATGGCTTTAGGCTGTCTACCTGGGAAGTGGCTGAGTTGACATCAGAGCTGGACCTGCTTGGCCATCTGCCCTTTCTCCTACACATTCTATATCTCCCCCACTCCAGGGCAGGGGGCATGTTGGGTGGTAGAGGTAGGAGGTAACCAGGAAAGGGACAGAAAGAAGACTCTGGTAAGCTGTGAGATACCCACTCAGGCCAGTACAGGTCACTGAACTTAGACTAGAGGCTTTGCTCTCGGGAGTTCTGTCTGGAGATGCCTTGTATGGAGTGCAAATTGGTATTTCCAGGGGTCTGGTATGTGTAGGCTTTGTCTGGGATGTCAGTCTAGGATTTCATTTGGGGGTTTGGAATAGGGAGTATGGTTTGGGGAACTCGGTGTAGGGGCCTTGTCTGAAGCTCTGGTGGGTCTTTGGCAGCCTGGGTCTGGAGTTCAGTCTTGGGCTCAGGGTAGGCAGTTTAGGCCAGCAATTCCCCTTGGCCTATTTGAGGAGCCCAGTCTAGAGTCTGGGTTCCAGAGTTCAGTCTAGGGAATAGAAGGTGGGGGGAGTGAGTCTAAGGATTGAGAGCTATGATTCAGTGGGGCTCAGACCTTGAGGCACTTTCTGGGAGGAGGCACTTAAACTGACATCGGGAGGTCAAAATCTTGGGCTGGGTAGCTTATTGAGTATATGTTGCACTGGATCTCATTCAGAGCATCTCAGAAAACCAGACTGGGAAATTCTTTCTTGGGTGGTGGTTGGGGGGGGGCATTGTTCATTTTTGGGCTTAGCATGGGGAGCTCAGTTGGGCAAGGCCAAGCTCCGAGGTTCATTCTAGAGACTCAGATAGGGTTGATATTGGTACAAAATAGGAACCTAAGTTAGGTGAACTCAATCTAGGGGCTGATTTTATGGACATTCAGTATGGAGTACATCAGCCAGGGCATTCAAGTAACAAAAACTGTTAACATTTATTGGGGTTTTGCCATGTGCTGCTAGGTAGGCACTGTGCTGACAGCTTTACCTGGATTATCTCATCCTGAAAACAACTCTACAAGGGAGGTATCCTTTTCACTCCCCCTTCTACACACGAGAAAACTGAGACCAAGCAGCTTGCTCAGGGACACATAGTTGGTAAAACGGACTCTACCTGGTGCCCAGTTTAGGAATATTACACTGGCAACTCACTTTGGGGGTTCAGTGCAGAGAGCTCATTTGGGAAATTTCAGTTTGGAAATGTCATGCTAGAGATCCAGTGTGGAAATAATGAAAGAACTCAGTCCTAAAAGCTCACTGTGG
This sequence comes from Martes martes, assembly GCF_963455335.1. Taxonomy (NCBI): domain Eukaryota; kingdom Metazoa; phylum Chordata; class Mammalia; order Carnivora; family Mustelidae; genus Martes; species Martes martes. The sequence goes on from NC_137897.1 coordinate 44,537,997, forward strand.
ATACATGATTCTGTAGAATCCATGGGCTTTGTGCGGAGAAACGAGCAGGAGCCTTCTTCTGGGGATCCCAGTTGGAGGGTTATAAAATGTGGAGACTCAGTGTGGTGGGGTGAGGTGTCGTTCTTGGGTCTCGATATGGAGCACAGTCTGAGACCTCATTCTGTAGGACTTAGCCCGGGAATCTCAATCTGTGAATCCAAGGCTGGGATATAGAAAGCTGGCGGGGGGGCACTATTTGTGGGGAGTCAGTCTGGAGTTAAGACTGGGAAAATCAGACTTGGAGGATCAGACTTAATTTGGGGGAAAATCTAGGGCATTAGTCCCAGGGCACAGTGAAGGGGATAGAAAACAGGGGTCTGGGGGACTGGGGTTAGGGAGAACACAATCTGGAATCTGTTTGGAGCTCAGATCAGGCAGCTTGATCTCAGATGGAGAGACTGTAGAAATCAGTCTGAGGCCTCAGTGGTCTAAGTCTGTGGCATGGATCAGTGCCTGACAAAAGAGTCTATCTTTGGGAGCTCAGGATGTCTCAATCTGAGGGACAGTAAATGGGGGATGAATCTGCGGTGCTGTTTGGCAATACCTGTTTCTAGAATGGTGGCCATGGAGACCAGACTGGGAAGATCTTTTGGGGGGATCTCCTTGTGGGGCTTTGGGCTGAGGGCTTTGACTGGGAACCCTCTCTCAGAGCTCAGGGTGGGAGGAGCATTCTGGAAGCCCAGATCTTGGTTTGGGGAAACCAGTGGTGGGGGGGGTCCTATAACTGGGACCTCATACTGGATTTAGCCTGAGGGCTCGGTTGGAGATGTCAGCCCATGGAACTATTCCTAAGGACTCAGTCTGGAAGGCTTTTTCTCAAGGTTTAGGTTATATAGTTCATCCTGGCACTTCAGTGGGGGTTCTCAGTCAGGGAGAGGACTGAGGCACTTAGTCTGCAGATGTCTGTTGAGTTCAACTGTCAAATATTTTAGGGTTCTCGCTCTTTCTAGAGGTCCAGGCTTGGTAGCAAAGTGCCCCATGTGGTAGGGTGGAGGGGACTCAATTTGGGAAGTAGACACAGCAGCAGACTACAACTGTCTGCTCCTGATTCTTGTGGCTTCCAGCACTCTTTACTTTCCTAACTTTCCTCCTACCTATAGGGCTGCTTCTTCTCAAGTCCTTTGCTGATGCCACCTCCCTCAGCTTTGTTCTTGGCCCCCATTTCTTCTCCATTTACATTCACTCTTTTGGTGATCAGGGCCAGCCTCACAGTGTTGAATACTATCTATGAGCCAGTGACACCCATATCTCTCTCCCTGGGATTCTGGACTCATCTAACTGCTTACCTGGCAGCTCACTTTGAACACGTCCAAAATCAACCTCCTGAGCTCACCTCAAGAACGATCACCACTAGGCAAAAATCTGCAAGTCATTCTTGACTCTTTCTCCCAAGCCTCACGCCCACTCCATCCTGGTTCTTTCAGTGCTGCTTCCAAATATAATATATCCTGAATCTAACCATTTCTCTCTACTTCCACTGCTACTGTCCTCGTCCAAGCCGACTTTTCTCACTTAGATTATTGCAAAGGCTTCTTACTGGTCTCTCTCTCTCTCTCTTGCTTCCCAAATAATCCTGATCAAAATCTTCCCTTGGCTACCCACTGCACTCAGAAAAGAAAAATCCATCTCCTTATCTAGGCCTTTTAAGTCTGGCTCCTCCCTCTAACCCTACTTCTACCATTCTGTCCTCACTTACCATGCTCAGGTCACACTGGCCCTCTTGATGGTCCAAAGATATGCAAGCTGCCTCCTCCTCCCCCCAGGAAGTCTGTACCTGCTGTTGCCTCTGGGGGCTATGGCCCTCTCCAGCTGGCATGTGGCTCTCTTCTTCATGTCATTCAGGTCTGACTCAAATATCTTCTATTCAGAGAGGCCACCCAACTTCAAGTAAGCCCCCCAGCCCCTGTCACATCACCTTCCTATTCTCTGAATTACATGTAGCACCCATTCAGTGTTCTCCTGTGTATTTATTACTTCTCTTTATTACCTGCTATCTTGTTCACTTCCATATCCCCTGTGCTTACAACAATGCACAGAATAAGGTGCTCAGTAAATAGCTGTTATATAAGTGAAGGAATAAATGGAAATAATACTCTGTTGGGGGGGGAAGTTGGGGAGACTCTGGGGAAGCACTCTTTGAGGTGTGACCCTGGGGGTGGGGGTGGGTCTCATACTGGAGGAATCAGAATGAAATAGTTTTCTAGTGGTTCTGTGTGTGAGGACTCAGTCTGAGGAGACAGTATCTAAGCCTAGAGATCCAAATCTTGGAGGTGGAAAATTTGGGGTCCAGTCAGGGGTGCTCAGTTCTGAAGAGCTCAGTTCTGTAGGGCTCTGATCAGACTTGGGAGGTTCTTTATGAGGTTCGTTCTAGGCAGCAGCTGGCAACACAGAGTGGAGCTCTAAATGTGGATGATGGATAATCAGGGGCCCGATGAGACAACTCTCCTTGTGTGAGGCTCAGCTGTGGAGATTCAGTAAAGAGGGCTTGGCCTGAGAGGTCAGTCTGGGCACTCTCAGTCCCTGGGGATTCTGGCTCAGTTTCATTTTGAACTTGGGATAACTTCATTTGAGGATGAATCTAGGGGTGCGCTTTGGGGTCTTGGCCTAGAAAACAGTGGCTCCCTCTAGGGGATCATTCCGGGTATACTCTTCCAACTCCTAGGGTTCCAGTTGGGAACTTCAGACTGGGGAACTCCTGAGTGCTCTCTCTGGGTATTCAGGCAGAGTCTCAACCTGGATGTTCATCCTGGGGTCTTACTCCAGAGCTTCAATGTGGGCCTTTCAGTCTGGAGATCCTATTCTGGGATCTCATTACGTTGCTGTGGAAGGCTGACCCTGTGAGTTAAGTCTGGGGTGGGTGGAAGGGGTAGGGAAGGGTCCGGAGGCATGCACTCACTTTGGGCGTCCTTGCTGTCTGGGGAGCCATGGGGCAGCTTTAACAGATAGTCCTTGAGAAGCAGCTCATAGCGGGGAATGCGCTGCACGGGTTCCAGCATGTGGTGCTGCAACGTCAGGTTGCCACAGGCTTCCTCTTTCTGTGACAGGCAGAAGCAGAGGGGCTCAGGTGTGGCCACAGACCCCTCCCTGGGTCCCTGCAGACCTCTCCTCCCCAGTCCATCCTATCCGGCTTTGCTGCTTACCTGTACCTCATGGATGATAACTTTAAACTGGGTGGAGCGCTCTGTCCAGGTGTTTACCAGCTCCACAGCCCGGTCAAAGTTCTTCACGTACTCGCCATACATCTTGAGGAAGGGTGCCAACTTCTGAAGGATGTCTCCAATGCGTGGGTAACGGTCCCTGGGGTGGAAGCAGGGGCTAGCACGGTCCTGCTGAGCCTTGTCCCCCAGAGCTCTCCCAGGCTTCTTTCTAGGCCTCTAGTCCCAGGTAAGCTAGTTTCACCGCATTCCTGGAAATCTACTTCTCAGCCAGTTCTGCTCCTCTGGAATTGCTGCTTGTGTTACAGGCCAATTAGGCCAAAAGGCTCAGCTTGACCTGAAGCCATGGCCCGGGCTGCCACCTGCCCCGACTCTGCCCCTTTCAAGCACCAGGAATTATATGTCCTGAGATACCTGCCCTCACCTCCCCGTGAGGGCCACTTTGTACACTTCTTATTGATTCTGTGCTCAGCCTTGAGCTCGGGGAATCTGAAGACACAAGTGAGTCACACTGAGCTAAGCCCCGACAGGGTCACTGTCTGATAGGGGAGACAAAGTGAACAAGTCTGCTCATACTCCTCAGGAGTCACAGTTTGCTGAGGGACACACAGGACTAGACCTGGGTCTTAGCCCTTGTTGGTCATGGTCTGCTGGGGGCACACAAGAACCAGGCCAGGCCTATCCCTCAGGGGTAATGGGTAATTGAGAAGATGTAGGAAACGGCTTCATGCCAGCCCTCCGTGGTGACAGTTTAGTGAGGGAGATGCACTTTATCCCAAGGGGGTGGGGAGCATGGAGATGATTTTAAGTAGTACATAACATGGTCTGATTGTTCAGAAAGACCATTATGGCATGGGGTGTAGACTCTAAAGGATGGACTGTAAGAGGAGAGAGCCTGGTGGCTGGGAGACTGCCTGTAAACCCTGCCCTTCTCCCTCAGGATTTGGCTCAATAATCAGCACCTCCCTGAACCCTTCTCTAACCCTAGACTAGGTTTGGTCCATTTGTCTGGATTCCTATAGCCTCTCGTTCTCAGCTCTAACATAGGTCTGATTTAAAAACAACAACAACAACAACAACAACAACAACAACAAAAAACCCCAAAATAACAGCTCACATTGAGCATTTATTATATACAGGGTACTGTTCTAAGCTCTCAACATGCCTCAACTCATTTAAATCCTTCAAATAACTCTCCAAGGTAGGCTATTATTATTATCCTCATTACGTAGGGGAGGAAACTAGCACAAAACTAGCAAACGGCAGAGCTAAAATTTGAACCCAGCCAATGTGGCTCCTAACCTCATACTCTTATGTGTATTCTGTTGTAACTTTCGGAGGTTTGGTCTGTGTTTCATATTAGAGTGGGAAGGCACAGAAGGCAGAACTTTGGTCTGATTCCCTTTGTGAAAGGCGGTAAGAGGAGAAGACAGGTGGGAATGAACTCTAGGGCACATTTGTGCCCTGGGTTGGGCAGGCACGCAGACAGAAGGGTAGAAAGACTAGATCTGGGGTCCCTCACCATTCCTCCATGCGTTTCTCTAGCTCAGGCAGCAGGAACTGCTGGTGGAAGCAATAGATGGAGCAGATGTTAGAGAAGATGCCATGGACAACGTCAGCCGGGAAGGAACTGCGGTTCCGAGCTTCTTCCAGTAGCCGGGCACAGAACACCTGTGGGGCAGGGCAGGCGTGTTCAGCCTAGCTGGGCCTGGGGCTTGGCAGGGGAAGGGGCAGCTTGTAGGTGAGGGCACTGTTTGTGGACAGCTCTTTGGAGCTTTGGGATCGGCACTGGTCTCGAGACTGAGGAGAGAGGGAATGGAGTTAGGCTTCTATGTGGGGCTGGATTTTGGGTTATCATGGTTAGGACCTGGAGGTAGGCATTGGAACAATGAGAAGTCAGGAGCAGGGTCAAGGTCAGAATTAGATTCTGGGTCAGATCCATTCATTTAACATCTATTTTTGAGTGCCTACTGTGTGCTACTGTAATGGCTGGGATGACATAGTGAACAAAGCAAGCAGAATTCCCACCCTTATGGATTCTAGTGAATTTGGGGTCAGAAATAGGGCCAGGATTAGAATAAGGATCAGGGTCTAGTTTATGGATGGGGTCAATTCAGCACTTAGGTTAGAGCTGCAGTCAGGGTTGATGTACCTACCCAAAGTTAGGAAGGAGGGTTGATACAAAGATCAAACTTGGGGTCAGTCAGAACTGACTTCAGAGACAGGATAGGGGTCAAGGTCAGAAAGGGGTCTTACCAACTCTAGATTGGTCATGGTAGGGTTGGGCTCAGGCCCTCTTACTTCCTCCCTGGCACCCACCTCCCAGGTCCTGGGGCCCAGGGACCTCCAAGGGGTCATTCACCTGATCCAGGAGATGGAGCCGGGAAACATAGGCCTTCTCAGTTTGCAGGAGCTCATTGGCAATGTGGAACACTTTCTGCTGCACGGTCAACTGGAAAGGAGAAGAGGCAACCACTCATTCATCACCCCATACCCTAACCTTCACCCAAGCCCACAGAATTCTCAGAACAGCTCAGATGCTACTCTAAGCCCAGTGCCACCCTGGGAGAACCTTATTCCCCATCTCTGGACCCATAACCCTCCCAGCTTCAATCTCTGACTCCCCAGTGTATCCTAAAGGCCATTCCTCAATTCTGATGATACACACTCTCTCACTTGGCCACTCATGCACCCAGGCATTTGCCCTCTCTATCCATTTAGCATAGCACAGTGGTTAATTGTGTGGGCCAGGAAGTCAGACTTCCTGGGTTCAAATCCTAGCTCCGCCATTCATTAGCTTGTATAAGTTGTATAACTGCTCTGTATTTAAGTCTTCTCATCTATATATACTGATAGTAATAGGACCTAAATCCATTGGTAACTGAGATAATTAAATGATTGAATATAAGTAAAACATAGCAGACTACAGATTAAGTAGTCTATAAATGTTATTTATTCGCCCACTCAGTTCAGGCAGCAAAGGCTTGCTGAGTACTTGGGGTGTAGAAAACACCAAAGTACAAAAATGCATACAACTAATTGCCTGTTGGCCCAGTTTCCAAATCACTGGACACATGGTTGCTGAGTTGCTGGCCTCAGCTTCTGCACTGGAGCTGGGCTCTGGTGAAGAAGGTGTTCCAGCTGCAACCTAACTGAAGTTCAGGGATGCCTCTGAAAGCAGCCTGAGGCTGCTGGGGCACAGAAAGGGTTTCCTGCTACCAAGAGCCTTCATGGCCACAGCCTCTGGTCCTTCGGGCAGGAGGAGCTCTAGCTCTTGTGTCCCTCTGGTGGCCAGCTGCTGGGGAGTCTGGATGTGAGAAACTTTCCATTTTCTAAATAAGAAAACCGAGGCTTGTGGTAGAGGAGTGGAGACTTGCCCAGTGTCACAGAGCTACTGAGTCTTGGGGTTTTCCGGCTGAAGTAGGACTTGAAGGATCCCCAAGCAGGATGCACATCTTTAAGATGGAAAAACTGAGGTCCAGCTAGTGGTTCTTTGATGAGGGGAGAACAATTATCCCAGTGGGCATTTGGAACTGTGCATAGTCATTTTGGTAGTTACAGTGAAGGGGGCGGGGTGAGGTACAGGTTTGCTACTGATATTTTAGTACCCGGGGACCAGGGAAGCCAAACATCCAAAGTGGAAACAGTGCCCTGTTTTGAGGAATAACAAGCTGGGGAAGAACCAAGTGTAAGAGCCAGGCTCCTGGTTTTTCCACATGGTCGTGTCTCTTGGTAAACATGGGTCAGTACCTCCACAGACTCCTGTCTCTCCATCGGGGGCACTGGGATTTCTCTGTCCTTCTCATCCTCCTCCTCGTCATCCTCCTCCAGGTCGCTATCAACTTCCTGGGAGCCGGGCCGGTGGGAGTCAGCCAAAGCAACAGGGACACTGGCCAGGGCAGGGGTCCCAGGGCACAGGCTGTGGCTGGGGGGCCCATCATCACTGACAAAGCAGGTTTCCTCACTGTTGGATGGCGAGCTGATGCTGTCAATGCCGCTGTCCCGGTTGGGCACCTTCTCGCCATCCCGGGGCCCGGGAGCCAACAGGAACAGGCAGCGGGAGGCCTCACCCTCGGGAAGCTGGGGCACAGGTGGCTGCGGGGGTGGCTGTGGCAACACGGCTGGCTCTATGGGACCTGGGCTGGGGCCAGGGGCTGGCCTATCCGAGGCAACAATCACAGGCTCTCTGAGGTGGGTGGTGGACACACATGGAGGCAGGGTATGAGCTTGACTGAGAGTCCCATTTTATAGCTATCCTTCCTGCCCCAGGCCCACCCTCACTCCCACAGGGTCCCCCTGGGAACCAGACTCACCTTTCAAATTTTTCAATCAGTGAGGATACTGCTGCAGAACTGGGGCTGGCCTCCACCCTAGGGGCCAGGCCCTTGGCCACTCGGGGGTCTGCAGGCAGTGGGCGTGATGGTGGAGGGGGAATGGGCTCAGGTGGGGGGGGCATCCGGGGCATCTGCAGGTAGCTGGGCTTTGGGGGGACTGGAGAAATGGACAGGGAAGAGAGGGGAGATCTCAATGAGCTGAGTTTAGAGGTGGCTGTCATAGTTAGGCCACGAGGCCCTCCACAAACCCCCAGCCTGCCTGGTTGCCCAAGGCAGCTACAGAGCAAGCCTGAGGCAAAATGCCAGTGTGTGCACATCAGCCCCAGGCCACAGCCCTCTGCTGCTAGACCATGGTGCTTCCTATCCTTCTAACAAGGCTTCTTCCTCTGCCACTGGTCAAGCTTTCCCCTCTGCTATTCCCTCTCCTGGGCCATTTCTCCACCCCTCGCTGGAACCACTTACCTTGTGGCTTTGGGCCTGGTGTCCGCTTTAGCGGTGAAGGACGCTGGTTGGGGCTTTCAGTGGGGGGGCCTGGGTCTGAGCGAAGCCGCTGGGGACCTTCTGGATGAGGTTCAAGGCTCTGGCCAGGGTCAAGGGACAAACTTTTAACCAGGATTCGGTTTCCTTGGTGCAGCCCTGCAGAAAAGGAGAACCTGGGTATGAAACAATTGATGTTACCCCAAAGGGGCCAGGGGAGCTGTATGTCTTAGCAGGTACTGGGGTATTGGGTTTCCCTTAGCCCCTTTCCAGGGCATACTGCCTTTCCGGAAAGCCCCTACCACAGCCCTCAGATGGGAAGCCAGGCCCAGGGCTGTGGCTGGCTGTTTTCATCAATAGACAAGAGTTCTTTGTGATCTGTACATTGATTCCTTGTATGTCGGCAGGCATTGTTATTAGGGTGTTAACAGGCTAGGGGTGGGTGCGAGAACCCTACAGTTTGTGTACATGTTTGTAGCCCTTGTTTATATAGCCACAGTGGGCATGCTGAGCCTAGGCCATTCTTCACCCTTTTTCTTAAGGTCCTGAGGACACCTGGCCTTCCTTGTCTACAATTTCATACAGCTGAGTGTGCTCAAAAATGACAAAATTCTATTTCACGAGCGAAAGTTTTGCTCCTTAAAAGCCCAGCCTCGGGGCGCCTGGGTGGCTCAGTGGGTTAAGCCGCTGCCTTCGGCTCAGGTCATGGTCTCGGGGTCCTGGGATCGAGCCCCGCGTCGGGCTCCTTGCTCGGGGGGGAGCCTGCTTCTCTCTCTGCCTCTGCCTGCCTTTCTGCCTGCTTGTGCTCTCTCTCTCTCTCTCTGTCGAATAAATAAATAAAATCTTAAAAAAAAAAAAAAAAAAGCCCAGCCTCTCACTAACCTGTACTACCCTCCTTTACATCCACATACAACCACACACAACCACATACAACCACACACACCCAGCACCCAGAGTTCAGGTCACAGGAATGGCTTTAAAATGGCAGGTAACAAATGCAGAAAATGGGAGGCCTTTTTGCGCTCTCCCTCTTCCCTCACTGTGGGTGCCCTAAGTCCTCCTCTGTCTTTGGTCCTAGGGGAGAGGACAGTTGCCTTTGGGAGAGAAGATTCCATCCAGAAGACAGTGAGGGACCTTCCAGGATGACATGTGCCAAAGGGAAAGAGTGTGGGGCTCAGGTGGGCCTGGCTGGGCAGGTAGCTGTGACTGAGTAGTCAGTGTGGGGGTGGGGGACAAAGCAGAGAGGGCAAACCCTGCAGGCAGGCTGAGGAGCTAGGTGACCATCCTGTGGGCAGAAGGAAGTCATGAAAGGCCATGGCTGAAAGGCCATGGCATAGGGAAGGACGCAGGCAAACAGGTGTGAGGACAAGAGAGTGAGTGGCAGCCAAGAGCTCTCAGAGCTCCCACCCACATGTGGTGTTGGTTTTGCGGGGCCCCAGCCACACAGTCTCTCACAGCCACAGGATCTGTTACCCCGTGTTACAGAGTCTCACACTGACCAATCACAAAAGGGCCCATGCAGTTACTGAGCCACATGGTGTTATTTAGACTGTTTCAGTCAACTGCAGGGCCACACAAACTCCAATACCCAATCACATGGTGTCATGCTCCTGAAAGCCTGGTCACACACAGTCACCAAAACCCACAGTCACCAACTCATATTTTCACACAGCTCCACAGTATCACATACACAGGCCAACCTGGTCATGCACACTCACAAAGACAGTCACACAGTGGCAAGCCTATCATTTTATGCAGTTTCATACGATAATTTCCCAACCACTTACCATCATATATACTCCTCAAAGCTGGTGACACCGAGTCACAAAGACATACAGAGTCATTTACACTGTATCTCACAATTGCAGGGCAACAGTGTGTCATACACACTGTAATACGGTGTTACAGGTTCACACACCTGCAAGTGGTTTGCGCAGTCATGAGGACTAGAGCCACGCAGGTTCGTTATACCATGTCAGATAGGACCTCACACAGTGGGATGATATCACAAAGTCATACACCGCCAGGTACCCAGAAACGCAGACACACGATCACAGACATATGGCCTAATTTACTCCTGTGTCATACTCATGAAACAAACGTGGCCTTGGGTCTTAGGGGCTGAGGCACACATACACACCTGACATTTGACTACTGGTCTAAATGGTCATGGTGTCACAGGTGCCCTCCATTGCAAAAACATACAGCTAACATGAACAGACACCCTATGGGGTTGCATGGGCAAAAAAAAAAAAAAATAATAATCACAGGGAATTTTAGGTCTTGCCGTCCTGGAGGGAAGGAATAGCCCAACCCACACTGTTCCAGCAGCTTCCCTGGGTCTCTGGCCCCATTCTGGCCCCAATCCAGCCAGGCAGGTCCCAGGGGAGTTGGGTCATGGTCCCCTCCCAGTCCTGAAGGAACATGGTGGCCCAGCCCCCAGGCCAAGCCTCATTCATACCACCCCATACCTTGCCTTGGGTGCAGTTTCCTCACTTCCTTTCCCACCTGGGCAGGCAGGGCCCTAACTGGGAGGGAGGACGTGCTTCTCTCAGTTCAGCTTACCCTGCCCTGCTCAGCATATCCTGGCCTGGTCCTGCCCTACCATCCCCCTGGGTGTGGGTTGAAGAGGATGAATCACTTGGAGGGTGGCACATGAGGAGACTCAGTTTGAGAGACACATGGCCAGAGAAGGTGAGAGACGGAGTAGTTGATAGCGCCAGAGATCCAGCAGGCAAAGCCAGGCACCCTACTGTGCAGAGCTTCCCCCCTCCGAGATACAGGCATAGGTGCCAGGGTCTCAGGTGCCCCTTGTCTGCCTCCTTAGGGCTCCAACTCACCCTGTCTTCACACCTCAAAGCAGGCAGTCCTCCTGGGTGAGCCCTCCCTACCCCATCTGTACAGAGCAGCTGGGGGGCCCCTGGCTGGGCTTTTCTCTCTTCACTCCACTACTTGTTCTGGGGATAGGGTGACCATACCATTCTTTATGGCCCTGCTCTGGCCTACCCTCTACTCCTTTTCCCCCCACCTCACCTGGGAGCCCACCAGTGGGCCTGCTCTCCTTTCCTTCTGCCCCCTTGTGGGCAGCCCTGCATAGCGGAAGGCTGGATAAGATTCAAATATTCTGGGACACTCTGCATTCCCAGGAGAGAGGGGCAGGGACTGTGAGCTCAGGATCTGATGAGGAGATGAAGGCAGAGAAGGGGCAGTGGCTTGCTCAAGGTCACGCAGCAAGTCCACAGCTGAGCTTCAGCAGGTGGGTCCTGCCCTGGACCCCTTTCTTAACCCTGCCCCTCAAGGATAAGCTGGAAAAGAGGGGAAGTAGGAGAGGCAGTGTTGTACCCCAGTGTTTAAGAAAGTCATGAGCTGCAGTGTGGCTAGTGAACTAGTACAATACCTCTATGCCCACCGACTGGGAGATGACATCAGGGTTCCAGCTCAGGAGCTGAGGCCTGGCCAAGAACAGCGGAGGCTCCACTGAAGGAAGAAGGTTCAAGATCCCCCCTCTCCAGTGTCAGTGCTCCTCATGCCTGTCCCTCTGCCTCCATTTCCTTGTCTCCTCCTATGGGTTCCCTCAGTGGCCCCCTTGTCCCCAGCTCTTGCTCCTGCCACATGGGTGGAGGGACCTCCAGCTCGGGGCATGACACTTGCATGAGAGCCTTTTGTGACTTTCCACAGCCCATGGGGAGGATAGGAACTTCTCAGCTAGGCCTCCATGGCACCTCACGATTCTGTTGAACTCTCTGCTTTCCCTAGGCTTAGCTCAGATCCCCCAGGCATTTCTGAGCCCTACTCTGAACCTAGAAGACTCACTGCTAGAAGATGTGAAAATCCCATCTCTGCCCCTAGGAAGCTCCCAAGGGAGACCTTCTCCCTTCCTGGAGACCACAGCCTTTCCCACTACCCTGTCCCATCCCCTCCTGGCTAGGTCCTGCATTGGTTTTCTCCAGCCCATTTTTTATAGTTGACAGTCCACGGCATTCTCTTTCATCCACGTACACTTGCGCCCTGACAGAGTCCTCCACCAGCACTGCCTCCCTCCACTACTGGGTTTACCAGAGTCCCCAGGGCCCATTAGAACAGAGGCCACAAAGGGCCGCACCCCACAGAGAGAAAGTTACACCACCCAACCTTATGATACTTTCGTGAAAATCTACCCAGCCACACACTGACAATGCGCAGCCCTCAAAGACCTCGTGAGAGCCACAGAGTCATTCACATGTCCCTATGGAACATGCTCGGCACTTTATGCTCACCCACAACCATGGCTGCCATTCTGGTATCTCTTGTCATTGACCTGAAGCACACCCTGGGCACCCCAGGAGTGCCTGGGCACTGTCCTACCTCTTCTGTGGGGGTGGGGGTGTGCAGTCCCAGCAAGACTTCAGCAAGCAAAAGGTAATTTTGATCTTAGCCCTCAGGGAGCTCCCAATCTCAAAGACAAGAGACTCATTCAGGAAAAAAAAGCTAAGTGAGGCTCAGGAAATGCAAGGCAGGGGAGGGAGGTGGGAGACAGCCTGTTGGGACAGGGGAAGCTCAGGGGAGGGAGAGGCCAGGGACAGGGCAACCAGATAAAGTACAGAATGCCCAGTTAAATTTTAATTTCAGATCAACAATGAATAATTTCTTAGGATAAGCATGTCTCATGCTTACTTACACTAAAAATGTATTATGCCGTACTAAAATATTGTTTGTTGAATATGTGAAATTCAAATTTATCTGTACTTTATTTGAGCAAATTTTAGCAACCTCAGTCAAGGGAGGCTTAGAGTCAACGAGGCAAAGCCAGGCCTCTGAGGCGGCACCTGGCAACCAGGGCCCCCTAGTCTCTCGTCCAGTTAAGCCTCAGGCAAGCTGTGGTCTCTACCCAATTTCCCTGCAATGGGCACCTGAGTGCTCATGACAGTGACATTATTTCAGGGATAACCTTGAATATGGTCTTATTTGTTAAAAAAAAGCAAGGATAATCATTTAGAACCTGTGATATATTACTATCCCAAAGAAGGGGTGGCATGACTGTGCTCACTGACCAGATTGTGTGTGTTCAGGTGTTGTGGCACCTTTTTAGAAAGAGCTGGTTTGGGGGTGCCTGGATGGCTGAGTTGGTCAGGCGTCCGACTCTTGATTTTGGCTCCAGTCATGACCTCAGGGTTGTGAGATCAAGCCCTGTCATGGGCTCTGCACTGGGTGTGGAAACTGCTTGAGGTTCTCTCTTCCTCTCCTTCTGCCTCCCCCACTTTCTCCTTTTCTTATTAAAAAAAAAAAAAAGGAAGAGCTGGTTCGGGAGCCATAGAGACCCTGGTTAAATCCCAACACCCTCACTTACTAGTTGTGTGACCCTGGGCAAAGCCTCTCTATCTATCTGAACCTCAGTTTCCTTGTTCAGAAAACTAGATAGTAATCACAGTCCCCTAATTTTGGGGAGTCCATGAAACAAAGAAGGGAAAGAGCATAGTGTCTCCCACCCACATGGCAATGTGAGTGAAACTTGAAAGCCAACAGAACCACATATCCGTGAAGACACGAAACTATGCACACAGGTACATAAACCCACAGGCTGCAGGCTGCAACCCAACACAAAGCTATTGACTCACCAAGAAACACAAGCAAACCCAGCCAGAGAGGGAACACAGAATCCAGCCCCACTCTCCTCGACAGCTCCTCAGATCAGGGCAGGATTCCTACTAGAGGTGGCATGGCAAAGAAAAGACAATGATACCCCATCCCGCAATTCAAACTCCATTGAAAACACAAATCATACGAAACTATAAAATAAGTGTTCAGAAGTATAATGGAGTTTTGAATTTTTCCATGACAACTTACTGTTACTGAAATGATAAAATCATTCCAAAAATTGTTTCTGGTTCCTGCATGCCCCTACTTGGCAGGTGCCCTGAGCACCTGCTTTGGGGCTCCTGGCAAAGCAGGTCTGTCCTCTAGCTGTTGGAACATAAAGACTCCTGCATTTGCCCATTTCCACTGGAATGACCCAGTCTCTCCCTCACCTCTGTTAATTTAAGCTCCCAGCATCCCCCTTGGCTGGTCAGCAATACCCCCTCTCCCATCTCCTAGTTGTAGCCTTGGCCTCATCTCAAGTCAGCTAATAGGGCCTCAGACTGGATCTCAGCCATTAACTCCATGGTGACCTGGGGAGTTGCTTCACAGCTCTGGACCCCAATTTCCTCATCTGCAAAATGGGGGAGAATATGTGTGTACTTCTCATTTTGAGGACCTGTTATGATGCTAGAATGGGCAGAAGCTGGGCCCAGCGCTCATGCCTCCAGACCCCCCACTGCATGCTTCTCCCCACAGCCCCCAGATCTCTGTCTCTCCAGGCTAAGAGGTAGGCCCCAGGGACAGTTGGAATTCCTGGGGGTGGGGTGGGGTGGGGTGGAAAAAGGGAACAGAGGGAGTGGAGAAGAAAGAACAACAGCAAGTAAGAAAGTGCCTTTTGGAAAGCCAGCTCTGATGGGGGGTAGGGGAGTCCTTCAGTTTGAGAAAAAAGCAGGGGATAAAGGCATAGCTGCCCACTTTTCCCACCTTCCCCTTGAATGTGAGGTCCAGCCCTGCTGCCCTACCCCTTTGCAGCCAGAGTAGCCCAGGCCTTGCTTGGCTTGACAGATGTTCTCTCTGAAAGTTCAAACACAAAGCTCTGTCAAGTGTGAGATGTGCCGGGAGAGCTGTCTATGGGAACCCTATGGGTAGATCTGAAAGTTCCTTCCTTGAAGTGGACTGGTATTCTGAACATGAGGACTCTGCCGAAAAACAGAGGCACCTTCTGCAGGGTGAAGACACTTTTGGAAAGTAGGAGCCACTTCCAAGAGTTTCCTAGAGTCTTCCTTCCTGCAAAATACAGAAACTTTCTACAAAATGGAGGTCTTTTTGATAAAAAGAATGCCCCTTCTGTAAATGGAAGAAATTTCTACAAAGTGGAGGAGACTTCTTCAAAATGGAGGGACATTTTGTAAAGTGAGGAGAGTTCTATAAAGACCTTTTGGTAAAACGGATGACCTGTCTGAAGGACTCTCTGCCAAACATTAGACTCTTCTGTAAAATGGAGGAAGTCTTTTGTAGAGTGAGCCCCTTCTGTAAAGTGCAGGATGTTTCCGTAAAATGTGTACCCTCATGTAAAGTGAGGACCTTCCTGTAAAATGGAACAGTATCAGGCATTAGGGAATGATAGAGACTGGGGTAAATTGGAGACCACATGCCTCACTTGAAGCAGGGATAGTAGCTCCCCCCTTCTACCCAATTATCACTTTGCAGGCACAGGGCCCTGTGTTTTCAGATCTTCCGATATTTCCAGAGAATCAGAAATCCAGACTTTTACATGAAATCCCCTAATTTTGAAAACAGTGAGTAGGCCAATTATTTGTGAGTCAAATTCAGCTTGGGGTCCACCACTTTGGGGTGTCTGAATTAGATGGTCCTTAAGGCCCCTTCCACCTCTGTTGTTTACCTCCTGCCCTATCTGACATGCTCTGGCCTTGGGTGGCAGCCTTGGCGGCCCCTTCTTCCACCGTCTGCTAGAGCCCAATCTTTTCTGGGCCAGAGCAGGCTCATGCAATACTTGTCAGCAGTTTCCTGAACTGGAATCCTTTTGTTCTGCTTGGTCCAGTTTACACTTTGCCCTGAGCAAGATGCCTGGAGAAGAGAGCAGGGGATTTCAAGAACCTTCAAAACTCTCTGAAACTGACAGTGTTCACTTTTTAGTGGAGGGAATAAAGTATGGGGGTTCAACTGTTTGTTAAGCACCTACTCAGCATCAGGCTTCGTATCAATGCTTTCCTGTATGGCATCCTCCTAACAACCCTGCAAACTATTAGTTCCATTTTATAGGCAAGAAAAGCAAGACACAGAGAAGCAAAATAACTTGTCTGTGGATACACAGTTAGAGCTGGGACGGGATCCCAAGCATGTCTGTGTCCAGAGTCACAGAGCACATCCTCAGCCAATGTTTGCTGAGTTGGTGAAGAAATCACATTTTGAGGTGGGGGGTGGGGTGGGGATGACTTTCTAAAGGAGGTGGTTTTTGAGTTCATGATCCTGCAGGCAATGGAAAAAATTGAGCAAAGGTGTGAGTAATAGGTGGGAAGGTGAGGAGCATGTTTGAGGGCACAATGAACACAGTCCAGGGTTTGTAAAAAATGTTCCCAAACAGGAGGAAGGGAGCAGGAAGGGCCAGAAGACAGGCAGGCACCCCTGCCCCAACACACACCAACCACAACCACAACCAAGATTAAGAATTCATAGGGGGCATACAGAGACAGACATTGGCACTGAAACACACACACACACACACACACACACACAAATGCATGCATAAGACCTACATACAGAAACACACATGCAGAAACATCTAGAAACTCTCAGGGGCTTAGACAGAACCAAGCTGATACACAAGCAGGCAAACAGGAACATACAACAAATACAGACCCAAAGATACACATAGACACACGCAAATATATACAGATACACACTCAAACATACAGACGGACATACAGAAATAAGAACATTAAGATACACACAAAACAGACCCTTGGGGACAAAGACAGCCAGGCACATGTGCACACATGCACGTGCACACACACACACCACACACACACACACACACACACACACACACGCCACGGCCACATGAGAGCACAGGCAGCCCATCCCTCTTCCAGTTGCTGGATTGCTGTAAGGGCCTGGCCACCTCCTCCCTGTGTCTCTGGACCTGAGGCCAGAGAAGGATGGGGGTGGTTGCTCCACCCCCAGGAGGGGCTGGGGACTTCAGAGGACAGGAAGAGAAGGGAGTGGAGCTGCAGCTGGAAGAACTGGGGGCAGTAATTACCCAGTGCTGGGGCTGCCACGCTGGCTGGGATTTCCCTTCCTGTGAGGACAAAGCCACTAGGGGATCACCCCTCTGACCCCTGCTGTGTGTGACCCCCAGGACCCCAAGATTGTCCCATCTCACTTCCCCTCTCACCAGAAGCCTGGTCAAATTTGAGAGTTAGTAACACGAAGGCATCATGAGGGAAAAAGGCAGAGAGAGAGAGAGAGGGAGAGAGAGAGAGACTGAAACCAAGACAAGGAGGGAGAAGACCGGAAGGATGACTGCGAAGACTGCCGAGCCGAGAGCCGAGAGCCGACAAGTAGAGAGGGAAACCGTAAGGGCGGGGGCAAGTCAGAAGGGAGACAGGGACAGTGAGGGATCCAGGCTTAGAGAAGCAAGCGGGAAGAAACAAAAAGGGCAGACCAGGGCCATTTGTCAAACACGGCATGTGTCATGCTGAGTGCTATGGGGTTTTTGTTACCTGTGGCAAATTCTTAAGACAACGCTAAGAGGTGGGCATGATAACCCCATTTTACAGATGTTAAAACTGAGGCTCAGGGAGGTGAAGAGACTTGCCCAAGGTCACATGAAGCTAGAAAGTGGCGGAGCTGGGTCTGGGCTGGGGTGGAGGGAGCCTCTCACCACTGCGTGACCCTGCCAGAGATTCACAACCCAGAGATCCCTGAACGAATTCTCTGGAGAACAGAAGCAGTCAGTGAGGCTTGAAGAATGGAGCCCCTAAGAGATGCACAGTAAGAGAGACCCACACCTTCCCTGCCCCACTTCCTGCTGCCCCTGGGGCTGTGTCAACACCTGGAATGCATTAGGCAGGGAGGCCCTGCCTAGGGGAACTGGGAAGAAGCTAAGGCAGGGGAGCAGGGAAGGTGAAGGTGAAGGCAGAGGTAGTGGTGTGGACAGCTGCTGTGCTTCTAGCAGACCCAAGTGGAAGGGCTGCTATGCCAGCTGTAGCTCCCTGGGGCCAGCTTTGCCAGTCCCGCCTTTCCCCGCTTTCTACAGGCGCCTTCCCTCTGTGACTTAACCCCTTCCATGCCTGGGCTATAGGAAAGCACCACAGAGGGCTGAAAGCTGCCAGCACTGGGAAAAGCCTCCCATTCCCTGTGGGCCTCAGCCACACACCCGTGCCCTCACCCTCCTGCCTTTAACTCTGGGGCCCAGGGGGGCACAGCACATGCCAGCTGGGCACTGCCACCTGGATGCCCCATCCCCTCTCTTCAGGCTCACTCAGACTCTGGGTGTCCCAAGCCACATCCAGCCCCCAGTGGCTCCTCCTCCTGCCTTCCCCATCCCAAGAGTGGCACATCCATTCCTGCAGTACCCCAAGCCAGAGGCTGGGCTTTCTCCGTGTCTCCTCCCTCTCCCTCAACTCACACATCCAGGCCAGACCCCAAGCCCTAGCAGACCTGACTTTCTTAGCTTTAGAATCCATAAGCTTTTCCCCACTCTCCAGCTTCCTAACTGGTTTCCCTCCCATCCTCTCTGCAAGGCATTCTCCACACCACAACCAGCTTCAGAAACAGTCTGCTTTAATTCCTGCAGCCCTGCGAAGGGCTCCCATTTGCCTCCCGGGTGAACTTCAACCTCCTGAGCTTGGGGACAAGTAAGGCCCAGCTCAAGAACACTTCCCCGCCCCCGCCCTCCGGCCACAATGGCTTCTTGTCTGTTCCTCGAAAGTGCTCTCTTCCGCCTGGGTCTCTGGCACATGTTGTTCCCATGGCCTGAATGGCTTTTCCGCTTTGCCTTACCTCTGGACTCCCATTTATCTCTGGAGTCTCAAGTGTTCTCTTTTCCCTGCTTACCCCGCCCCCCATATGTTCCTGCAGCATCTGTGCTTAGAATTACTTGTCATATAGATCTTCTCTGCTAGGAAGAAGCTCTGTGAGCCCAAGGATTGTGCCTGTCTTGTTGCACACCAAGCACCTTGCACGGGGCCAAGCACGTAGTCCATCTTTAATAAATGTTTGTTGAATAAAGAGATGCCTTTCTTCCTCCCCTTTCACTTTCCCTTATCTGCCAAGTATTTATTACCAATGTTATATGCCAGACAAATGAGATGATCAGGTCCCAGGGTTATAAATGGGGAAACTAAGGCCCTGAGACGGGAAAGGAGGTCCGGGGGGGGCACAGTGCACCAGTGGCAGAGCCAGGAGCCCTGAGGTTTGTTCAGCTACTGTCCTGCATCCTTGTCTTCAGCTCTGTGTGGGTTTTGAAGCACATTTTGGAGAAGTGGTGCCTTCCAAGTCCGAGGAACTGGTATTAGAGCCCGGAGAGGCTGGACTTAGTGCTCCAAGGATGTCTGCTCTCTCCAGAGGAGGGAACATAACTCTGCTGGGCTGACCAATGGCAGACTGTGCTTCCTGCCCTCATTCCAGACAGGTCCTAGCCCCAAACAGCCAGGATCTGGCCAGCTCCACATCTCCCTAAGGCATTTAGCTAACTGATCCCCAGAAAGCCATGGTTGGAGTCTGTCTTAGATACAGCCGCCACTCACCTTTAAGGAGGCAGGTAGCTCCAGCCAGGCCATCCTACAGGGACAGAGGTACCTGAAAGGGCCGAGAAACGGGGATGCCAACCACCTGCACCTTGGAAGCTTCAATTCCTTTAGTTCTGTCTGGGGAAGTCCTTTCCCCAGCTATCCAGAGTCTTTATATTTTGTTGTGTTTCTTTGGAAGGCCCTGGCTGACTGAACCAAATCTGGGTCTTTTCCCAGACATTCCCTCAGAATCTCAAATGGCTGCTCTCCAAAAATCCCCAGCAGAGCCCACCCCTGCCTCCTGTCATGAGCCCCCTCTTCTTTCCATGAGCGACCTCCTTCTGTGACCTCTCGGGATGCCCTCAAAAGGGAGAACATCGAGAGAGCCACAGGAATTTACTTTGCCCATGTCCGATTTGTGTTTTAGGAGTATTGCATCAGTTCTTTGCAACAGCCACTAGCCTGGGTATCTGTGAAATGGGTCTCAGCTTTATGCAAATGTGCTTTAAAACACTGCCCTCCCTCCCCGAGGCATTTCTAAGGCAAAGTTTGGGCACGTGACGAATGACCCACCTGAATATGACTCTGCTGACCTCACTATCTGTGTCTTCAGGCATGGGACTGGACCCCAGAACCGTACACACTTCTCCCCATGAGCTATTTTGTGATCCACGGTATGCATTGGTGGTGAGAATTCCCAAACAGCTCTGGCCCAGTCCTCTCTCTTTTGAGCTTTCCAAACCTACACCCAGACGCCTGCTGGCCACTTCCACCTGGATGTCCCCCAAGGCTTTCAAACTCAATATCCTCCCTCAAACCTGCTCTTTCTCTTGCAGGTAGATGGCCCCAAACCCATCCACTGGGTCACTGTAGTTGGTTTCAGACAACAACCCAAACTCATCCTGGACTTTTCCTTCTTCCTTGGTCTCTACATCCAAGCCACCACCAAGGCCTGTCTGTGTTAGCCCTGAAATATCTCTCAGATCTTATCATCCTTACCTATTGCCATTACTCTAACTCAAGCTACGATCACCTGTCACCAGGATGACTATGACCTCCACCTGCCTGTCTCCCTGCTCCCATTCCTGCATCCCTATCATCCACTCTCCACATGTAGCTATGGGGATCTCCCAAACACCCACATCTAAGCCCAGCATTCCCCTGCTTAGTAAACCCTTCCATAATTCCCCTTGGCCCTCAGGATAAAGTTCCTTTCCTAGCCTTATCCCTTACTCCTCTCAATACACTTCCAGTTCCCAGCATGCCCCAAGCCTCAGTGCCCTTGCTCCCACTGAGATTCTTACCTGATCTGCCCTCCATGTTCCTCTTAGCTCTACAAACCTTGCTGACACCCTTTAGAGCCCTTGCTTTGGGCCAGGCCCTGTGGTGGGTGCTGCTGATGCCAGGGTTTCTCCTGCCTAGAGTCCCAGAACTGCAACTGCTTTCCAACTTGAAATGCCAAATGGCAGCCACTCACTAGAGTTAGGCATAGATGGTAAACTGAGGCAGCTGGTGTTTGTGCATATGTGAGTGAGGGGTTGACTCACTCCCTTTAGCTTAGATCCCCTGCCTTCCTTTGGAGTTGGGAGGGAAGGAGGTAGGCCTTCTTAAGGTCCTAAGGAGACGGCCTCAGAGGGGAGGCCTACACATCTTCCTGACTCTAATCATGTTGATTTACCATAGGACCATGAATAAGCTGCCTCTCTGAGCCTCCACTACCCCAGCTAAAAATCAGTTCCCACTCTAGGCTGTGCATCAGAATCACCTGGGAAGCTTTAAAAATAGATTCCTGGATTGCAACCCCAAGATTCTGGAGCTCTGAGGTGGAGTCTGGGAATCACATTTATTTGTTCAGAGTCAACAGGGGATTCTGATGTTCACCCAGTTTGGGAAACCCAGAACTAGATGGTGTCCAGGGCCCTTTCTGGCTCCCATTCTAACTCTTGGAGTCTCTGATGATGTCCTAGGCTCCAAATTAGAGGGGAGTCAGCCCTATTGCTGCCCCCCTCAATTGGCTTAGTTCTTCCACTACCCATGAAAAGACTCTTACATTAGATGCAACTATTTTGACTGAGACAGAGCCCAAGCTACTCCCCACCTAGCATCCAGAAGGATATTCTAGGCCTCAAAACTGAGGAATAGGGTAGGGTTTCCCCCAAATCTCTATGAGCAAACCTAGGCTGGGGACTCCTTTCTGACTCTCTGAAAGCCTTCTCTGGCATCTTTCCAGGTTTAAATAACCTGGAAAATTGGTGTAAAAACAATTGCCCTCTCCCCCTTCCAGAAATCAGGTAAAGAGAAAGCAGTTTGAAGAAATTGAAGGTTTTTCACATGGATAAGATAGAACTACAGTGGACCCTTGAACAACATGGTATGAACAGCACAGGTCCACTTATATGTGGATTTTTTTCAATAAATATAGTATAGTACCATGAATGTATTTCTTCTTATGATTTTTTCTTTTTTTAAGGTTTATTTATTTATTTTAGAGACACAGAGAGGGGGGAGAGTGCATGTGCAAGTCATAGGAGGGCCAGAGGGAGAGAGAGAATCCTAAGCAGACTCTGCACTGAGCACAGAGCCCAATGTGGGGCTCAATCTCACCACCCTGAGATCATGACCCGAGCTAAAATCAAGAGTCAGATGCTTAACTGACTGAGCCTACCCAGGCGCCCCTTCTCTTATGATTTCTTGATAACATTTTCTTTTCTCTAGCTTACTTTAAGAATTAAGTATATAGTACACATACAAAATGATATGTTACTTGACTGTTTATGTTATTGGTAAGGATTCTGGTCAAAGTTAGGCTATTAGGTAGTTATGTTTTTGGGGAGTCAAAAGTTATACACAGATTTTTGACTGTGCAAGTAGGGGCATGGGGGCTCATAACCCTAACTCCCCCATTGTTCAAGCATCAACTGTATTATTTTTAAGCACCCCACCAGGTTGGGCCACTGGTCCCTAAGGATGGTGATTCAATACAAGCCTCAGCACACAGAAATCTTAGCATGTGGACTAAAATGTTTCAACCCTTTAATTGAGAGGACTCTCTCTCTTTCTCTCTCTCTCTTTCTGTCTGTCTGTTTCTCTTTCTCTCTCTCACACACAGACACACACCCTACAACCACCAACCCTGCCCTCTTTGGGCCAATTATAGGCAAGTTCTGTGGAGAGAGAAGCAAGTCACTTGTGCCTAAACCCGGGCCAGCTGGGCAGTGGGGGAGGCAGGCCTCTCACACCCCATGCTGCTGTGAATCACATGGCCCAGCACCTGCTTTGCCAGGGCCTGAGTAATTCCTCTGCCTCCTCTTCAGAAGGTTTTCCCCTTATTTTTAAAAAAATTTATTTTATTCTGCAGGCTTCTCACCAGTATCTCATAGACTCCTCAAGGCATTCTCTAGATGAGGAAATCAAGGCTCAGAGAAGGGAAGTCACTCACCCAGGGTCACACAGTGAGTCAGCTAGGAATGGTTGGTTGGGAAGCCAGGTCTTTCCCTAAAACTCTTCTTACTCCTAATCCCCATTTGGAGAATCTATCTATATATCTATCTATCTTATCATCTATCTATATCAGCTATTTATATTTATATATAAAAGACAGCCACCAATTACAGACACAGGGACTTGATTGCCAAAAAGAATCCTGGAAATTTTGTTTTGCTCTTTTGGGGAGGAAGGGAGTAGTTCAGGATGGGTATTGTGATTGGTAATTTGTCAGGTTTGGTGGAGTGGGAAGACAACTTGGAATTACCACCATGAGGTGGGAGCAGTGAGAGTATCAATCAGAGGCGAGAGACCAGGGGTCAAGACACCACCCAGTTACTGACTCAGACCAAGAGCATCTGGAGGGCAGGAATTCTGCTCTCCTTCTCTTAGACAATAGTTACTGAGGGCCTACTATGTGTTCCCTTCATATCTGTTCAGGCATTTGTTCAGTGAGGATTTATTAAGCACCTACTATATGCTAGGCACTGCTCTACTCACTGGGACACAAGAGTGAACAAAACAGATACAATCACAGAGTTCACATTCTAGTGGAGAAAGATGGGCAGTAAGCAAGTGGACACATATAATAAGATAATTTCAGACTGTACTAAGGGCAAGGATGGAAGCTGTGATGGAGACTCACAACTGCCCCCCCCAGCCCCCCCCCCCCCCACCAAAGTGGTCAGGGAAGGTCTCTTGGAGGAAGTGACATCGGAGCTGAGACCTGAAAGATGAGGAATAAGCCAGGTAGGGCGCAGGGGGAAGAGCTGCCAGGCAGAGGGAAAAGCAGACGCAAAGACCCCGAGGTGGGAGTCCTTGTGGCATGTTTCGGAATTTGAAAGAAGGTGCTACAGTAGGGCGGGCAAGTAGCCTGCTCCACACAGAGTCTGTCAAGGGTGTTTGGAAAGCCAGCAGGAGCAACATGCAGGGCAGGGTGTAAAAGGCCTCTTGTCAGCTGGATATCTCCAGCCCACACCAAGGGAGCCCCTGGAAACTCCCAGAGTTTCCATGACTAGCCCAAGATCACAAAAGCAGTAAGTGGTACGTCTTGCCAGTGCTTTATGTTTCATTTACTGCTAACTGTGCTGGACCACAGTCCCTATGGAGCCTGGGGATGTGAGCCCTGTGCGGGGGGGGAGGGTGTCCCAGAGGCTCAACAGCTCTGTCAGTGTTGCCCAGTGGAAGGCAGACCAGAGATACACTGCTCTTTCTCTGTGGCTCCTGGGCTCAGGTCCACATGGGATGTCCCCAGATGGGGGTGGCCCTGCTGGACGCCTCAGACACTCAAGTCTGTGCAGTGCAAATGCCTCTCCAGGCAGTAGTCTGTGGCCCCAGCCCGACCTAGAGTGGCTCCACCTCTGCAAATTCAAGTTCAAGCATCCTGATTTCTTTTTATAACCATCCTTGCAGCCCCACAGGTCTACAGCCCTACTACAACTGGCTGCTGCCCCCAACCCCCTCTGCTGTCTCCCTACCTATCAGCTCTTCCAGCCCTCTCTTCCGGCTTGACCCCCAAGACTCACCTCCTCCACCCATCTCATTCATCAGCACCTTATACTCCCTTCTTCCCTTGTCCTCCTGCCACACACACCCTGGCAAAACCCCAACCTTGGATCAATCCACCATCCCTCTTTTTTTTTTCCACTCATACTCCAGAGCTGCTGAACAGTAGAGGAGAAAATCACATAAGCAGAAGGCTTGGCATTACTTTCATGGTCTCCAGCCTCAGTTTGGGGAAAGAGAAAGACCACAGACTTTGGACTCAAATACATCTGGTTTTGAATCCTGGCTCTATTCTAGCTGTGGGACCTTGGGCAAGTTACTTAACTTCTCTGGGCTTCGGTTTCCTACCCTACAAAATGGGGCTAATGGTACTTCACAGGAGGTTCCTGAAGATGAAATGAGAGCCCATATAAAGCACCCAGTCCAGTGCCTGGCACAATGTAGGCGCTTAGCAAATGGAAGAAGACTCCTTTTCTCCTATTTTCCCAAACTCCGTTCCCCCTACCAAATTCCCCTTACTGCCTTGCAATTCTGACCGTTTTTCTTGGAGTGCTCCCTCTCCCATTAGTCTCAGCAGATAGATAAGAAAGGGGTTGGGAGGATTGAGGGGGCAAAGGGACAGAGAGAGGAGACCGCGGACAGAGGCAGAAAGGACTGGACGGAAGAGGAGCGAGGGAAGGGGGTGGGGGTTGAGAAGACTCTAAGGGCCAGGGTGAGCGGGCCGGCTCCGAGGCGGGGCTTAAAGGGCCCGAGAACAAGAACCCGCTCCCAGTACCAGGCCCATGGCCCGGGCTCCCATGCTCTCTCGATCACTCACCAGGCCGGGGCTGTGAGCCCTCCAGGTGGTAGGAGAAGCGCAGGGCCCGGTGGTGCTGTGGACTGGGGCCGCAGGGTAAGACCCGGGGGCCTGGAGCAGCGCCCAGGCTGGCGTCCGAGGGTCCGGCAAACTGGGGATCCAGGGGGCCGCCGAGAGCTGAGCCTGAGCCCCTAAGCACCGGCAGTCCGGGCTCGGAGGCTCCAGGATCCGTGTCGGCACTGACCGGAGGAGCGGCGCCGGGGGCGTTCGTGGTTGGGTGTTCGGGCTCAGAGGGCCCGGCGCCCCCCGGGGCTCGGTGGCCATGCATGGTCCGGGCCTGGGCGCGGGGCCCGGGCTCCCCGCTTGGCTCCAGCTCTTGGGGCGGAGGCGCGGGCGGAGGAGGCCCGGCGCCCGGCGGAGCAGCGGCCTCAGGCTCGGGGGGCGGGGCTGCGGGCTGAGCCCCACTGCGGAGATTCAAGCCCCCGGCCCGGGCCCGGGCCAGCAGCTGTGGCAGCAGTGGCAGTACCAGCAGCAGCCGCGGCCACCGCCGCTGCCGTGCCAGGCATCGCCGGCCCGGGCCCTGCGCAGAGATTGGGCTCGGCGGGGCCGGGGGCCCGCTGAGGAGCGCTGTCTATGCGGCAGCGGCTGGGTGAGGTCGGGGGGCTGCGCTCGGCGCGGGATCTCTCTTAAGAGGCAAGCCACTTCCGTGGCTCCGGGGCGAGCGGTCGGTCTGTTCGGTGTGCGGGGTCTCTTTCTCCCCAAATGGGAATCGATCTGGGCTCTTCTGACTGGTCGGAAAGGGTTCTTCCTCCCGCCGCAGCGGAGGCTGGCGGGCGGAGGGGAGGAGAAGGGAGGGCAGGGCAGGGGAGGGAGGGAGGAGAGGATGGCGCTGGCTAGGGGCGCGCGTGTGCGTCGCGCGCTTGTGCTGCGGGGCTCGCCCTCAGCCAATCCCTCTGGACGATGTTTCAGCCGCGGGGGCAGGGTAACAGCTTCGGCCTAGGTCTCCACGGCGGCGGGCAGGAAGGAGACGGAGAAGGGGGGTGGGGAGGCGGGAGCCTTCGCTGAGGCAGCCGCCGCCACAGCGGCGCTGGGACCCAGTTACCCCGGCCCCGCCCCCTCGCCCGGGATTTGCTCCTGGCCCCGCCCCCTGACTCGGACCCGCCTCGCTTCTCCCTGTGACCGCCCTCAAAGGCCCGCCTCCTCCTTAAACATTCCCCTCAGCTTTCGTTCCCCATCCGTCCGTGGTCCCACACAGGCAAGTCTCTGGGCTCAAACCCCTAATCTGTCTTTCTGTTCCTTTCTCAGGTCTTCCTCTGTCTGCTCGTCCTTCAATCTCTTTTCCAGAAACCTTTCCACAGGTTCCAGAATCTCCCTAGTGGTTGGCTCATAGAGGACTTGTCTTTGATACACTTCGCTCTGCTCAGACCAGACCTTATGGTCCTTAATTTGGCTACTCTTTTGCCAAAAGCCTCAGTTCTCAGAATTGTTGCATCTGTCTGGCAGCATCCCAACCTTGGATCAGTCCGACTGTCTGCTTTTTCCATGCCTGCGCAAAGGCAGCTAAACACTGCTGGAGAAAACTATTCAGTCTCACAGATTCGTGCCGCTAAGACTCATGGTCCCCAGCATCTACGAGGTCCTCAGTACTGACCCACAGCTCTACTGTGTCCCTCGGCTGCTCTTTCCCCCATGCTCCACAGTGGCCCTTTCAAACCTCCCTTCTCCTCAAACCCCCAGCTTTTCCATCTGCCCTCAAGCCTCAGCAGATGACCCGACCTCCTATTTCACAGAGTAAACAGAAGTCACTGAAAGGAAATTCTGGACTTCTTGCCACTAAACCTACAGAGTCCTTGCTTCTTCCCTGCTTCATCTAAACATATTCATGTTGGTCTCTTCCATCTGAAAACGTGTAAACAATTGCTGGAAATTCTTCCTCTCCAACCACCACCTTCTCCTCTCCATAAGCTTCTCAAAAGAGTTGCCTACACTTAACTCTCTTCATTTTCCCACTTCCCACTTATCTTTCAACCCACTCCAATCTGCCTCCACTACTTGCCTAATAGTGCTCTCTCATCAAGGTTTGCCACAGCCTACCTCACAAAATCTAATACAATCTTTTCAGAGGTTATCCTACTTGACTTCTTGGTAGTATCTGGCACTTGTGACCACTCCTTCCTCCTTAAACCACTTCCATGACACCACACTCACATTTTTCTTCAACTGCCTTGTTCAAATTCCTCTTTACTTTCCAGGCTCCTCTTTGTACAACCCTTAAATGGTGGTGCTCCTTGGGGATTTGGCCTGAGCTCTCTTCTCTCCTCTCTCTGTGCTCTTTCCTTCAATTATTACATTTGCTCCCGTGGCCTCAATTATCATCTCTTTGCTGATGACTCCCAAACTGATACCTCGATTCCAGATATTTCTCCTGACCCACACATTCAACTGGTTATTAGACAGCTCTATCTGAGCACTCCAGAAACACCTAAAACCCCAGTTTTTTGCCACCTCAAGGCATCCTCCTCCCAACCTGTTTGTCTTTCTTTGTATATTACTTTTGTGAATGACTCTAGTCAAAGCAGAAACCTGAGTTATACCCCTGACTCTTCTCTCTCCTCCACCCCCATGCAATCACCAAATCTTGTCATTTTTACTTCCCAAATATCTTCCAGATTTATTTATGCAGTCTCTTCATTTCTGCTGACATGACCCTAGTCAGCACCATGTCTAAACTGCAATACTGTCATGGTCTCCCTGTTTCAGTCTTGCTCCCTGGAATCCTTTCTCTACACTGTAGGCAGTGTGATCTTTTCAAAAGGTAAACCAACTCATATCACTGTCATGTTTAGAACCCTTCAATGAGTCCCCATTGGCTCAAAAGGAAGCCTACCTTCTTCAACAAGGAGGATTAAGCCACACCCTTGATGATTTATTTGATGCCTACCTACCTCTCCAGACTTCATTCTTAGGATTTTATTTATTTATTTGACAGAGAGAGATCACAAGCAGATGAAGAGGCAGGCAGAGAGAGAGGAGGAAGCAGGTTCCCTGCTGAGCAGAGAGCCCAATGGGGGGCTCGATCCCAGGACCCTGGGATCATGACCTGAGCCGAAGGCAGAGGCTTTAACCCACTGAGCCACCCAGGTGCCCCTCCAGACTTCATTCTTAAGGCTAAGTTGAAAGTCTTTGACCATTCTTTAGTCTTTCTAGCCTCTGAGTCTTTGTGTATGCTGTTGCCTCTGTATAAAACCCCACATTTCCCCAATTCTACTTTATTTGTTCTTCAGATCTCTGCTCATTTGATGAATGTCGTTTTGAGCACATACCATGGGCCATGATGAAATAGTAACTTTTTTGTAGATAATTCACATCTCTCAAATGCTAAAATACCCTACATTGAAAGGTTTTTAATTTGGGATTGAGGTGGGATGATTTAAAAGAAGTACTCTGGCTGCTGTGGATTGGATTGGAGGTGGGCAAGATTAGAAACCTACTGCAGTCAGAGATAATGGCAAGTGGACTAATGTGGTGGCTGTGGAGATGGAGAGATGTAGATAGATTTGGGAGATATTTAGAACCGAAAGGGGTTGGTGTGGTGGCTTGAGGAAGGGAGGGAGAGGGAGGCATCTTTGATGCCTTCCACGGATCTCATGTGGGCTAGGTCATTCATTGAGACGAGGAAGACAGAAAGAAGAACAGGTTTTCAGGGGGAAGACCAAGGGTTCAATTCTACACTCCCTTAAGATAATCAAGTGGAGAGGTCAAAGCAGGTAATGGTATATACATCCCAAGGTAGAGGTTTGAGTTTCAGATATAAATCAGAGTTGTCACTATAGAGATGGTATTAACAGCCATGAGAGAAGAGGTCAGTGTGAAAGAGAGAAAAGAGAAAGGAGGAGGATCCTTGACTGAGTTCCAAGGAACTTCAACTTTAGAGATTGGGCAAAAGAGCAGGAGGTGGCAAGGAGCCTGAGAAAGAGATAAAGAGATGGGGACATTACTAGGTTGTGTTGGAGATTTTTAAAAAGAGTACTGAGAAGTCAACTAAGTTGAAGATTGAAAAGGGTCCATTGAGGGGCGCCTGGATGGCTCAGTGGGTTAAAGCCTCTGCTTTCGGTTCAGGTCGTGATCCCAGGGTCCTGGGATCGAGCCCCGCATCGGGCTCTCTGCTCGGCAGGGAGCCTGCTTCCCCCTCTCTCTCTCTGCCTGCCTCTCTGCCTACTTGTAATCTTTCTCTCTCTGTCAAATAAATAAAAAATAAAAAAAAAAAATCTTAAAAAAAAAATGTTTAAAAAAAAAAAAAAAAAAAAAGAAAAGGGTCCATTGGATATGGCAACTTGGATATTGGTAGTGACCGTGATAGCAGTTTTAGTGGAGTGGTAGGGGTGAACACCAGAATGGATGAAGAGGGAATGGCTACACCATTGGTAAGAGTGTAAATTGATACAACCACTCTAGAAGAAGCTGGATGTTTTCTAGTGAAGCTCAGTGATACACATACTCTATGACCCAGACTTTTTAGGTATATATCCTAGAGCAGCGGTTCT
This sequence comes from Martes martes, assembly GCF_963455335.1. Classification (NCBI taxonomy): domain Eukaryota; kingdom Metazoa; phylum Chordata; class Mammalia; order Carnivora; family Mustelidae; genus Martes; species Martes martes. The sequence continues at coordinate 44,567,640 of NC_137897.1, forward strand.
CCCTGTGTGGTCTGGGTTATCCTGGGGGCAGAGGTGGGGGGCAGGGAGCCAAAACCATAATGCTAGTAAGGTGTTATTTGTTTCTTTTACTCTCATTCTCTCAAGATTGTAGAGTGGAGTTTTCTAGATAACACAACAGATTGAATGCAGACCAGATGTGAGAATCCAGCTGTCTTCTATTAAGCCATAACATAAAGAGATGTGCAAAAACATAAAACAATGCCACTCTTTTCACTGAATTATTTTTGTTTTGGAAAATAGTTATTTTTCATAAAATATGTTATTTATTTGAAAAAATGGATTTATTGTTGTTATTTAAAAATTAATATATTGAAACTTTTGTAGTTTTAATTTCTAATGCAGCAAGTCTCAACTGATATTACATTCGTGAAAGCTCTTTGAGGTCCTGCAGTGATTTTTTTTTTAAAAAAGGTTATTTATTTATTTGAGAGAGAGAGAGAGAGCCTGCGCAAGTGTGTGGGGAGGAGCAGAGAGAAAAAGAGAGAGAGAGAGAGGGAGGGAGAGAGAGAACCTCAAGCAGACTCATGGCCTGTGTATGGGGTGGGGCCTCAATCTCATGACCATGAGATCATGACCTGAGCCAAAATCAAGAGTCAGGTGCTTAACCTACTGAGTCACCCAGGCTCCATCCCCCCACTTTTTTTGTTTTTTAAAGATTTACTTATCTTGCAGTGATTTTTTAGAACGTAAAGGAAGTCCTGAGAGAAAAAAATATGAGCATTGCTTCCTTAGAGAAATCCTTGCACATATGTACTGGAAGACACTACAAGAATATTCACCAAACCCTGTTAATGATAGCAAGAAATGGAAGGCAAGATAGCAAGATGGATAGCAAGAAATAGAGCAGGGGATGAATAAATTCAGACATATTTATATGATGGACTACTATAAAGAAATAAAAAATGAATGGACTCTAGCTACACATATCAACATGGATGAAATTCAGAAAACCTAATGCTGATTCAAAAAAGTCATAGAAGAATATGTTTATATAAAGTTGAAAAACATGAAAAATTATACAATATATGGATACAGTTGTATGTTATAAAACTATACAGAAAAGCAAAGAATGAAAAATGAAAAATTCAGAACAGTGGTTACCTCAGGGAGGAGAAAGAAATGTGACTGGGGAGGGTTACCCAGGGGGTTTTGTCATTGAAAATGATCTGGTATTCAAGCTAGGTGATGAGTACACAGATATTTATTATTTATCCAAGCTGTCTATATATGTAGATTCTAAAATATATAAAGTATGTAATGAAAAATAAAATAATTTAACAAACAGTAATAATTGTATAGAGTGCTGGTGAGAGTGTAGTTTATTACAGGACCCTCCCTGAGATCAGAGGGAACAGAACACCACCCTCATCCCCATTGAATTAGAGCTAGATGTATAGGCAATTCCACTGAGAAACTTGGCTGTGAATGGGAACAGAGCCCAGACAGATAAGGTGATGGTAGGAGGAGGGTCAAAGAATGTTTTTTTTAAAGATAGGAGATACTAGACTGTGCTTGTTTGCTGTTGGGAATGATCCAGTAGAGAGGGAGAGGACAAAGATGCAGAAGAGAAAGGGAAAGGAGGGGTTGGGATCTGAGGCAAGAGGAGGAGAGGTCTTCAGGCCCCTCATTATAGCTGGTAGGTATAAGACAAGAATGGACACAGTTACTGGGAGGTTTAGAGACTTGGCAGTGGGAAGATGAGGGCCTAGTAATCATTCCTGATGTTCAATGGCTTCTATTTTGTCATTGAAGCCTGAGGTAAAGCCATTTTCTACAGAAAGAATAAAAACATTAGACTTTCTTTTTTTAATTTTTATTAAAGATTTTATTTATTTATTTGACAGACAGAGATCACAAGTAAGCAGAGAGGCAGGCAGAGAGAGAGGAGGAAGCAGGCTCCCTGAAGAGCAGAGAGCCCGATGCGGGGCTCGATCCCAGGACTCTGGGATCATGACCCGAACTGAAGGCAGAGGCTTTAACCCACTGAGCCACCCAGGTGCCCCCCAAAACATTAGACTTTCTTAATAGCATGGTGGATAGAAATAAACTACTAAATATAGATAGATAGAAATAAACTACTGTGGTAGTTTAACTATAAACTATGGTCGATAGAAATAAACTACTACTGATAGTTTAGAAAAGTTTCAGCTTCACAATAATGTACATTTTTTAGGTCTTGTTAAATTTGGGAAAACTTCTGTCTGGTTTCCTTCATGTATGAGCTGTAAGATGTTAGGGTATTTCAATTTTCTTGCAGAGTAACAAATCCTTAGTACTCTTTGATTTTTCACTGATTGTTAAGCAGGGCCTTAGAAGGGACCTGTGCAAATAAGGGGTCCTGAACCTTCACTGACTTCTGTGTAAATCTGCCTCTGGCCTCTTTGAACTACCTCCTCCTCCAGGAAGCATTCTCTGATTGCCCCAGGCTGGGGTTCTTCCACAGTTTATTACTGCCACTCACAGAAATTTTTCAAGTTTCTCTGAGCTAACCAGGTTAGCCTTCTTCACTGGATGGAGGGAGCTACAGAGGGTGAGGAGTCAGAACATGTGCACCTTGGCTCAGCAGGCTTCCATCAGTGTCAGCGAGTCTTCACTGAAGCAGTGTGTCATGGTGGTCAAATGTGTAGACCTTGGAATCAGGCAGACTAGAATTTATTTGTACTTCAAGTGCATGGTCAGGGAAAAATTCATCTTCATCCTTGCCTCCTGAAATACTTTTGCCATTGGACCTGGCTTGGGCTTCACTCCTAGTTCCTCTGTGTGACCTTGGTCAAGTTACTCATCACTCTAAGTCTCAGTTTCCCCATCAGTAAATTGGGAATGATGATAATAATACCTACTACATCAGAGCTGTAAGGATTCAATGACAAAATCCATGCCATGCATGTACATTTTCTCTGGGACCTAATGCTTAAAAAACACTAGTCCCCGCTATGAGTGGGACTATATTGTGGGTAGAAGATGCAATAGTGAATAACAAAGACCAGGGCCTTGCCTTCCTAAGCTCATAGTCTAGTGGGCACCACAGTGCCCAGTGCCAGTCCTGATATATCCAAGAGACTTGTAAGTTGTTGGATCAAGATGACTTTATCTTTGTCTCTATTTCTTTCTTATTTTTTACTGCCCCCCCAAGTTCAGCATCACTGTTGGCCACCTCTCAGACACCTCTATCTCTGTCTACATTTTGCTTTCTCTTGTCTCTCTGTTTACATCTCTCTGGTGGTTTCTCTTTCCTGTTTCTCGTATTCTCTTTCCATCTCTCTCCTCTTCTTGCTCCTTTTTAAAAAAATATTGTATATGTTGAGGATTGCCTTGTCTCCATCCCATTCTAACTTACAGTTCTCAGCTTGGTCTGAGTCTCTGTGCTTATAATACCACATTGTCTACCTCATCTGTTTCTGAATTTCTGTGTGTTCCAGAACTTCTGTCTTTCCTATTTCTCTTTCAGTCTCCTTTGTCTCCTTGGCCTCTTTACTGTCTGCCTTTCTGTCTCCATTACTCTGTCCCTACTTCTCTCTGGTTGTTTCCCAGTTCTCCTCTTCCTGTTTGTACTGCTGCATTCATCTGTCTCTCTTCCCCACCTATCTTTCTCTATTCTCACCTTTCTGTTCCATTCTTTCATCTCCCCTCCTCCCTGTAACATTTATACTCTTTGTCTCTGTCTCTCTTACCCCTCTATGTTGGTCCTTTTGCCATTGTTTCCCTATATGACTCTCTCCTCATCTCTCTATCACCCCTTTTCTATCTCTTACCATCTCTCTTATTGGGTTGCTCTCCTCATGTGCCTATCTCCTGTCCTCATCTCTCTGTCCCTATGTGGGTTTTATCTGTTTCTGTTTGCATTCTTGTCCCCAGCTTCCCGTTCCTCTGTCTTTCTTCATCACTGACAGAGTAGTCAGGAATACTGTCACTGGTGCTAGATTGTTTGGATTCAAATCTTAGTTATGCCTTTGACTTGCTGTGCCTCAGTGTCCTCATCTGTGAAATAGGGTACCTGCTTCATGGCATTACTGTGAGCATTAAGTAAATTAACACATGCACAGTTTGTAGGGCCATACCTCAAATATAACAAATTCTCAAAAAATGTCATCTGCTACATCATTAACCTCTCTACTCATCTTTATCCCTATCTCTTTCTGTCTTTGTTTATCTAATCCAAACACCCCCTTCCCATATACCTGGCTGTTACCATCTCTGTGTTCCTCTCAGTCCTCATCTTTTATGTAGCTGCCTCTCTGACCTCATCTCTCTCTCTCTCCCTACATTCCTGCCCCATTTGTCCCCTTTTCCACCCTGCCCACTCCATCTCTCTGTCCCCATCTTTATTTATTTATCTCCATTTCTGACTATTTGCTCCCACCTTTCAGGCCCTATTTCTCTGTCTCTGTCTCTTTATCTCCTGTTATCATTTCTTTAACTGTTCTTCTCCTCCCAAATCTAATCTTTATTTATATATTTACTCCAAAAAATCTTACTCTTTTTTTTCTCCTCATCTCCTTGTGTTTTCCCCAAGTCTCTCTGGACAGTTTGGATCAGAATTGGTCTGGTAGATAACGTGGAACTATAAAAGGCTTTAGGAGGAAGAAGTAGGCCTGGCAAGAGGCAAGTGGCAGGGTGTGGAATTTCATGGCTCTGCCAAATCCTCCTGAAAGACAAGGCCTCTGAGGTCAAGGTTAGCATAAACCCCTTCAACCCAGCCTCTTGAAAAAAGACAAAGAATGCTGCAGTTATTGGGAGGACCAGGAAGGGGTATTTTTCTGAGTGAAATTCCATCCGGAAGCTGGAATCCAGAGCATTTCCTGTTGTAATGTTTCTTCCAGACTTGGAGAGTCTGAACTTGCCACGTAGCATGTGCACTCCATGCATATACTTCTACAGTGAAACACAGAGATGCATACAGAATCTCCCTGCCCCACACACAGTTAGAGACAGAGACTTTTGCAGAGACATAAAGATGTACATAGAATCACGAACCCTCATAGCTGCAGATACTCTGAGACACTGAAAAACACACAGAATGAATCAACACTGGCAGAGATGCAGACATACACAGAGACACTGAGAGACTCATGGAATTACCCCTTCACAGCTCAGGGACACATACAAATAAACACAGAAAAATAGCTACACATAGAATCATCGCTAATTTCCCTTTGAAAAATTGTTTTCTTTTGGTCTATTTTCATATAAATAGAAACACACTAGAGCATCATGTGTAAACAGACACACTTACTAAAGTGCACACATTTATATACAATCACAAATTTCCAAAGCAACAGAGAATCACACAAATCTTTGCTTTGCTGGAAGTACAAAGGTAGCCAAACTTCCTCTGGCCCCAAATTATAGACATGCTACTCCTTCAGTGCCCCCCTGTCTATGAAGGCACTAGGCAGTCAAGCCAGAAACCTGACTATTAGGAACTTGGCAGAAATAATTAGAAAATGTCGATAAACTTTTATTCCTAGAAAAATAAAAAACGACAAAAATGGAACAGCAAGAAGTAAAGAACTTAAATAGACCACTAAGTATTAATGAAACTGAAATGGTATGCAAGGACATCATCCCTTCCCCCCCAAATCCAGGCCCAGATAAGTTTACAGGTGTATTGTGCCAGACTCACAAGGAATAGTTACTTTTCTTCTTACACAAGTTATTCCAGAAAATAGAAAAGGAGAGAAAGCTGCCCAGCTCATTTTATTAGTTTAGTATAATCTTCAAACTTTGAGTCTAAAACTAGACAGGGATAATAAAAGAAAAGAAAATTGTAGGCTCATTTCAATTATGAATATAGATACACAGATCCTAAATAAAATATTAGCTAATTGCATTGAACATTATGTTATATAATATATCAAATACATTGATCGAGTTTATTCCAAGAATGTAAAGAGAATTCATTCAACCTCAGAAAATCTATCAATGTAGTTTGCCACATTAACAGACTAAAGGAGAATACTCATATGATTATCTCAATTAATGTAGAATAAGTATGTTACATTCCCACTTATGATTAAAAACTGGAAATAGAAGGCAAATTTCTTTTTTTTTTTTGTTTAAGTAAACTCTATGCCCAACTTGGGGCTTGAACTCATGACCCTCGGATCAAGTCACATGTTCTACCAACTGAGACAGCCAGGCACCATAGAAGGCAAATTTAACTTGGTAAAGGTTACATACCAAAACATTACACCATATTTTATACTAAATGAAGAAACTTAAGATGCATTTCCTTCAAGACTGAGGATAAGACTAGATACTTACTCTCACCCACTACTGTTTAACATAGAACTGGAAGTTGTGGTCAATACTATAATGGGAGCAAAAGAAGTAAGTTGTATAAGGATCGGAAGAGAATAAATAAAACCAACAGATTCAACACACATACTATTAGAATTTAAAAAAAGTTCGTGAGGAGGCCAGGTACCAAAAACCAACTTATAAAAATCAACAGTATTCTTCCCCACCCCCCCGCATTTTTTATTGAGTATAGTTGACACACAATGCTATATTAGTTTCAGGTATACATCTTGGTAATTTAACAACTTTATACATTATGTTATGTTCACCACAAGTATAGATAGCTACCCTCTCCCCCATTACATTGCTGTAACAATATCATTGACTATATTCCTTTTTCTTTTATATTTTTTAAAATTTTTTATTAACATATAATGTATTATTTGCCCCAGGGGTACAGGTCTGTGAATCATCAGGCTTACACACTTCATAGCACTCTCCATAGCACATACCTCCCCAATGTCCATAACCCAACCACCCTCTCCTCCCCCCACACCGCCCTTCAACCCTCAGTTTGTATTGTGAGATTAAGAGTCTCTTATGATTTGTGTCCCTCCCGATCCCATCTTGTTTCATTTTTTCCTTCCCTACCCCCCAAACACCCCACTTTGCCTCTCAAATTCTTAATATCAGAGAGATCATATGATAATTGTCTTTCTTTGATTGACTTATATCGCTACGCATAATACCCTCTAGTTCCACCCATGTCGTTGCAAATGGCAAGATTTCATTTTTTTGATGGCTGCATAGTATTCCATTGTATATCTACACCACATCTTCATTATCCATTCATCAGTTGATGGACATCTAGGTTCTTTCCATAGTTTGGCTATTGTGGACATGGCTGCTATAAACATTTGGGTGCACGTGCCCCTTTGGATCACTACATTTGTATATTTAGGGTAAATACCCAGTAGTGCGATTGCTGGGTCATAGGGTAGCTCTATTTTCAACTTTTTGAGGAACCTCCATGCTATTTTCCAGGGTGGCTGTACCAGCTTGCATTCCCACCAACAGTATAGGAGGGTTCCCCTTTCTCCGCATCCTCGCCAGCATCTGTCATTTCCTGACTTGTTAATTTTAGCCATTCTGACAGGTGTGAGGTGGTATCTCACTGTGGTTTTGATTTGTACTTCCCTGATGCCAAGTGATGTACAACACTTTTTCAATGTCTGTTGGCCATTTGGATTTCTTTTTGTAAAAATGTCTGTTCATGTCCTCTGCCCATTTCTTGATTGGATTATTTGTTCTTTGGGTGTTGGGTTTGATAAGTTCTTTATAGATTTTGGATACTAGCCCTTTATTTGATATGTCCATTGAAAATATCTTCTCCCATTCTGTCATTGTTTTTTGTTTTTTTGAACTGTTTCCTTTGCTGTGCAAAAGCTTTTGATCTTGATGGAGTCCCAATAGTTCATTTTTGCCCTTGCTTCCCTTGCCTTTGGCGATGTATCTAGGAAGAAGTTGCTGCGGCTGAGGTCGAAGAGGTTGCTGCCTGTGTTCTCCTCAAGGATTGGATGGATTCCTTTCTCACATTGAGGACTTTCATCCATTTTGAGTCTATTTTGGTGTGTGGTGTAAGGAGATGGTCCAGTTTCATTCTTCTGCATGTGGCTGTCCAATTTTCCCAACACCATTTCTTGAAGAGACTGTCTTTTTTCCATTGGACATTCTTTCCTGCTTTGTCAAAGATTAGTCAACCATAGAGTTGAGGGTCTATTTCTGGGCTCCCTATTCTGTTCCATTGATCCATGTGTCTATTTTTGTGCCAGTACCATACTGTCTTGATGACAACAGCTTTGGAATAGAGCTTGAAGTCTGGGATTGTGATGCCAACTTTGGCTTTCTTTTCAACATTCCTCTGGCTATTCAAGGTCTTTTCTGGTTCCATATAAATATTAGGATTATTTGTTCCATTTCTTTGAAAAAAATGGATGGTATTTTGATAGGGATTGCATTAAATGTGTAGATTGCTTTACGTAGCATAGACATTTTCACAATATTTGTTCTTCCAATCCATGAGCATGGAATGTTTTTCCCTTTCTTTGTGTCTTCCTCAATTTCTTTCATGAGTACCTTATAGTTTTCTGAGTACAGATTCTTTGCCTCTTTAGTTAGGTTTATTCCTAAGTATCGTAGGGATTTGGGTGCAATTGTAAATTGAATTGACTCCTTAATTTCTCTTTATTCTGTCTTGTTGTTGGTTTATAGAAATGCAACTGATTTCTGTGCATTGATTTTATATCCTGACACTTTATTGAATTCCTGTACAAGTTCTAGCAGATTTGTAGTGGAGTCTTTTGGGTTTTCCACATATAGTATCATATCATCTGCAAAGAGTGATAGTTTGACTTCTTCTTTGCTGATTTGGAGGCCTTTAATTTCTTTCTTTTTTTAAAGATTTATTTATTTATTTATTTGACAGACAGAGATTACAAGTAGGCAGAGAGGCAGGCAGGGAGTGAGAGGAGGAAGCAGGCTCCCTGCTGAGCAGAGAGCCCAATGTGGGGCTCGATCCCAGGACCCTGGGATCATGACCCGAGCCGTAGGCAGAGGCCTTAACCCACTGAGCCACCTAGGCGCCCCCCTTTAATTTCTTTTTGTTGTCTGATTGCTGAAGCTAGGACTTCTAGTAGTATGTTGAATAGCAGTGGTGATAATGGACATCCCTGCCGTGTTCCTGACCTTAGTAGAAAAGCTGTCAGTTTTTCTCCATTGAGAATGATAATTGCTGTGGGTTTTTCATAGATGTTTTTGATGATATTGAAGTATGTACCCTCTATCCCTACACTTTGAAGGGTTTTGATCAAGAAAGGATGCTGTACTTTGTCAAATGCTTTTTCAGTATCTACTGAGAGTTTCATATATTTCTCGTTCTTTCTTTTATTAATGTATTGTATCACATTGATTGATCTGTGGATTTTTTTAAAAGATTTTATTTATTTATTTATTTGACAGAGAGAGAGACAGAGAGCACAAGCAGGCAGAGAGGCAGGCAGAGAGAGAGGAGGAAGCAGGCTCCCCGCTGAGCAAGGAGCCCGATGCGGGGCTCGATCCCAGGACCCTGAGATCATGACCTGAGCCGAAGGCAGCGGCTTAACCCACTGAGCCACCCAGGTGCCCCTGATTTGTGGATGTTGAACCAAGCTTGCAGCCCTGGAATAAATCCCACTTGGTCGTGGTGAATAATCCTTTTAATGTACTGTTGGATCCTATTGGCTACTATTTTGGTGAGAATTTTCACATCTGTGTTCATCAAGGATATTGGTCTGTAATTCTCCTTTTTGATGGGGTCTTTGGTTTTGGAATCAAGGTAATGCTGGCCTCATAAAATGAGTTTGGAAGTTTTCCTTCCTTTTCTATATTTTGGAACAGTTTCAGGAGAATACGTATTAATTGTTCTTTAAATGTTTGGTAGAATTCCCCTGGGAAGCTATCAGGCCCTGGGCTCTTGTTTGTTTGGAGATTTTTTTTAAAGATTTTATTTATTTATTTGACAGACAGAGATCACAAGTAGGCAGAGAGGCAGGCGGTGGGGGGGGCAGGCTCTCTGCCGAGCAGAGAGCCTGATGCAGGGGCTCGGTCCCCGGACCCAGGGATCATGACCTGAGCTGAAGGCAGAGGCTTTAACCCACTGAGCCACCCAGGCACCCCTATCTCTCCTCTTTTCATTCATGATTTTATTTCTTTGGGTCCTTTCTCTTTTCTTTTTGATAAGTCTGGCCAGGGGTTTATCAATCTTGTTAATTATTTCAAAGAACCAACTCCTAGTTTTGTTGACCTGTTCCACTGTTCTTTGGTTTCTATTTCATTGATTTCTGCTCTGACCTTTATTATTTCTATTCTCCTGCTGGGTTTAGGCTTTCCGTGCGGTTGTTTCTCTAGATCCTTTAGATGTAGGGTTAGGTTTTGTGTTTGAGACCTTTCTTGTTTCTTGAGAAAGTCTTGTATCACTATATACTTTCCTCTCAGGACCACCTTTGCTGCATCCCAAAGATTTAGAACAGTTGTGTTTTCATTTTCATTTGTTTCCATGAATTTTTAAAATTCTTCTTTAATTTCCTGGTTGACCCTTTCATTCTTTAGTAGTATACTCTTTAGCCTCCATGTATTTGAGTTCTTTCCAGCTTTCCTCTTGTGGTTGAGTTCTAGTTTCTAAACATTGTGGTCTGAAAATATGCAGGGAATGATCCCAATCTTTTGGTACCGGTTGAGACCTGATTTGTGACCCAGGATGTGATCTATTCTGGAGAATGTTCCATGTGCACTAGAGAAGAATGTGTATTCTGTTGCTTTGGGATAGAATGTTCTGAATATATCTGTGATGCCCATCTGGCCCAGTGTGTCATTTAAGGCCTTTATTTCCTTGTTGATCTTTTGCTTAGATGATCTGTCCATTTCAGTGAGGGGAGTGTTAGAGTCCCCTACTATTATTGCAGTATTGTTGATGTGTTTCTTTGATTTTGTAATTAATTGGTTTATATAATTGGCTGCTCCCATGGTAGGGCATAGATATTTAAACTTGTTAGATCTTCTTGTTGGGCAGACCTTTTGAGTATGATATAGTGTCCTTCCTCATCTCTTATTATAGTCTTTGGCTTAAAATCTATTTGATCTAAGAAGTGCCACCCCAGCTTTCTTTTGATGTCTATTAGCATGTAAATTTTTTTCCACCCCCTGACTTTACATCTGGAGGTGTCTTTGGGTCTAAAATGAGGTACTTGTAGACAGCATATTGATGGGTTTTATTTTTTTTTATCCATTCTGATAAACTGTGTCTTTTGGTTGGGGGCATTTAGCCCATTTACATTCAGGGTAACTATTGAGAGATATGAATTTAGTGCCATTGTATTGCCTGTAAGGTGACTGTTCCTGTATAGTGTCTCTGTTCCTTTCTGGTGTGTTACTTTTAGGCTCTCTGTTTGCTTAGAGGACCCCTTTAAATATTTCCTGTAGAGCTGGTTTGGTGTTTACAAATTCTTTTATCTTTTGTTTGTCCTGGAAGCTTTTTATTTCTCCTTCTATTTTCAATGATAGCCTGGCTGGATCTAGTATTCTTGGCTGCATGTTTTTCTCGTTTAGTGCTCTGAATATATCATGCCAGTTCTTTCTGGCCTGCCAGGTCTCTGTGGATAAATCTGCTGCCAATCTAATATTTTTACCATTGTATGTTACAGACTTCTTGTCCCGAGCTGCTTTCAGGATTTTCTCTTTGTCACTAAGACTTGTTAGTTTTACTATTAGATGGCAGGGTGTGGACCTATTCTTATTGATTTTTGAGGGGGTTCTCTGTGCCTCCTGGAGTTTGATGCTTGTTCCCTTTGTCATATTAGGGAAATTCTCTACAATAATTCGCTCCAATATACCTGCTCCCCTCTCTCTTTCTTCTTCTTCTAGAATCCCAATTATTCTAATATTGTTTCATCTTATGGTATCACGTATCTCTCGAATTCTCCCCTCGTGGTCCAGTAGTTGTTTGTTTCTCTTTTGCTCAGCTTCTTTATTCTCTGTCATTTGGTCTTCTATATCACTAATTCTCTCTTCTGCCTTATTTATCCTAGCAGTAAGAGCTTCCATTTTTAATTGCACCCCGTTAATAGCTTTTTTTTTTTTTTTTACTTCAGCTTGGTTAGATTTTAGATGTTAGTTCTTTTATTTCTCCAGAAAGGGCTTTTGTTTCTCCAGACAGGGTTTCTCTAATATCTTCCATGCTTTTTCGAGCCCAGCTAGCACATTGAGAATCGTCATTCTGAAGTCTAGATCTGACATATTACCAATGTCCATATTGATTAGATCCCTAGCATTTGGTACTGCCTCTTGTCCTTTTTTTTTGTGGTGATTTATGGTATATTTTGATCTATTAGAAGAAACTATCCCAAAAAAATTTTAGAAGAAAAAAACCGTATATGTATACAAAAAATAAAGTTAGATACAATGAAGGATAAATATGACTATAATAATGAAGGTTTAAAAATATTTGTTTTATAAAGGTATTGTTAAGATAAACTAGTTAAAAAACATTACAAGAGGAAAGAGAAAAATTAAAAAAATTAGAATAAGAAAAAAATTAAAAAAATTTTATTAACTTTGCAAGGCTAAAGAATCATGGGGAGAAAGCCATGAATCCCATGCTTTGCTTTCTTCTCCTCTGGAATTCTGCTGTTCTCCTTCATCAGTGAGCTTGGATTTAGCTGGATGTTCTTGCTGATCTTCTGGGGATGGGCCTGTTGTAGTGATTCTCAGATGTCTTTGCCCAAGGCGGAACTGTGCTGTCCTTGCCAGTGGCCGGGCTAAGTAATCCGCTCGGGTTCATTCTCAGGAGCTTTTGTTCCCTGAACGCTTTCTGCTTTCTGTAGAGTTCTGGAGGATGGGTATGAAAATGGCAGCCTCCAAATCTCTGGCCTGGAGGAGCTGAGAGCTCGGGGCCCCACTCCTCAGTGTGCCCTCAGAGAAAAGCACGCAGTCACTCCTGTCTCCTTGTCTCCAGCCATGCTGCGAGCTCACCCGGCTTGTGACCAAGCATTTCTGTCTTTGGCACACAGCCCCATTTGGAGTCTGCAAAGCCAGCAGATTCCTGCCTCCAGAGAAGGAAGGTGGGTTTCCCTGGATCTGCCACTTGTGGGGTCCCTGCTCAAAGAGCAGTGGCCCAACTGTGCCACAGGTCACAGTTTAAGGTAACCCTGAGCTGAGAGCTCACTCCTCAGCTCCGTTTCTGTAGCCAGCTTCCCTGCTCTGTTACCTGCAAACTCTGCTATACTCAGACACTCTGCATCCTTCTGTGACCCCGCAGGACCTGAGACCACACTGTCCCCTTGAGGGCTCCACCCCCGCTTGGCCTCTGGAGTGATGTCCCTCAGTGGAGCAGACTTTTAAAAGTTCAAATTTAGTGCTCCGTTCCTCTGCTGCTTGCCAGGAGCTGGCCCCTCCTGCGGTCTATCTTCCCTTCACTTCGGATTCACTTCTCCGCATGTCCTACCTTTCAGAAAGTGGTCGATTTTCTGTTCCTAGAATTGCTGTGCTTCTTCTCTTCTCTTTGATCTTGTTGGGTTTGTAGGTGTTAGTACTGGTTTGATAACTATCTAGCTGAACTCCTGCAACCTGTTGTCATCTCAGTCTGCTACTCCTCTGCCATCTTGACTCCTCTCTTTTTATTTTTTTAAAAGTAGGCTCCATGCGCAGTTTAGAGCCCAGTATGGGACTTGATCTCACGACCATGACATCAAGATGTGAGCCAAGATCAAGCATTGGATGCTTAATAGACTGAGACACTCAGGCACCCGGACTGTATTCCTTCTGCTGTGCCTTTTATTCCCCTGACTTATTCATTCCATAACTAGAAGCCTGTATACCTCACTCCCCTTCACCCATTTTGCCTGACTCCAACTCCTTCCCCTCTGGAAACCATCAGTTTGCTCTCTGTATTTATAGGTCTGATTGTGCTTTTTGTTTATTCATTTTTTGATTCCACTTATGAATGGAATCATGGTATTTGTCTTTGACTTATTTCACTTAGCATAGTACTCTCTAGGTCCATCCATGCTGTCCCAAATGGCACAATCTCATCCTTTTTTGTGGCTGTGTGATATTCCATTGTGTATACATACCACATCATTCTTATATGTTCACCTATTGATAGATACTTAGATTGCTTCTATATCTTGGCTATTGTAAATAATGCTGCAATAAACATAAGGGTGCATATATGTTTTTGGATTACTCTTCTCATTTTCCTTGGGTCAATACCCAGTAGTGGAATTATGGGATCATATGGCAGTTGCATTTTTAATTTTTAAGTTTAAAATCAATTTAATTAACATATAGTGTACTAGTTTCCGAGGTAGAGTTTAGTGATACATCAGTTGCATATAATACACAGTGCTCATTACATCAAGTGCCCTCCTTAATGCTCTATACCAAGTTACCCCATCCCCCCCCGCCCCTCCAGCAACCCTCAGTTTGTTTCCTATAGTTAAGAATCTCTTATGGTTTGTCACCATTTCTGTTTTCATCTTATTTTCTTTTCTCTTCCTTTCTTCTATGTTCACCTGTTTCGTTTCTTAAATTCCATATATGAGTGAAATTGTGTGATATTTATCTTTCTCTGACTGACATATTTTACTTGGCATAATATCCTCTAATTCCATACACATCATTGCAAATGGCAAGATTTCATTCTTTCTGATGGTTGAGTAATATCTGTCTTCTTTATCCATTCATCTGTGGATGGACATCTGGGCTCCTTCCATAGTTTGGCTATTGTGGACACTGCTGCTATAAACATTGGGGTGAATGTGCCCCTTCAAATCACTATGTTTATATTCTTTGGATAAATACTTAGAAGTGCAATTGCTGGGTTGTATGGTAGCTCTATTAACTTCCCAAGGAGACTCCATACTGTTTTCCAGTTTGCATTCCCACCAAGAGTGTAAGAGGGTTCCCATTTCTCCACATTCTCACCAACGCCTGTTGTTTCCTGAGTTGTTAGTTTTAGTCATTCTGACTGGTGTGAATTAGTATCTCATTGTAGTTTTGATTTGTATTTCCTTGATTCCAAATGATGTGGAGCAATTTTTCATGTGTCAGTTGGCCATTTGTATGTCTTCTTTGGAGAAATGTCTGTTCATGCCTTTTGCCCATTTCTTGACTGGATTTTTTGTGGGTTTTGTTGGGTGTTGAGTTTCGTAAGTTCTTTATAGATTTTGGATACTAGCCCTCCATCTGATAAGACTTTTGCAAATATCTTCTCCCATTCCTTTTTTTTTAAAGATTTTATTTATTTATTTGAGAGAGACAGAGATAGTGAGAGAGAGAGCACAAGTGGGGAGGAAAGGGAGAAGCAGATTCCCTGCTGAGCAGCGAGCCCAATGCAGGGCTTGATCCCAGAACTCTAGGATCATAACCCAAGCCAAAGGCAGATGATTAACCAACTAAGCCACCCAGGCGCCCCTATCTTCTCCCATTCCATAGATTGCCTTTTAGTTTTGTTCACTGTTTCCTTCGCTGTGCAAAAGCTTATCTTGATGATGTCCCAACAGTTCATTGTTGCTTTTATTTCTCTTGCCTTTGGAAATGTGTCTAGCAAAAAGTTGCTGTGGCTGAAGTCAAAGAGGTTGCTGCCTGCGTTCTTCTCTAGGATTCTGATGGATTCCTCTATACTGTTTTCCACAGTGGCTGTACCAATTTGCATTCCCACTGATAGTGCACAAGGATTCCTCTTTCTCCACATCCTCTCTACACTTGTTATTTCTTGTCTTTTTGACAATAGTCATTCTGACAGGTGTGAGGTGATATCTCACTGCAGTTTTGATTTGCATTTCCCTGATGATGAGTGATGTTGAGCATCTTTTCATAGGTCTGTTATAAGTTCTTTATATATTTGAATATTAACCCCTTATCAGATATATCATTTGTAAATATCTTCTCCTGTTCAATAGGTCATCTTTTTGTTTTGTTGATGGTTTCCTTTCCTGTGCAAAAGCATTTTATTTTGGCATAGTCCCAACAGTTAAATTTTGCTTTGATTTTGCCTCTCTTAGGAGAAATATCTAGAAAAATGTTGCTAAGGCTGATGTCAAAGAAATTATGCCTGTGTTCTTTTCTAGGAACAGTATTTCTTTGTATTAGCAATAAACAAGTAGAAAAAATGTAATTAAAAAAAAGATACCTAATATTAGTCACTAAGCCAAAATGTAAACCTTACTAAATGTTAGGGTAACTACAAAAATACCTAACAAAACAGACTACATAGTAAAATACTTTTAATATATAAACATATAGCTAAAAAGGAAAATAAAACTTAAAATAATATGACAATATTAACACCAAACATCTTTTATATCAATAAATATAAATGGTCTTAACTTATTTGTTTAAGGAAAAACATGTTTTACTTTGGATCACTGAGTAAAACCCAAATGGTGTATTCAAGAAAATCAATTAAGGGGTGCCTGGGTGGCTCAGTTGGTTGGGCATCAGACTCCTGATTTTGGCTAGGGTTATTGTCTTGGGTGGGGTCTTGGGGAATCCAGCCCTGCGATGGGCTCTGCGCTCAGGGTGGAGACTGCTTGTCTTCTCCCTCAGCTCCTCCCCCTCTCATGTATGCATGTGTTCTCTCTCTCTTTCTCTCTCTCAAATAAATAAAGTGAATCAATTAAAACAAATTGATTCAGAAAGGTTAAATATACAAGAAAGGACAAAGGTATACCAGTCAAATGCAAATAAAGAAAATGTGGGTTGCAATCTCATTATTAGACAAGTCGGGAACTCAAAACCAAAGGCATTAAGAGTGTCAAGGTTATGAAAAACAAGGATAGATTGAGGAAGTATCACAGATTGAAGGAGATATAATGACTAAGGCAATATGGGATTCTGGGTTGGGGTCTGGAACAGAAAAGGAATATTAGTGGAAAAATCAGTGAAATCTGAATAATGTCTGGTGTTTAGTTAATAGCAATGTGCCAATACTTAGTTTTGACAAATGTCATACAAGATAGTAACATGAGGGGAAACTATGTGAAGAATATATGGAAACTTTGCACTATCTTTTCAACTGTTCTGTAAATCTAAAATTATTCCAAAATAGAAAGTTTGCTATAAAAAAGCATTAATTGAGGCAAAAAGGCCACAAATTACAAGGGACATATAAAGTTATGACTATTTTTGTACCAAATAACATAGCAGCTTTCATAAAACTAAGATATTAAGGGATACAGGAAAAGTAGATAATAGATTGAAACACACTAAAACCAGGAAAAATTTAACTCACCTTTCTCATTCCAGGACAGATCAAATCAACAACAACAACAACAAACAAAAAACCCTGAAGAATATAAAAAAAAATAATAAAATCAATATTAGGCCAAGAAGAAAATCTCAACAAATTCCAAAAATTAGAACTAATACAATGTTCACTGATAACACTAAATAAAATGAAATCAATGTAAAATGGATCTTCCATCTGAATATGTAAAATCTCTCTGTCAAACAACTCTTTGGTCAGAAGGGACACTCAAATCAAAACTCTTAAATTTCTAGACAATGATAATGAAAATACTACATATCAGAATCCATGGATACAAATAAAGCAAAGTTCATAGCCTTAAAATACTTGTATTAAAAACAAGGGAGAAATTAAATGACTAAGCATCCAACTCAAAAATTTAGAGAAAGAAGAAATAATAAAGTTAAGGAGAACAGAAGGAAAAAAATAACAACGAAGTTCAAATAATGAAGTTAGAAAACAGATTAACAGTAGAACTGATAAATAGATGAGCTGATTCTGTTAAATAGAAATATGTAAGCCATTAAACAGCATAATCAAGAAAAGGAGAAAGCCCCTGGGTGGCTCAGTCAGTTAATTATCTGACTCTTGGTTTCAGCTCAGGTCATGATCTCAGGGTCATGAGTTGAGCCCTGCATTGGGCTCTGTGCTGGGCATGGAGCCTGCTTAAGATTCTCTCTCTCCCTCTGCCCCTCCCCCTCCTCTAAAAAGTAAGAAAAAGAAAAAAAGGCGAAAGCACAAATATACAAATTAGGAAAATGAAAAGTTGGACATAAGCATAATAAGAGGATTTTTAAACATGAAAGATTTCTTTTATGTTTATGTCCAACTCTATGCAAATTGTTTAAATACCTGGAAGACATGGAAAATATCCTAGAGAAATATAATTTACTTTAATTTGACTCTAAAAGAGAAAAACCCATTTGGCCAACTTCCATGGAAGAAATAGAGAAAGGGTTAAAGAGATAATTTTCCCCAAAGGTACTGGACTAGGATGCTTTCACCGGGGAAGTCTACTAACACTAAAAAGCAGGTAATTTGAATGCTATTTTTATTTTCCTGAGTCTAGATGAAGGAGGAACACTTTCAAATTCTTTTTGTAAATTGAGTATAATATTGATACCAAGACCTGACAAAGATTCTACAAAAAAATAAAGAAAATGATATAGACCAATATTCACTTATGAATAGCAATGCAAAATTCTTTTTTTAGCAATGCAAAATTCCAAATAAAATATTAACAAACAGAATCCATGACTGTGTGGGGTTTATCCCAAGAAAGCAAGAATCATTCATTCTTACAAAATCCATTAATATAATCTAACATATTATTAAATCTAAGGAGAAAAATCATATCATTTTCAGAGATGCTAAAGAATCATTTGGCAAAATTCAATACCCATTCTTTATAAAAAACATTCAATAAGAGGAATATAGGGTTTCTTCCTTGATATGATTTAATTATGTATATGTTTGTGTGTATATCTCCCTAAATCCAGCAGTCCAGCATTTCACTTAACCAGGAAACACTAGTAGCATTTATATCCTAAAATCTGAAACTAGGCCAGGATGTCTACTTTCTCCACTATAATTTAACATTGTATTGTACACCTCCAATTGTATTGGAGGTAGCAAGCATTATAATTAAAAAACAAGAAGAAATTAGAAGTATAAAATTGGAACTGAGGAGGTAAAACTATCATTATTTATAGATAAGATTATATAGTCAGAAAACCCAAGCAAATCAATAGAAAAACTACTATAAACAAGATAAGGTGGCAGGATATAAAATTAATATATAGAAATAATCTAGTTAGAAGATATATAGAAGAGGGGCATCTGGCTGGCTCAATTGGTAGAGCATGCCACTCTTGCTCTCAGGGTTGTGAGTTTGAGCTGCATGTTGGGTGTCGAAATAAATAAAATCTTAAAAAAAAAAAGATACATGGAGGAGAAGGCTCCATTTATAATAGCAACAGAAAAGGTGAAATACTGTCTTAGTCCACTGTAGGTACTGTAACAGAATACCATAGACTGGGTGGCCTATAAACAACAGAAATTTATTTCTCACAGTTCTAGAGGCTGAAAAGCCCAAGATCAAGGCAGACAGATTCCATCTCTGTTGAGGGCTGCTCCTTGGTTCATAGATAGCCATCTTCTAGTTGGGCCCGCTGGGGCACTAATTCCACTCATGAAGGCTCCCACCTCATGACTTAATCACTTTCCAAAAGCCCTACCTCCAAATACCATCACACTGGGGTTTAGGTTTCAACATCTGAATTTTGGAGGCACACAAATGATTAGTCTACTACAAATACCTAGAAACAAACTTAATAAGAAATGTCCAAAACTTTTATGAGAAAACACTTATAACACTCTGAAGGAACAAATGGAAAGGCATCCATGTTATTAAATAAGAAAATTCAGAATTATAAAGATGTCAAATTAATTTATAAATTTAGTATAAACTCATTTAAAATACCATTTTTCTCTTTTTCTGAAACTAGGCAAGCTGAATTAAAGTTCAAATGAAGGGGCACCTGAATGGCTCAGTCGGTTTAGCATCAGACTCTTGGTTTCAGCTCAGGTCATGATCTCAGGGTTGTGAGATTGAGTTCACTTCAGGCTCAGTGCTCAGCAGGAGTCTGCTTGAGATTCTCTCTCTCTCCCTCTCTGTCCCTCTCCTGGCTATTGCATGCAAACACACATGCACATAATCTCTCTCCTTCTCTCTCTCTCAAATAATAAAGAAATAAAATCTTTTTTTAAAAGTTTAAATGGAAAAATAACAAGCACGCATATAGCCAGGATATCTCCAAAAAGGAAGAGCAATGATGTGGGACTATGGCCACAACTAATGCTCTGTAAAAAGACAAAATGAATATTTACATACCCAAACTTAGAGTCTGTGGGTCATTTGGGAGGTTCTACAATCTGGATCAGGCTCTGTGGATCTCAGCTGGGCTAGTTCATGTGTCTGCACTAAGATGATGGCTTGGCTAGAGACCGGCTAATATAGGATGCCTTGACTGGGAGGACTAGGCTCATTTCTACATGTCTCTCACATCCTTCCAAGGTTAGCTTGGATATGTCCTTGTAGCAGTGGCAGGGGTCCAAGAGAGGAAACAGAATATGCAAAAGCTTTTTCAAGTCTCTTCTTAATATCAAGTTTGCAACTAGCTTGTTGGTTAAAGCAAGTTATATGGGCACACTCAGAGTCGATATAGCAGGGGACTATGAAACATAGACACATGAAAAATTGGGGTCATTAATGCAATCTATCACTAACAACAACTCAAAATCCAGAATGCATTAAAAAATACATAAATTCGTTTACATAAAATAAAACAAAACTTGCCTGGAAAAAATCCATTAGCAAAGTCAAAAGGATAACAAACTGAGGAAAAACACTGAAAAATGATATAATTCACAAAAGTCTAATCTCTCTAATTATATAACAACATTCTAGAAATCAAGGAAAGTCCAATAATCCAACAGAAGAATACGGGACATATATAGACAATTCAGAAAAAAATGATATAAAATTGACCCTTAAACATATGAAAAAATGCTCAGCCTCACTCATAATAAGAGATATATGAATTAAAACTACCATGAGATACAATTTCTTACCCATCACACTGTAAAAAAATCTAAGTCTTTAACAGTACACTTTGTTGATGCAGCTGTGGTAAAACAGATAAACTCATACATGGGTGGTAAGTACAAAATGGTACACCTATGGAGGGAAATTTTGGCAACATCTACCAGTTATAAATATAATTATTGGAATTTATCCTACATAATTATCTGTGCATGTATGAAATGTCTATTCATTATGGCACCCATTTGTAATACCAAAGGACTAAAAACATCCCAAGCATCCACAATAGGGGACTGCAATCATTAAAAAAACCTATTATATATATCCACATAATAGAACACTTTGAATGAGTACTCTATGCACTTCCATACAGTGACTTCCTATGTACAGGAAACTCTAATGCTCTGACATGGAAAGACCTCCAGCATGTATTATTAAGAGAAATAAGCAACATGTATATACATGTATAAGCAAGGGGGAGATTCAATAAGATACATTTATGTTTGTTTGTATCTGCATAAAGAAACACTGGAAGAATAAAAAAATAAACTAATAAAACCGGTAACTGTGAATCAAAACAGTATGGTACTGTCATAAAAAAAAAAACAAAACAGGCACATAGATCAGTGGAAAGGAATAGAGAGCCCAGAAATAAACTCATGATTACATGGTCAATTAATCTATGACAAAAGAGGTTTAAGAATATATAATGGGGAAAATACAGTCTCTTCAACAAGTGGTGCTGGAAAAACTGGATGGCTATATGAAAAAGAATAAAACTGGACCTCTTTCTTATACCATACACAAAATAAATTCAAAATAAAGACCTAAAATGTGAGACCTGAAACCATAAAACTCCTAGAAGAAAACATAGGCAGTAATTTCTTGGATGCCAGCGACAGAAATATTTTTCTAGATAGGAAAACAAAAGTAAAAGTACACTATTGGGATTATGCCAAAAGAAAAAGCTTTTTCATGGCAAAGGAAAGCATCAATAAAATGAAAAGGCAACCTACTAAATGGTAGATGATATTCACAAATGGTAGATTTGATACGGATCGATATCCAAAATATAGAAAGAACTTAAACAACTCAACACCAAGAAAAAAAAATACAATTAAAAAATAGACAGAGGGCCTGAATAGACATTTTTCCAAAGAAGACATACAGGTGGCGAACAGACCTATGAAAAGATGCTCAACATCCATAATCATCAGGAAATGCAAATCAAAACCACAGTGATGGGACACTTGGGTGACTCGGTCTATTAAGCATCTGCCTTTGGCTCAGGTCATGATCCCAAGCTCCTGGGATCAAGTCCTGTATTAGGCTCCTTGCTTAGCGGGGAGCCTGCTTCTCCCTCTGCCTGCTGCTCCCCCTGCTTGTGCACTTTCTCTCTCTCTGAAAAATAAATAAAATCTTTAAAAAAATGCAGTGAGATATCACCTCACACATGTCTGAATGGCTGTTACCAAAAACACAAGAAATAACAAGTGTTGGAGAGGATGTGGACAGAAAGGAATCCTGGAAAACTATTGGTGGGAATGCAAATTGGTGCAAAACAGTATAGAGATTCCCCCCAAAATTAAAAATAGAATTATATGATCCAGTAATTCCACTATGGGGTATTTACCCAAGAAAATGAAAACACTAATTTGAAAAGATACCTGCATCCCTATGTTTATTGTAACATTATTTATAATAGCCAAATATGGAAGCAACCCAAGCATCCATCAATAGATGAATGGTTAAAGAAGATGTGGTCTATATCAAATAGTAGTGTATGTGTGTGTGTGTGTGTGTGTATGTATAAAATCAAACTTCTTATCAAATAGATCATTGGCCTTTGAATTTAGGATGTTTCAATAATGTGATACTTTTCTGTGGAATCTGATTAATAGAACATTCTGAAGAGGGAGATTTACTGTAAGGTACCTACATACCTCCACCATGTATTTGTTAATTTTGTCTTTCCTTATTCTCGGGGGAGTTGGCCTGTTCAGTTACTGGGTTGTCTATTTGATACATTAAAGAAACAATATACAAAAATCAAAATTAAGGAGGCATTCTCTACTTCCTTCCTTCCCTTTACTTCCTTTCTTCTTTCCAGTCATTGCTGTCCCTTTTTTTGTACCAGTCTTATTTCATAATGTTCCTTGTTGAACTTAAAAAAAGCAATTCTTAAGGTGGAAAGAAACTTGAAATCAGTATCTGTGCACCAAAATGATTGTACAAAGATACTAGATAGAGATCAGTATGTATGTTTTGTTTTTTAAAAAGGATGTTAAAATATTGGGTTTCTTTGAACCTCTTGTCATTCATAGAGTCTGTCTTGATTGTTGAAAGTAAACTTAAGTATAAGAAAAAAATATTAAGGGGCACCTGGGTGGCTCAGTGGGTTAAGCCTCTGCCTTTGGCTCAGGTTATGATCTCAGGGTCTTGGGATCGAGCCCCGCGTCAGTCTCTCTGCTCAGTGGGGAGCCTGCTTCCCCCTCTCTCTCTGCCGGCCTCTCTGCCTACTTGTGATCTCTCTCTCTGTTAAATAAATAAATAAAATCTTAAAAAAAAGAAAAAAGAAAAAATATTAAATATAAAATAGTCTGTATATAATGGAATACTATGCAGCCATAAAGAAGAATGAGATCTTGCCATTTGCAACAACATGGATGGACACAGAGAGTACAATGTTGAGTGAAATAAGTCAGAGAAAGATAATACCATATGATTTCATTCACATATGGAATTTAATAAACAAAACAAATGAGCAAAGGAAAAAGGAGACCAAACAAAACAGAACAAAACAAAACCATACTAGACTCTTAAATACAGAGAACGAATTGGAGGTTGCCAGAGGGGAGGTGGCTGGGGGGAAGGGTGAAATAGGTAAAGGGGATTAGGAGCACACTTATCTTGATGAACACTGAGTAATGTATAGGATTATTGAATCATTATACTTGAAACTAATATAACACTGCATGTTAATTATATTTCAATAAGAAATTTAAAAAATGTGGTAACTGTTGGGGGTGGGTATTGTGGAAATTAGGTGAAATGGACAAGAGTGACACTTTTCAAAGTATAATTTTTATTTGGTTTTGATATTCAAAATGTATGTGTATTATGTATTCAAAAATAAATAAATATAAAATATTCACAATTGTAACAAAAACTACAAAGCAACTAGGAATTAAATTAGTAAAAACACACAATTCCAAAGAGAAAACTTGAAACTCTTAATAAAGGACACAGAAGGTGAATTCAACAAATGAGGAGATATTCAATATTCTTGGATAAGATATTATTTTGATGATGTCAATTCTCTCAAATTAATCTATAAATTTAGTGTGATCCCATTAAAAATTCCACTTGGATTTCTGAAGAGCCTGATAAATTCTTTTTTAAAATTTATGTGGAGAATGTTCTTATTCTTGTAGATATATGCTGAATTATTTAGGGATGAAGTGTTACATTGCCTGCAACTTTCATATAGTTCATCAAAAAAGAAAAGGTATACATATACACATAAACTGAAGTAGAGCAAGTCTGGAAAAATATTAAGGGTATATGGACTTTCATTGTACTATTTTTCAAATGTTCTGAATTTTGAAAAAGTGAAAAATAAAAATTTTGAGGAAATACATGCACCCCAAACAATAATACTTATTTTGCAAGAACACATATAAACAAAAAATCTGCATAAAATACCACAGAATGGATAACTATGTGGGAAATAAGAGTTTGAAGTAGAGATTAAGGTGAATTTAAAACTACAAAAACCTCTCTGTAAAGTAATTCATATTCATTTTGACTATGGAAAACACAGAAAAGCACAATGAAGACAACAAAATTCACTGATAATCTCATTTTCTCTGTCAGTAGATCTCAAAGTATGGTACCTGGACAAGTAGCAGCCCCAGGTGATTCTTCTCCCTCTCTCTCCCCCATTCTTCTCCTCCATCATCATCATCATCATCACCATCATCACCATCATCATCATCGTTTGGAAACTTATTAGAAATTCAAATTCCTGGGCCCTACCAGACTTACTGAATCACAACTCTGGGCATAGGGCCCAGCAATCAGTGTTCTGACAAGCCCTCCCACTGACACTGATGCTGGCCAAAGCTTGAGATCCACTGATCTAGATTTAACCATCACTAAATTTGTTATAGATCCTTGTATTCTTTCTAAAAAAGGTATGAAATATTTCAGGCATACAAATAAGTAT